>NC_134088.1:20678107-21004143 GCF_000715075.1 Nicotiana tabacum | reverse complement strand
CTACGCTGCGATTCTCAGCTTGTCGTCAACCAAGTTATTGGGAGTTTCCAAGTCAAAGAGTAGAGGTTGCATAATTACCATACCGATATATGAAAGTTGCTACCCAAATTCGACGAATGCCAGCTTGACCAAATTCCACGAACTCAAAACGTTGAGGCGGACGGCCTCGCGAAACTGGCTGCCGCAACAAAAAGCATAACTCCTGGGGACAGGAGCGTGGTACATCTTCTCAGCTCGACATTAGACCACATTGAGGTAAAATCTACAAACTTAACCTAGGAGTGGCGCAATTGTATTGTAAACTATTTGCAGGACGAAACCCTCCCAAACGACAAAAAGAAAGCTAGGAAGTTGAGAATGCAAGTTGCCAGATACAATTTCTTTCACAGAGACTTATATAAGAGAACGTACAACATCCCCTTAGCAAAGTCTTTAGGCCCGAATCAAACCCAACGCGTTTTCGAGGAAGTCCATGAAGGCCATTGCGACAGTCACTCTGGTGACCGAGAACTAGTCAGGTGCCTCATACGGGCGGGATACTAGTGTCCCAGAATAAAGAAAGATGTTCTGGAATTCGTAAAAACATGTGAACAGTGCCAGAAGTTGGCCTCGATAATTCACCAAGCAAGCGAACACCTCCACCCTGTCACCTCTCCATGACCATTCATTAAATAGGGAATGAACATTGTGGGACCGCTTCCGCCACGACGAGGTAATGTTAAATTACTTTTAGTTTTGACTGACTACTTCTCTATTTGGGTGGAAGCAAGAGCATTCACCCAAGTTCGTGAGCAAGAAGTAATCGCCTTCATATGGAAAAAAATCATCTGCCGATTCGGCCTACCTAAAGAAATAAGTTGTGACAACGGACCCCAGTTCATAGGAAGAAAAACCACGGAGTTCTTTGAGAAATGGCATATTAAAAGGATACTTTCAATTCCTTACCACCCAGCCGGGCAACAGGTAAGCAGAGACCTCCAACAAGTCTATCTTAAACATCATGAAGAAGAAACTCAAGGAAGCCAAGGGAATGTGGCCGGAAATACTCCCAGAAGTATTGTGGGCGCACAGGAAAACCCCAAAAATGAGCACAAGAGAAACACCTTACTCCCTAGTCTATAGAATGGAAGCGGTCATATCAGTCGAAGTCGGACAGCCCAGCCTAAGGTACTCCAGTGAAAGCGACACCGACAATGACGAGAATATGAGACAAGACCTTGACGAGGTCGAAGAGCGACGAGATATGACATACATAAGAATGGTCGCACAAAAAAACAACAAGCAGAATGCTACTACAACAAAAATTCCAGTTACTCAAGATGATGGACTACATGCTTAAAGCCATGACCCAAGCAAGAAGAGATCCGCGAGAAGGAAAATTATGAGACAATTGGGACGGACCATAAAAAATCATAGGAAAAGCGGACAGGGGTTCTTTACAACTGGAGGCTATAGAAGGGAAGCTCCTACCGAATAATTGGAACATCAGCCACCTCAAGTACTTCAACTTCTGAAAAATAAGGAGTGTCTTATAAGTTGTGCTCCTTTTTCCTCACTTGAGTTTTGTCCCAATAGGGTTTTCTTAAGGAGGTTTTTAACGAGGCGACAAATGGAACATTTTGAATTGGAGTACGCAAAGACAGACACATTCTCAATGCCCGACTCCTCAAGAATATCCAAGTCGAACAATGAAGGGACTAGATATATTGGGACTGGAACGTCAGCCATCACCAAAAACTTGTATTTTTCTCCAAAATTAGCCTCAGGGCGAAATGATGTAACTAACACGATGATGTTGAAATAAATGAGATACCCGTTGATTGAAATTACTTTACCGAAAAGGTGCGTTCGACCAGTTCGAACAACTCCTATCGGCTCTCGTCCTCGACCTAACTAAAAAGTACGTTCGACCAGTTTGAACAACTCCTACCGCCCCCAGCCTCGACCTAACTAAAAGGTGAGTTCGACTAGTTTGAACAACTCCTATCGGCCCTCGACCTCGACCTAACTAAAAGGTGTGTTCAACCAACTCAAACAACTCCTATCGGCCCTCCGCCGCGACTTAACTAACTAATACGATCGACCAGCTCAAACAAACACTTATTGGCCTCCATCCACGACTCAACTCTGAAACACGATTCAACTAATTCGAACAAGGTCCGATACGGCCTATCGCCACTCAACCCCACGACTATCGCAACCTAAAAGATAACAACGAGGGAAGAAGGTGCATAAGAAAAAAAACAAATACAGAAGAAAAACATACATAGATAAGGAAGGTACGCATATAGCAAAACCAACTTTGATTTATTTACAATGGAGTTCAAAGACGCCAGCAAAAGGTATAGTACAGGAAGGTAAACAAAAATAGAAGCAGAACATCTAATGGTCATCACCAGCACGGTCCCCGTCGTCCTCTCCATCCTCGCCTCGATTGTAGGCGGAGTCACACCATGCACTGTCCTCAAACTAACCAAATCCCCCTTCATCATCGTCCTCGGCACCAGGCTGAAGCATCGTGGGATCATAACCGCAGGACAACCGAGCCTTACGAGCTTTGACTCGGGCCTCCTCCAGGACCGTCTCAAAGACAAAGCCCGTCCAACCCAGATCTCGAATCACATCTACTCGAGCTTCGGCGAGGAACCATTCCTCATACTATTCCCGGGGAACGACGGGAAATTCAGAGGCATGAGAAATAGAGGGTCGTTCAAGCAATTTGGCATTCTCACCCTCTACGACGGATATCCTCTCAAGTAACTCAGAGTTCTATTTCTCCAATTCACCAATCCTCTCCCAGAGCCTGGCCTCTTTAGCTTCAGTAGTGGACTGAACATTATCTCGTTTAGAGCGAAGAGTTCTGTTCGCCAACTCTAAAAGTTCGTCCCTCCTTCGAGCCTCCATTCGGGAAGACTCCGCTTCCTCGAGCAACTATTACCTGTCAGTGACCTCTCCCCTGAGCGTGTCTATTTCAAACTGACACTCATCCAACTGACTTTGCAGTTTATCAATTTGGCTCTAAAGATCGCCTGCATTGGGCTTCCACGCCCTTGCTCAGTTCAAGCTCCTCTTCTTTTCTCCTCAAAGAGCCCTTGAGAGCACTGAGTCACTTCACAGACGGGAGCAACTCCTCATCCTTCTTCCTCAGCTCCTCTCTCAAGGCAGGCGCGTCGCCCTCCTCGTGAAAGCCGCCTCTGAGCATACCTGTACTTCTCGCGGAACTCCTTGTACTTCGTCTGCAACCTCTAATAGATCTATTTTTGCCTTTTCTTTCTATCTCTACACGTTATCGATCTCCAAAATAATGGTCTGCAAACCAAAGAAAAGATAAGTAAGAGTACCACTTGGACACAAAACCAAAGAAAAAAGGAGAGAATAAAAAAAGAAGAGACTTACCCTGAGAGCAAGGTCGGCGATGCTCTTTGACAAGGTGCTATCTCTCAACTCCTGAAGGGTCGTATGTTCAGCTTTGGAGCAAAGGGGCCCGGGGGCATTAACCACGTCCTTAGTATCCTTCAGCAAATCACGATTCACTGAAATCATGATAGTCCTCGACCCTCTTCTATCCTAACTTCGACCTGAGTAGTCCCACTATCGATCATCTTGAGGTCCTTAGGGTCGAGGTCGGAGCCGGACTCATCACCATCAGACGCATCTTGTTCAACGAGCATTTTGCCTCTCGCCCCATCGGCAAGAGAAACATCCCGGGCCATCCTAGAAGACGAGGCCTCCCCCCGCCCAGGACACAAAGAACCATCACCATAGGCGCCCACGACGGCCTCCTCATCTTCAGGTTGTGAAGGTACGGCAGAACTAACCCCCTCTAAACTAGGCATCTTAGGGGCCGCCACAATGCTTCATCGATAGAAATGATCACAGTTTACCGCACCACGATCTCGGCCTCTGACGAGTCAACGTCCGTGGGTATACCCTCTCCTGTAGCTACGGCTTTCCTCTTGCGAGGTCTTAAGTCTGCGTCATGAGAAGAAACCTCCTCTTATTAAACATGAGGCAGAGCCAGAGAAGGAATGAGCACGGCAGGCGAGGCAGAAGCATGGCCAGAGGAAGCGGTAACCCTTCTCTTCCTGAAGGAAGGCGTCAGCGCCATGTTCCTTCTTGCAGCCCCCTGATAGAACCTAGAGGAAGTATGAAAGATGGTCATGATAAAGTAAGCGAGTACAAATGTAACATCGACCAAAAGAAGAAATTACCTGTCGAGGGTAGGACCGGTTTAAACTTCTGCCAGTAGCTCAACCAATCACGAATCCCTGCAGTGCAGAGGAGGATTTGTCTAACCCAGTCAGCAAGATGCACCACCAACTGAAGAGGCCGATCCATAGCTGCAAAATGAGAAAGATTAATTCGCAAGTTTGGAGTATATGACTGCGTAAATAGGTAAAAGCAAAATGCAAATACTTACAAGTGCGGTTCCAGGCTTCAGGAAAATCGGTGACATCGTGATGGTAGGCTAGGAACCCGTATTTTGGTTATATTTTACACTCTACCTACTACACTTTGAATGTATTTGAGCCTAATTGTTAGTTCTTTGTACTTATTGCGTGTGTTATATTGGGTAGGATGTGATTTCGAGTGAAGAAGCAAGTTTGGAGCTAAAATAGATGACTTGGAGCTTTGAAGTATGAGTAGAATTCCAAAAAATGAAGCCAGATCACTTTTCGAGGGTCGAGGACCAAGTCTAGATGACAAAAAGTGAGAAAAAAGATTACTCAGAGAAAAATGCACTACCGCGTCGCGGGGCACAAGGTACTAGTGCAAAATTCCTGTAGAGTGAAAAAAAATGATCTCTGAACTTTCCCACTGGTGCAGCACATGGGGCGCCGCGGGGCGCGCTGAGTATTTTCCTTAGAGTAATTTCCCACTTCGGCTTGGAAAGGATAGTTTCGTCCGGGCTCGTTCCTACATTGTATAAATACATCAAAAATATGATTTTTAGAGGACTTTTGGACCGACGGAAGATTGGAAGAGCATTGGAGACTCAAAGCACAAGGATTCATCATTCTTTCCTCAACTCAACACCTGAGTTTGGATTGAATTCATGTTTTCTTATTCTTCAACTTTATTTGTGATGACTTTCTCCATGATTATAGAGTAGTTTACCTTATGGTTTGACGGATATGGTGTTTTGATTAATATTTTTGGATTTTAACTCTAGATCTTTGTATGAATTCGTTAATGGAGCTTTGAATTGATTGCAACTTTATTCACCGGTTAATTTAATCGAACGAGGAATATTTTGGTGATTATCTTTGTATTATTTTATTTGGTTTAATTCAGTGATTCTTTTAAGTAATCGAAAGAGCTTGTTGAATTGTGATTAAATCAAGTTAGGAGAATATTCAAGAGACGTTTTCCTAAAGACTAATCCATTTACGCGTTCTTGCATATTTTCACAAGGCTTTATATTAGTTCACCTCGTAGAGTTAGGATTTAATCGACAGAGAAGTCTTAGCTACACGTTTGAACTGATCATCAAGTGAATTCGTGAGAATCATTAGGACATTAGAGTAAATTGAACTAGAGTTAGATCCTGAATAGTTATCTTGCACCTATCCCATCCCGACCCTTATTTCACCCATTGACTATTTCGGTGTTGCTCAATTCTTATCTTTCTGTGATCATTTGTTAATTGCTTTAGTTGTCATAGTTAATTTTAGTTATTAATCATGCCAACCAAAGTGTTAATCATACTATACTATCTTTAAACAGCGAGCATCAATTTCGTATTGTGTTTTGCGCTTATCACATCGGCCACGACGGCCTCAGTTTTGACAAAGAAGAAGTCGAGTCAGAATTGTCAACTACCTTTGTCATCCATTTTACCACCAAACACTTGCCCCCACGATGTCGAAGGTTCAACATCGTGCCTCGATAAAAGCTGGGCGCGAACAGGTGCACCAAATACCGCACGGTGATCTCGACACCAGCCAACTCGGCAAACTTCGACAACATCTTAATCACCTTATAGACGAAAGGGGCGAGTTGAGCTGGGCAGACCCGATAAAAGCGGTAAAACTCCTCTACTAGAGGAGGAAGAGGGAACGAGTATCCAATGGTGAAAGGATAAGCGTAGAGTGCACAATACCCAGGACGATCGTACACTTCATCGTTGTTGGCAGGTACAAGCTCCACTTGATTGGGGAGGACATACTTGTCCTTGAAATCCGCCAAGCACTTAGCCGTCATAGAAGACCGGAAAACCTCAACTATCGCCTCTGGCGGCCGGTGAAAATCCGATTTTGCATCATGGTTGCAGGGGATAATCTCATCTACTGAAGGGAGAACCTCCTCTTCAACGACGGAGATGGCATCTCCTTCATGAATAGGGACTATAATAGCTAGTAGAGCGGGTTGACTTCCCCATTGATACCAGAAGTTAAATTCGACGTGGTTATGAAGTTTGGAAAAGTTAGATGAGAAAGGCTAAGAATATGGGAAGAAAAGCCAGAAGACGATAAGCAAGAGAAATAAGAGAAAGCAAAGGCGGTTTTAATAGCTGCAATGAAGGTAAAACTCAAACAATGCTAATTATCTCCCTATTTATAGAGAAGAAACACCGAATTTGAAACGGTTCATTGTGATTGCAACCAAAAATCGAAACGGTAGAATCAATGAAAGGCCACGCGTGTATCGACCCAACGTATCAGGAACATGCGTCATCATGACGAGTGACGTCAAGACGTCACATCCTTTCCCTGACAGGCTAGTTCCAAGAAGTTACCCGGAAGATTAAGGGTTTGAAATATGTGACCCTCGAAGTGCCACATCATTCCTTTTTTACGACGACCATTATTAGCCACTTACCGAACCTGTCCGCGAGGACGTCCTCGGTAAGCGGAGGAACTAACTGTATGGGCGAAAAACTTCACGTCACATATTTGACTTGGTCAATGGGTATAAAATCCTTCGGAAGTCAAATGTGCATTAGCATGACAACATATCATAAGGTCGAGGTCGTATAATGAAGGCATATCAGCGTCGAGGTCGAGGTGGCTTAGTAGAAGACGAGGACGAGCACCTTTGCTCGGCGTGCAGTAACAGATAGTTTAAAGAGTCAAATTCCCTAGAGAATATTCTAGTGAATATTTCTTTCTGTTGTACTATCTAGAGTTTTGTGACTCATGTACCCCTATAAATAGGAATAGGTGTAATCCTAAAAAGGGGGGATGGAACACTTTTGTAAATAACTATATTGACATTTTCTGAAAATTCTCTCTTTATAAGATACATACAAAATTTGCCTTTATACCTATGTATCCATCTTTTCTCTCGTGATCCAAGAGGAATCGGAATCGAAATATTCAAACACTTGTCATTATCCATCATAGTTAAAAGAATCAGTGAGAAATCTCACCCTTGTCGGGTGAAACTTATTCCGTATTTACTTGAATGTTATTTATTGCCTCATTATTGCTCCAAGAAGTATTTTGTTATGTACGACTTGCAACCTTTTGTTTCACACGAGAGAAATTTGCGTACCTTTTGTTTCACACGAGAGAAATTTTGCGCAAGTATGAAGATTTATTCTTTTGTTTTAGATCAAGAAATTTCAGTACATTAATGTTTTTGACCAAAAATTGTGCAAACAAGTGTATATTCATAAATTACATAAGGATTCATATTGTCACCCTCTCTTGTCTCTCTTGGTCCACCAACTACCCCATCCCCACCCCCACCCCCACCCCACCCTCAAAAAGTCAAAAAGGAAATAGAAAAAGGCTCCACCAAGAAAGATAAAGCTGGGTTGAGGTATGAAATATTGCATCTATAATTTTTAACTGTAGGAGTACTGTTACTTTTTATTTACTTGTTTTATGTCTGCAATACGCTCTTATTAACTTGTAATATTAGCTCTTGAATGAACATCGCTCTACTATAATACCAATTATATGAAATGTACATTTTAAAGATGTTAGCAAGGGGCACATTTTCTAATTTGTTCGTTTATCCTATGTCTACAATAAGATCCAATATTCCATGCACTTAGGGGCAGATTAACGTTTATTAGAAAATTACATTGTATATTGTCAAACTTATTTTTTAATAGTAGATATTGTTGAATTCCTTTGGATTCCTCCTGTGCTTACTTCTCTATAGCTAGAATTTAGTAAAAATTCTAGCTTTACACTGCATGCACTCAAAAATGTGACTTCTTAGTGATCAATAAAATGGGTTTAAAACTATGAATTAAATTTGAGATACTTGTATATTATGTATTTGTAAAATTAATTGAGGTACACGCAAATTTACCGAAACATTACAATTACCAAAATCAAAAAAAATCAAGCAGTCCATATATTCCCAAACTCATAGTACAGTATAGTATTATCCACAAGAATCAATCAACAATTACTACTGAATACTCCATTCAGTTAACCATCACAGTCACGTGGCCCATCCCATCAGATTCTTGATTCTAAAAATTGTAGTAATACCACTTTACCACAAAGCACACATGATAATACGCATAAAGATAAAGATAAAATGATTCTGTTTGGGCCAATTTGTGCTATTATTCGCTTTTATCTCGCGCCGTTTATATTTGGTAGTCGAAAAAATATATAAAATTTTTATATATAATATACAGAATATATAAAAAAAAAATTATGTATATATATATAATATATATATTTTCGACTATTATTGTGAGAACAACTCAATATTTAAAGCAAATAAAAAAATAATTTAATATTTTTATATCCACTAATTAAACTTAAAATCTCATAATTCACCACTTTATCTTACTAATCACTGGATTACAACATTCAGTATTATAAAGATAAAATAATTTAACCTCAGAGACATGAGACACCTAACTATTCACCACCTAGGCCACCTCACTTCCTAGTCCACTATTAAAATATCAAACCCACAGATAAAGCAGAGAGAGAAACATTGTGTCTCTGTGTGTGTTTGTGTGTGTGTGTGAGGGAGAGAGAGGGGCGCCCCAGGTATAGAAACACCCTTTTGGAATTCAGTTTCATTACCATTTATATCTTTAATAATAAATTGATGTATTGTATTTATTATCCATATGTATATTATGGTTGCTCTAAGGTAAGGAAAAAAAAGTTTTTTTTTTTTCTGTATTAATCTGATTCTTGAAACTGAAAAAGGTTTTTTTTTTGGGTGCAGAAAAAGATTGGATTTTTATGCTTGGGTTTTAGTGATCTGGTTCATTTGGAGCCTTAAAGAACAATTGGATATTCTTGTATGTTTAGATATATGATGATTTACACTTCTTTCAGTGCTTGGATCAGTCACTTTCTGGCTTGCATGGGGTATGTATTCAGATTCTTAATGATCAATTTTTGTTTCTTGTTTATTCTTAGTGTAGTTTAGTTTCTGTTTCTGTTTCTGTTTTGTCTTCAAAATTTGGTGAATTCAGGCTGTTAAGTGATTGTGTGTTGTTTGTGAACACATTATTTGCTACCATTGACTTTTTCTGAAAATTGTGATTCCTTTACCTATTTGGAATCATTTAATGGCTGTTTCTATATTTTAGCCACTCAATAGGATACCCATAAAAGAAAAAGGAAAAAAAAAGAATTGGAGAAGGGGTTTTGCTTATGCAAGAGGAAGAATGAGAAGGTTTAGAACTTTTCTCTCTTTAGATGGAGGAAACTGAATAAGAAACATAAGTTTCTCTTTATTCCTTTGTAAAGTGTGGTGTTTGATCTTCCAAATTGTTGGCTAAAGAGTTGTCGTTAAAGTAAAGTCCATCTACTAAAAGGCTAATCCTATCTTTGTTTTATGAAAACATTCAAGTCTTAACTACTATGAAATTGAGCTTCTCCACAAAGTCCGAATTGCAGGAAACTTGGATACTATGTTGCACGGACCTTCCAAAGTGCTGCCGCACCCGTGTTGGATCCTCCAAAAATACACTACTTCTTGAGCATCCGACACGCACCCGGAGAGTCCGCGCAACATAGCTCGGAAAATAAATTCGAAAAATCTTTGACAAAGTTTGGGGAGGATATTGTAATTTCAGTGTCTTTATACAATCAATAGTTGGAACGATCTCATAGGCGCTTCTTTATGTACCTCATCTTAGTTGTGAGGTTGAAAAATGTAAAAATGAGCATGTGAGCAATCAATCTTGGCATATAAAATTACCAAAGTAGATATCGTTTTTGACATGGGATGATGACTATCTTTTCATATGTTCTGTTTGGAACTTGCTTCTGTTCTCCTATTGCTTTAAATAAGTATAAGTTCCTTGGGAACTAATGCTTAGAGCTAGTTTGGAAGGGGTTATGTTGGACGAGAAAGTGATCGAGCGTATTTTTACTAGCATTCTTGGAGCTGGTTTTGAAGGGGTTATGTTGGATTAGAAAGTGATTGAGTGTATATTTTGTTAGTATTTACCTTTTGTTTTCTTCCTGTAAGGGGGACAAAGGGAAAGAAGGAGGGTGGAGGTGAACCTTCCAATTTACTTGCACTTCAGGAGTATTTAGCCTTTTCCTCTGGTTGTTTGGTACTTCTAAAAAAGAAAGTACAAGATTTATTTTCTTCTTTCCTTCTAATTCTGGAGGGATCAGAAAAACTTATGTTGAAGGGAAGCATACTGTTTCAGTAATCTCACATTCCTCGTACTACTAAGCAAACAAAGGAAATAGCCCTTCCTCGTTCCTCCTTTAATTCACCTCCTACCAGTCACTGTCTTAGACTCTTAGTGCTTGTTACTTTTGTATGTGATGAGGCTGATGCATGAGCCTCCAAAGTTAAAGAGAGCCTTTCGTATGTGATTTGGGAGGGGGATGGGGAGGAGATAGGTGCGGAAAGGGGAGAGTTTTCAAGGACTTAGGAGTAGCTTATGAATACTGCTGAAATTAAATCTGACAACTGCAGTATTCTTGCGACATACTTTATCTTGAAGATTTTGTCATCGATGGTGGATGTTTGTAACATGATTTTGAATGGCTGCTATAAGGGGAGTGCTCACTCTTCATCCCCAATTATCTTACCAACTTGTTTTTAGTGCATCCCAATCTATTTTAATAAAGGAAAAAGAATCACCAAGTATCTAAACTTATATAGTAATACATTACTATCTTATATTACGTTTGTCTTGTTTTGCACATTTAAACTCTATTCTGAAAAAATGTTTTAGCTAAATTGTGTTAAAGATCGTTCCTGGTTGTCCTTTCCTATGTGATAATTGAACGGAGTCATATAATAGGTGATAAAGGGAGCATAGAAAGTCATAACAGTGGAGCCTTAGACTGATGCCATAATGAGCAGGCTTCGTTGATCATTAGCGTGAGAGAACTTGTCCCCTATCAGTTGCCTAAGGGTTTGTAAAGAAACTTATAAGGTTTTGGACTACTCCACTCATAGTTGTAAGGTGTTGGTTTGGATGCTCAGATTCATTCAAATAGTATCAAAATCAAACTTTGCTAAGCTCGTTTAAACTATTGTCTTTTCTTTACCTATTCTTCTGATTCGACATCTCTTAATTCAGTCCATCGAGCTATTAATAGGTACACTTCTTTGTCTATTGAGCCATTTCTCTCTACTTTGACTTAATCCACTTTCGTCTAGTCATAAAAATAAAATAAAAAGAAAAGAAACAAGAAAAGAAAGACAAAAATACAAAAAAAGGAGTAAAAAAGGTCTTAAGTCCCCGTGTAAACCCAAGAACTGGTTACACGTACAAGAGGGTATAGTGGATCTGTCCCACATCAGTTGTATAAGGTTTCGGGTGTATAAGGTCCTTGGCTACTCCACTTGTATAGATTTTGGATTGGATACTTGGGTTCTTTCACAACTAGAATGTCGATTCTTGTAAATGTGGAGCTACCTATGGACAAATTAGAGAACATATGATCTGGTGATTCCCCTCTTCCCATTTCTAGCTCTGTCATTGGGTTTTAGAAAGGAGCCGATAAGTTGTATTTAGGACCTGTAACAAAGTTGGTGGAAGAACATACTTGTATCATGTACTATCATTTTGTGAAGTTATAAATCCATCATCGATTGCTCCATAGAATTGCAAATTTAAAGTCATTTTTAATTGACCCAAATATGCCAACATGGGACAAGTTCTCTTACACTAATGACCAATGAAGTTTATGCTCATTGTAACATCAACCTTGTTGTGAAAAATAACCTATAAAAAATATATACGGTGAATAACATGAGCAAAAGTAAGAGCACCAAGACACAGTAATCGACAAGAAAAAAGAGAGTAACAAAGACACTGTGGTTTTATCGTGGAGAACACTTCCAAATAATGTAAAAACTCACATCCTGAGAGGAGCAAAATCGTATCAGTATAATAAAGAAATTTACACTTGGTAGTATCGGGCAAAATACTCAACAGACTACTATACTCAAAAGAAACAACTTTCTTTTGATCTACACACCTCGCGATGATATCGCTTACACTCTATATTTTTTTCTCACAAATTACTTTTTGTTACTGTTTGTGAATGTGAATTGTTCTCAGCTTTTGCTTCCGTATTCTATTTGTGTGTGTTGAAATTAGGGAAATATCTCTATTTATAACAATAGGAGTTGTGGGCTCCAACCATGGGAGAAGTTGCCAAAATTCTCCACACATTTCATTCTTGGCCTCCAAGGATGAATTTCAAAAGTGTTTTTTGACATATGGCTTTTCAATAAGTTGGAGATGGATTTCATAAATCTGCCCCTCCAGGAAGATCTCACCCTACTTGTGAAATACAACGACCATTGAAGTGATCAGAAAGGCAAATAGTAGAATCGTCGATGTATTCTTTCTTAAATTGTGTCCTCGTTAGTGATGATGTGGAACTAGAAATTCTTGAGGAGATGCTCTCTCATTAGTGGATGAAAGTTATGCAAGAAGATTATGGAATCTCTATAGAAATTGCACGAGTTGGCTGAACTTCCAAAGGAAAAAAGTCTAGTCAAATGCAAAGTAGTCTTGAAACTCATGAAAGATCAAAATAGCGATTTGTTTAGAAAGAAGTAGCAAGCTGTCTATTCGAACTATTTTGAGCTTAGCATCTAGTCAAAATCTTGAGGTAGAGTTATTGGATGTGAAAAATGGATTCCTTAATGGAGATAAAGAGGAATAAATCTATGAGCCCGTTTGGACTTTGGATTGGCTTAAAAAAAGTGGTTTTTCAGTAGAAATAGCTTTTAAGCAAAAAAGTAATTATTGTTTTTGGCTTATTTTAAGCAGTTTTAAACTTATTTTAAGTACTTTTTGACTTTGCCAAAAACCGCAAAAAGTTAAAAAGAAATTAAAAGCTGATTTCACCCAAACACCCTTTATATAGAGCAGTCGGAAGAATTTAAAGCAAAATGGTGGAACACATGATGTGCAAATTGAAGAAGAGTCTATGGGTTGAAACATGCACCAAGACAGTGGTACACGAAATTTGACTCATTCATGAAAGTCAAATATATATACTTCAAAAGATATTTTGATAACAATATTATCTTGTTATATGTGGATAATAAGTTGATTGTAAGACATGATAAAAATCTAATAGCCAAGTTGAAGGGAGACTTGTCCAAGTCATTGAACATGAAAGACTTGAGTACAACATAATAAATTCTAGGAATGCAGATTAGTCGAGATAGAAGTACAGAACGAGTAGAAAGTTCTGGTTGTCCCGGGACAAGTATATTGAGTGTGTATTAAAATGCTTCAACATGAAGAGTGCTAAGCCAGTCAACACAACTTTTATTGGTTACATGAAGTTGAGCAAGAAGATATGTCTCACGACAAAAGAGAAAGACAGCAACGCCAAAGTTCCTTATTCTCTATCGTTAGGAGTTTGATATATGAAATAGTAAGCACTAGATGTTACATTGCACATGCAATCGCTGATCATCAACTTTCTTTAAAATCCCGAAAAAGTACACTAGGAAATAGTCAAGTGGATACTCAACATTTGAGAGGTACCTCAGAACTACTTGTGTTTTTTAAGATCTGATCCAATTTAGAAGGGCTATACAAATACTGATATGATAGGTGATTTTGATAATGGAAAATCCACTAATGGATATTTGTTTACTCTCTTAGGAGGAGCTATATCATGGCAGTTGAATTTGCATAAGTGCCGCTCACTCAAATGATATGGCTCAAATGGTTCTTCAAGAAATTGACTTGCATTAGAAGGAGTGACGCTCAAAGTGTAATAGACTTGAGCAAGAACTCCATGTACTATGCAAGGACTAAACACATTACTCAAGATTTCATTGGATTCGACAAAAGGCAGGGGGCAAATCCTTGCATTTCTTGAAGATCTCCACATGTGAGAATCCTTCAAGTACGTTGACCAAGATGGTACCAAGAGACAAGTTTGAGTTGTGCAAAAACCTTGTCGGCATGCGCTCAAATTATAAGTCCGGTATTACCTCCTTTAGGTGAATAAGTCTGGAAGAAGAGATTTGTGGGATCCATCCCTACTTGTTAAATCGCCATGTGCCAAAACAATATGAAGTGTGTGGAAGAGAAATTTTTGGTAATTTCTCCTTTCTTTTTCTATTTTTGTTCTTGGAGCTCATAGCTCCTATTGTTATAAATAAAGGCATTTCTCTCACTTCAACACACAGAATAGAATACAAAAACAAGAGAAGATAGCAATTCGCATATAATAAAATAGAGAGTGAGTGGTATCATTTTTAGGTGTACAAAATAAAGTTGTTTCATTAGAGTGTGTAGTGGTCTTTCGAGTATTTTACTCGAGACTATCAAGTGTAGATTATCGTACTATATCGATATTATTTTGCACCCCTTAGGCAGAAGCAGATCCAGGATTTTAAGCTTATGAGTTATGGATTCTAGGACAAGATCACTTAAGTGAATTTCTTAACACAAACACAGCCTGTGCTAAAACTATTGGGTTCTGCCAAACCCGTGAATTGTATTCTAGATTTGCTCCTGAGCTTGGGCCGTAAGTTTTTTCCTTATTGAGGAGGGTTTTCCACTTTAAAATCCCGGTGTATTACTCTTTCTATTCTCGTTGATTACCGTATCTTGGTGGTCCATTTTATTCTTGTTATTACCAGTGAAATTTTATTTCTATGAGTTATTTTTCTTAACAAGGCTGAACTCACAATGAGCGAAAACTTCATTGATCATTAGTGTTAACTTGTCCCATATCGGTTGTCTAAGGATTTCAAAATATAGTCTATATGGGCTATTGCACCCATAGTTCTAACTTTTTTTTATGCTCAAATCCTCTTCAATGGTTTCAGAAGTGAACTTTGGTAGGCTAGTTTTCACTAGTCTTCTCTTTGCCTATTCTATGGATCTGTGCCTCTACATATTCAGTCCATCGAGCCATTTGCAGGCACACTCCTAGCCTATTGAGCCTTCTCTCTACTCCATGCTGACTTAAGCCACTTCAGTCTTCTCCAAATAAAGAAAAAAGGAAAAGGAAAGAAGAAGCAAAAGTGGAAGAGAGAAAAAAGTGAAAAGAAAATATCTACAGGTTATGCACGGGAGAGTTTTAGAGAGCATGTCCCATATCGGTTGTATAAGGGTTTCAAAAAGGTTTTCCTAGGTTATGAGCTACTCCAGCATCCATTTATAGTGTTTAGATAATGAGTCGGATGCTTAGATTTTTTTTCTTCACAATTTGGATGTCGATTGTTGTTAATATGGAGCTACCAGTGAACAGCTTTGAGAACATACAGTGTGGAGATTTCCCCTCTTCCCATTCTTTCCCTTTAATTCATCGTTGAGTGCTCTAGAGCACTGGAATTTTGAAGCAAGTTTTTCTTCTAATAAAACAGAGTCTACTAATGCTTATTTTGCACCTTTCCCACCCTACTCCAATAAAGAAAGGACAAATATCCTACTGTGAGAAAATTCGCCATATGCCCTTTCACTTGACCCGTAACTAATTTGAATTTAAATCAGACAGACATTTCATCTCTTCAAACTGCTGTAGTAAGACATCCTTCGAGTAACCCCCCCCCCCCCCCCAACCCCCCCAACCCCCCCGTTTTCTTGTTTTGATAGTTTGCACGTATATATTGTTAATCTGGGACTCTGTGTGCTTGTTTGATAGTTCAAGTGTCCTCTAAACATTTTTCTTCTTGTCACCATAGTTATTGTGGCATCAAAACATTTTTCTTCTTGTCACCATATGGTTGTATATGCAAATAAACCTGAATTTGAACAGAGCAGAGGTTGTTTTGGTTGCTGTTCCAAATCTCATCCAATTATTGCTGTGGATGAGCCATCTAAAGGACTGAGAATTCAAGGAAGGTTGGTGAGAAAACCGAGTATATCAGATGATTTTTGGAGCACAAGTACATGTGAGATGGAGAACAGTACCGTTCAGTCTCAAAGAAGCATGTCTTCCATCAGTATCTCAAATAGCCTCGCTCATCACAGTGGCACTGGCAGTGCTACTACCAATAATGAATTCGTAAATCAAGGCAAGTTCATTGATGTACCGGTGTTTCCCTTTTCTTCCTTTATATATATATATATATATATATATATATATATATATATATATATATATATATATATATAAGAAAACTATTGGAACAAATTACCTTGCTAATGGGAGGTGGCAGGTATCCCGTGGAATTAGTCGAGGTGAGCGCAAGCTGGCCCTAATGCCACGGTTAAAAAAAAAAATCAGTAGCCATTTTCATCTACGTTCGAGTTTGTTTCCAACTTGCATGAATAGGGACTTTTAAAGTTGTGTTTGCTATGTTGACAGTCTGCTGATTGCAGGCTATCTTCTTTGGAACCAGTCCAGACTTCAGTGGCTAGCAAGTAAAAAGCCCGAGAACCGAAGAGTTGAAGAACCCATGTTAAAGTGAGAACCTTTGCTCATCTTCATGTTTCTCAGGGAATCAAAATTTAGGACTTTTCTTAAAGTGGTATAATGTCACTAGAAGATTATCGGAGATAATTAACTTCACGATTAGACATGATTGACTGCGCTGCTAGACTTTTCCAATAGACGCTATAATTTTTATAACTCCAGATTTCTGTTTCTCTCACATTATATTAAGTTTGTCTACTTTTATCGGCTAATTTTGCTTGTTCTGTGTCACTGTAGTTGGAATGTATCTTATGAAAGCTTATTTGGGACTAACAAGCGATTTCCTCAACCAATTCCTCTCTCGGTGAGTGTCACCTATTGAAATATTTGTTGATATCTTTTCTCTTCTATTTCAAGGGAAGGCTCGGATTAACTTTTTCCAAATGGTTGTTCTTTATAGGACATGGTCGACTTTCTTGCTGATATTTGGGAGCACGAGGGTTTGTACGATTAACCATAAACTGATCCGAGTTGTGTATTGATTTTCTTCTGTGTTATCTGAATTTTTCTGGTTGTTTTAACCTCTGAAAAAATTGTGTATAGTTTCCAGAATACAGGGACAGGCAATGGATGGAAGTATGTTTAGAAAACTTAAGATTTAACTGATAGGAAATGAGAGGGCTAAAAGTAAAGGAAATATTTATATAGGGATTGAATATGCTTTGTAAATGGCAAGCTATTTTACTCTGCATAATCTGTGATTATATATGTTGCTGCTTTGCTAATTTGGTCAAATTTGATTTGCTTATAATAGATTCCAGATTTTCTGGAAATGACATAATTGTGAGTGTTGGAGTTGGTTGCAACAAAATGAGCTATTTAGTATTTATATTGTTTCGACGTTTCTAAGTTCTTTTTTAGGATAAACTATACCAGCGGCCAATGGAGTAATTTTTAAAAATAATACTCCCTCCGTTCCAGTTTATGTGAATATATTACCAAAATCTATTTTCTTTTTGGTATGTTCCAAAAAGAATGACCCCTTTCTAAATTTGGAAACAATTTAGCGTAAATTTACAATTCATTTTTTACGATAAGCTTTTATAACAACACAAATATTTTGGGTCCCTTTTTGACTTGTTTAGGACCACAAATTTCAAAAGTTTTTATTTTTTTCTTAAACTCCGTACCCAATAAAACAAGTTGGAACCGAGGGAGTAGTAATTTTCAATTTTGACTAATAAAAACTGTCTTTCATAAATATCAAGAAATGGCGTGGTATGGCTATTTTTTTAAGTGGTATTTACTTTTTAGCCAGTATTTTTAATGTTGAGCAAAAATAGCCACTACTCTATTAAAATTGATACGAAAAGTCGTTTTTACCCTTTCTTATGAGTGTTGTGTAAATATTAAGGACAAATCATGTCTTTAATTTTTACACATCATTCATGAAGTTAAGGACACTATTTCCTTAACATTTACACAATATTCATAAAGTTAAGGACACTATTTCCTTAACATTTACAATGCACACATAAAGTTAAGGACACCATGTCCTTAACATTTATACTGCACATATGAAGTTAAAGACATGATGTCCTAAAGTTCAACAACAGAAGGTGCAAATACAAGTTAAGGACATTATATCCTTAACATTTACATTGCACACATGAAATTAAGGACACGATGTCCTTAACATTTACATTGCACACATGAAGTTAAGGACACGATGTCCTTAACATTTACACTGCACATATGAAGTTAAGGACATGATGTCCTAAGGTTTAACAATAGAAGTTGCAAATACAAGTTAAGGACATTATGTCCTTAACATTTACATTGCACACATGAAATTAAGGATACCATGTCCTTAACATTTACACTGACAGAAGTTGCAAATACATTACACTTTGTCCTTAATATTTACACAACATTCATGAAATTAAGGACACCATGTCCTTAATATTTACACAGCACCCATGTCTAGCACATGGGTATTTTTGTCTGGGCGGGTAAAAATATATTAAGCATTGGCTAGAGAGTAAATACATTTAAAACAGTGGCTAAAAAGTAAAAACATCTGTAATTAGTGGTTATCCGTGCAGTTCTCCCCATAAATATTGTATTGCATTATTTGTGATGTAAAAGCAACTTGACAATCACTTAATGAAGAGCAATAAGATGATGAGAATTACCACAATATTTAACTGCAAGTCTTGAGCAAATTATGTAAGTTTGCAAGAAACAATTGAGCTTATTCACAGTCCCATAGATTACAGTAGTCCCCAACTTTTCCACATTTTGTAATTTTTCTAAAACTTTCTTGAAAAGAGACGATCGGATTTGTTGTTTAATCTTTTTAGCCGATATGCATAGATTATATACTAATAATATAAGATTATATACTTATTATACATCCAATTATTTTTAGCCGAATCGGTTGGATTTGCGGCTGTTTGGGTTAATTCTTGGTTGTAGAATTCTTTAAAAATTTTCTGGATTGAGGACTTTGTACGAGATTTAAAGTCCAACATGCAATGCACTAGCCCAAATAAGGGGGCAAGTGCATAGATAGTCATTCTCAGAGATGTTATTTAGAGAGTAGTCAGTACTTATTTTAACCTGAAATTTTAAACTAAAAATCTTAAATTCAAGATAATTCATGACACTTTTTTCCCGAAAACTTAAACTGAAAAACTGAAATTGAGGACGCACTGACTAATTTTTAAATAACAGTCTTTTAAAGTGGCTACCTGGTGTCATTTCTATCCCAAATAAGTCCTTATAGGCCCAATGCCCCCCTCCCTCCCTCTGTGTGTGTGGGTGGAGGGGGTGTTCATTTCTTTATGCCTTTTTTTTTTATGCTTTTCTTGGATTTAATTTATATATATTACAAATAGAGTTAAGTATATTTTTTATATTATTAGTGTATTCTAACTTGTTATAGACTTATTGCTGGTTACATGGCTTAATTTTTAGATTACTAATCTCACTCATTATGAAGTTGAATATGATTTCAGATCCATCTACATAGATTTTAGTTGGACACTATAGCTAAGAAATTATTTTTAACAAAATGTCTTAATTATCACAACCAACTATGAAGTTTCATGTATAGAGTTCACTTTTCCATTATTTTCCACTAATTGTTTTATTTTTCCTTTTAATTTTCTCCAATAAAGAAGTTAAATCGGCAATGTTTAATATTATTTCTTATGCCAGATAAAATTAAATGAGCAGGTTGTAATACCAAATCATTAGTATCTTTAGTTTAACTTCTCCAATGTGAATTTTCCTCGAATCAAAATTATTTCATTCGATTTGATTTGTAATCTCCAACAAAGATTTCCTCAAATGTGCATTGTTTTACTCACAAAAAAGTTTAGTTCTCCAGTCTAACCTTGTTTCAAAATATATGGAGTTTATAATAAAGAAATGAGAAAATCTTCTTTTGATTTCCTTTTGCTAAAATAATCACACATTTTTTTGTAAAATCATATCTTTAAAACTTCAAAGCAAAAATCTCAAATGATTTTGTCAGTGTATAAAATCACGAGTCTACTTGGTAAATGACAAAGAAAATAATCTCCTGCAGATTACACTCTAACACCCGCATAATAAGGCGATTTGGAATTGATTAACTGCTAATAAAATATTACACTAAACAAATATAATATATCGTTCTCTTGTACCGTTCAATGTGTTAGAAAATTATAAAAACCAATCCTAATTCTTTAAAAATCTGGTCTTTTATGTCTTAAGTTAAGATTACAGTGTATTTGGTCTCCAAATGTCCTATTTCAACAAATCCATTTGACCACATTACATCTGCCTGATTTTCCTCGCAATTAATTGTTTTATTCTATGTAGATTCTATTTATTCTAGCATATTCATTATTTTTGTGTATAAGAGTTAGTAATACTTAATTAAGACTAATGATGAGCCTTGCGCTAATAAATTACTTTCAAGTTCATAATAAGTGATCTTTTGACATTTTTATTTTAATCCAAAATAAATGCCCTTTTACATAATCAAAAAGTAATTAATTTTATTTTTCCAAATTTGTCCTTATTTATATATTTCAATGTGTCAAGTTAACAATATGCAAATTTTAATTAATGGTAATTTAGTTAAAGTACTCTTTTTTTTCTAGGAGTTAATATTTTTTAAGGGGTGTGCCAAAGACCAATAAATCACTTATTATGGACCGGATGAAATAATTTAGTCGTGTTAAACAATTACCGATGTTTACTTAATTGATTATTAAGCTCTTTTGACACTAAGTCCTAGAATTTTATTACAGTAGGGTACAACTGTATTTTGAGCTCTGAGTCACTAATCTCGGTTTACTTTCTCTTGCTTGAGAATTGATACGAGTGTATGTTAGTATATCATATAATACCGCCAAAACTAGTAATTTACTTAAATGATTGTTTATTTTAATATTTTTGTTGAGCTTTTTGAAAGTAAAATATGGCAGGCATTGATATAAATGCAACCCTTAAACTGTCCTTGTTCTTTATTACTTCCGTCCCATTTTAACGGTCATTTTAGCTCAAAAAAATTATTCTAAAATAATTATCACTTTAGAAATTCAAGGTGAAATTTATTATTGTTTTCAACTATATTATTTCTTTTTAAAACTGCTCAATTCTCGAAAAGTATTTAATAAAAGTAACTTAGTAAACTATATTTGTATTTATTATTTTTCTTAATAGACATAAAAAGAACTAAAACGACATTTAAAATGGGACGAAGGGAATTACATATATATTCGTCCTTATTTCCCTGTAATTCTATGATGACTTAACTGATTAAAAATTTATACGTGATATCTTACTTGGGTTTTATTTTTTGCAGCACTTGGGTGAGTAAGATTTTGTAATTTTTTTTAAAAAAAACTATTATAGTTCAAATTTCTCACAATCATTTTGGTCTACTCGAAGTTGGTTAATTATGTATCCACAAAAAAAAAAAAAAAAAAAAAAAAGGGAGTTGGGAAAGGGATTAGGACACTTGTATTAAAGAATCTGAAAGAATCACAACGGAAAAACTAATTACCAATATGTGTTAGCTAAAAAGAAGATTAAGTTAGCTAGATTTGAACCCTAATTAAATTATAATCCAGCAATTTGATCTAGAAATAATTAATCTGTACTGCTATCTTGACAATAGATAATGAACTGGCATTGTTTTTTTAGCATTGAAAACAGCAATTTGCCAATTGACACCCCATTTGCTTTGCTCTGGACAACTAGTGAGTAAGATGGGCTCAAAGTTGATCTACTTTATTTATTTAAAAATTTTAATATACAAGTTGAAGTAAAAGGACAACTTTATTGTTAGTTGTTTTTTTTTTTTTTTTTGGAGCAGCTGGATTTTGAACCATTTTTTTTTTTTATAGAAAAAATACCAAGTAGAGGAAAGTGGAAACCACCTCTAGAGCTAAAATGTTTGTAATAGAGGAAATGTTTCAAAATAATTCATTTCAATTTGAATAAAAGAATATAATTCTTCTAAAATTATCTTTTGTAAATATAAAACAGGTATAATATGAGGAGAAGGAATCGCTAGAGTGTTACTAGCTAGCAATTGTTTTGAAGTACCATGGATTGTCATTATCTTTCAGAGAAATAAAATTGCTATTTTCTCGACAAAACAAAAGGCATAACAATTAGAAAAATATTCTGATTTTTCACAATTTCGCAATAGCCCTGATAATGTTTTCAACAAGTTGTTGCATAATGGAAACATCCCTTGAACCCAGACCATATTGTTGTATATAATTCTCTGAGAAAAAGATTCTGATATAAATATCAAGAAACAAGTGGGAAACAACAACAACCCAGTATAATCTCACTAATAGGGTTTGAGATGGTAGTGTGTACACAGACCTTACCCCTACCCTGGATAGAGAGACTGAAAAACAAGAAACTTATAATAGCATAGCTATGAGAGTATATGAAAACTCATATAAAGAAAATATATATATACTGCCTACGTTTGTAATGAAATGGATACAGTTTCTTCATGTTTAATAAGAGATTTCAACTTTCAAGTTTGAGCCTTAAAAATTAAGTAGCCTTAATTAATAAGGAGCGATATCCTCTTTAATGGATTTTATATCGCACACACTCGAATTAGTCGAAGCATCAATACAAATACTAAACACAGATTGAAAAGCACAATGAAATGGATACAGTTTCTTCATGTATAATAAGAGGTTTTAAGTTTGAGCCTTAAAAATTAAGTAGCCCTAATTAATAAAGAGCGATATCCTCTTTAATGGATCTTATATCGCACGCACTTGAATTAGTCGAAGCATCAATACAAATACTAAATACAGATTGAAAAGCACAATGAAATGGATACAGTTTCTTCATGTTTAATAAGAGGTTTTAAGTTTGAGCCTTAAAAATTAAGTAGCCCTAATTAATAAAGAGCGATATCCTCTTTAATGGATCTTATATCGCACGCACTTGAATTAGTCGAAGCATCAATACAAATACTAAATACAGATTGAAAAGCACAATGAAATGGATACAGTTTCTTCATGTTTAATAAGAGGTTTCAAGTTTGAGCCTTAAAAATTAAGTAGCCCTAATTAATAAGGAGGGATATCCTCTTTAATGAATTTTATATCGAATTAGTCGAAGCACCAATAAAAATACTAAATACATATTGAAAAGCACAATGAAATGATGAAAGAGAGATACAACCACCCTATCCTCTGTCTTGCTTTAAGTTTATTTCAGAGCTAGGGTTATAGTATTAGAGACCATACCCTAGACATATGAAAGGATAACTATATAGTATATGAGGAATTGAAAGGCATAGAGCCCTACATGTCATCCCTTTCCCAAGTAATATTCAATGTACACTTCCCTCTCCACCACCCACACATCCTTAATTAGGGGATTATTTTATTTTTATCTTATATAAATAATGCATGGAATATCTCGTAGATTCTTTTTTTTTTCTTTTTCCATCAACTAATAAATGAACATGCAAGTAAAAAAAGATAAATATATATAAATAAATATAATAATAATAATAATAATAATTATTATTATTATTATTATTATTATCATTATAGAAGTTTTTTACCAAGTCTAAAATCGATTCCCACTAATAGGTATTACTTATATGAATTTTTCTCTTCTATTTTACCCTATCTTGGAAACAAAAAACATATACTAGTATTAAGTCAAAAAAGAAAAAGATTAAATAAAATTTTGAGGTATTTGGTCTTTTATTCTCATTTGGTTATAATATTTAATCTTTTATATTCTTGGAAACCCCAAATTAAAATTGAAAACAAACATTAAATAAAAATTATGATGCATTCGCTCTTTCATTCTCATCTATTATTATTTTAATCTTTTATATTCTTGGCAATAATGTAACTGAATAAACATATCAGTTTGTATCTTTTTAAAGTTTATAGATGAAACACAAAAGACTTAAGAGCTGCAACATCATGTCTATCTGTCTCCACCTATTATTGCAATTTTTTTCATGTGTTTGACACGTGCGTATAGAATCTTGTTCTCTCTTTTTTTTTTTTTTTTCTTTTGTAGTTTGTATTCAAGATTTGTACTCCTTAATAATTTGGAAAAAGATTATGCAATTAAACATGGAGTGTTTAAACTAGAATTTATCTAACGTCTTTACCAATACAAAAGTTACTACTATTCTTCATAGTACTATTATATTTAAACAAATTCTATACATCTTGAACGATTTTGTTAAAGACATTCCTAAACTTTAAATCTTAAACCTACCAATTCCTCAATTGAAAAAAAACATGATTTTTTAATATTTTTTTTAAAAAATGTCCTGATTGAGGTAGTTGAAATATCAAACTAACTGCTGATAATAAGAGAGGGTTGCTCAAGTAATAGGCACCGTTCAACTTCATTCTTAAGATTAAAAGTAAAAGAAAAAAGAAAACAAAAGATAGACTGAGAAAGAAGAAAAAGCAAAAGGATTAATCCTGAGAACAAAGAAGATGCATGAATGAAATTACACCGTGGGAACGCATGATATAACACATAGTCGCATTTCTTGCTTTTTCTGGCTAAATTCCTACAAAAACTGAGCGTAAAAAGACAAATTAGCAACAACCAAACGTAACAATTATTTGGTATACAAATTCATTATTTCAAAAAGTATATATATATATCGATAGCTAGCAAAAACATGCACCGTTAAGTCATAAGTGAATGTATTCATCAATAAAAGTTAAAGTTGATGATGATATATTCATATCCAAATGATTAAAGGTCTTAAATTTGTATTCCATCTCGTTACCAATGCATGTACATAGACACAATATATATATATAGAATTCAAAGTTTACGTGAAGTACTATTCTGCTGCTGCTGACAATTTCCTTTGAAATCCGAATTCATTCCAATGTAAAGAGAAAAAGCATTTGGATATGCACGCTTTTCTGTATGTATATACAAAAAAGGCATGCATCGGCAAGTGAATGATAATATAATCTATGAAAGTTTATCCAAATAAATTAGGTAAGCAGTATTGATATTTAGTCTTTTCAGTGCATGTACATAGACACAATGTATCTTTTTTTTAATTTTTTGTAGAATATTAGATGGAGACTAAATTTAATCAAACACTAAAAGTTAGTTTATGAGGTGAGAATTTCGAGACGACAATTCATCTACTCACCGTGGGATATTCAACTTATGTTCTTCCCTCCCTAGGTTGGACATTTGGAACGTGAACAATATAGATATGTGGAGCCCCAACATTGATCAATAAAAATTAGGATATGTCTAGCTCTTCTACCATGTAAATAAATTGATGTTTGAATCTAATTCAATCTAAAAATTAATTCATAAAGTGAGAATCAACTAAGAACATATAACAAGGCAACAATTTATTCCTCTATTAATATGGCAAGTTGAAGCGTAGACATCTTGAGCGTAACCAATATGACAATAGAGCTAGTAGCAGACGGAGAACATAATTACTTGGTTTAACAAAATCTAGTATTTTCTATGCAAAATATGGATATATATGTGAAAAACATGAACATTTCAATAAATATTAGATTTTAAACCTATAATTTTAAATGTGGAATGAGTTCATTCGTAAGAACATAAATATCGAATATCAATCTGTTAACTGAAAAAAACACATAGACGCAGAAAGTTATCCAATACCATATAAGGAAATAACAGTTCATTCCCTCCGTCAAATGGTACACTAAGTAGCCGTTGTTGCTGACAAAATCCTTTGAAATCAGAATTCATTACAATGTACAAATTAAAGCGCTAGCGTGCATTGTTACGTGAATTTATCAACAAAAGTTAAAATTGACGTTTATATAAGTATTAAAGTCCACCAAAATAAATTTGGTAAGCAGTCTAGATATATATAGATCTCAATTCAAAACTTCTAGTACATGTACATAGACACAAAATTGACAATAGAATTTAAAGTTTACGTGAAGTACTAATCTTTTTAGGGAGTAGCTGTTGCTTCCTTGTCAACAGCAGCATATTAATCACATTCAACAGGTGGCCTGTATAGAGGGGGGAAATTAAACTTAGGGCTGACAATTTGTACAAATCTTAACCGAAAGAATTAAATATTCTGCAAAATTAGCTTCTTTGGAATTGCTTCCTTTTGGTTGGTTTTCTGTTTTGTCATTTTTTAATCGTGTCAGATTTGCTTGTTTGATCTTTTAAGTAACGATATTTAAGATTTAAAATTTATGAATTCTTGCACTATTTTAAATAAATTTATAATTATACTTGAATTTACAGTCAAATATTTATAAATATTTAGTAGATTTTTTAACGCATATATATATTATTTAAATAAAAACTATTAAATTCACGTGAACTCGTGTGTTCTATGATAAATTCGCCTAAGGACTAAGGTGAGTGACTAGGCTTAGAGAAGATGAATCCGGAATTTAAAGTTAATAATTCAACTTTTTACAGTTATTATTAATGAATCGTGAATCGTTATACTTTAAAATTATAAGTTTATAATTTAATATTTATTTTTTAAAATGCACACTTATATTTCACGAAAATGATGGATTCAATTGAATCAATAATTATACCCAGCATTCGCCTTTATATAAGAGTTCTGGTTCTGAAAATGAAGAATTTTCAAGTAATTAAAGAGCATTTTACCTCTTTTAGCGAACTTACTTAGTATATTTAATCGGACTAATAAATTTTTAAATTAAGATGACTAAAGAAAAATGCAACAATCCTACAGTTGGTACATGAATTTCTTAGTTGACACTTGTGAATCATGCACTCAAAGAGCCGATTGAAATGCAATAGCGCTCTTTTTATTGCTTTATCCATCGTTTATTTTCTTTTTCTTTTTTCCCTAGGTGGGGCAAATGTAACCACTTTTAAAAGATGGAGACTGAAAAGAATTCTATGGGTGCCTTAACTTACATTTTGAGATAGTTAATCTAATTACAAATTTATTTCCTCTAATTCCTATTATGTAATCTTTTTAAGTTTTTTTCAAACCTCTTTATAAGAAATTTGTTATTCTTCAAATTCTCCTGCTAATTCGTCTTCACCGATAGATATATATTTATCTGTGAGGTCCTACGAACAAAGGCGGAGCTCATGTGCCTTACGTGTTTGGTCAAACTCGGTAACTTTGGTCAAAATTATGTATTTATCTTAAAAGATTCATTGAATATATATGTACAAATTATTAATTTAGAATCTAATAACTTAAACTGACTACAATCCTGAACCCATAAACTTCAAATTCTGACTTCTTATCTGCCTGCGAAGGTTTCAGCTCTTTCATATTTTTGATTACATTGACATATCTTGTTTGAAAGTCTTACAATGTGTGAAAAAAGCACATCATCTTGTGTCTCAAAATGAATATAGCTTGCAATTAAATGAATATTTCTAACCCCTTACCGCTACCCTAACCCAACTGATACCCTTAATCTGTTTAGAAGTTAAAAAATATACCTATTACAAATATGTCTTGTTGAGACAAGTCGACATGAAACCTTGTTTCGCCTATGGCAAGCAAAATAATATAATATCCTGTTCATGCCGATACTACCGACATACATTATTTTTGTTTTCCTTTCTTTTCGTGAACCAGGCAAGGTTTTATTAAAATACAATTAAAACTCACATGAAGCTAACCTTAAATTAAAAAATGAAAATGAATAAATGTATGGTTAATTAAATACACAAATAAACTAAAGACTTGCCCAAATAGAAAGTAAAGATGGGACCCATTGATTGAAAATAAGAAAAGGACCGGAGGAATAAAGAAAAAGGTTAGAATGTATCAGAAGGTTTTTTAAACTTGTGGTTTAGACAAATTTGGGTCTATTTGTCTTTCTTTGAGACATGCAGTGGATTTATCCAATTAATTGTTTTTGTCTACACAATTAATAGCAAATACATTGTACATTTGCTCTAATACCCACACCCCTTTCTAAAGTTGTCCAGCCGAGAGTTTTTACTTTTACACACACTGCTTTCGAAGGCCAATCTAAAATTTTAAACAGTTCAATTTCTATGCAGAAAGGTATAAAAATATTTATATATTTAGATTATTTAAAAAAATAATTGCAGGTAATTATATATATTATTTCTCCTTTTTATTTTACTTGTCACTTTTTCCTTTCACACCTCTTAAGATTGCTTTCACCGCATTAAAATAAGGGTAAAACTAAAGATTAAAAAAATGATTTTTCTTAAACAATAAGTATTTTCGAACAACTATTTTCAATAAAGTGATCCCAACAGGGGCGTAGCCACAGTGGTGTTTGCGGGTTCGGCCGAACTCGGTAGCTTTTATTCAAACTTTGTATTTGCATTCAGAAATCCAATGAATGTGCAAATTATTAATTTAGAACTCAGTAATTTAAAAGGATTATAATCTCGAACTCATATGGTTCAAATCCTAGCTCCGCCTTTTGATCCCAACAAGTATTTTAAACAGTTCGATCTCTATGCGGAATGGTATAAGAATATTTATATAATCAAATTACTTCAAAAATTAATTAGAGGTAATTATTTTTAATATTTTTCCTTTTCATTTTACTTATCACGTTCTCCTTTTGGTATTTCTTAAGAAAATATTAATTAAAAAGATATTTTGACTAAATTATCCTTATTTATTCTAGAATTTCAGTTTAACACTACTTCTTGCTTTCACCACATTAATCTATCTCCATATTTATTAAAATAAAGGTATATTTTTCTTAAACAACAAGTTATTTTGGAATAACTAATTTTAGTAAACATGACAAGTAAAATAAAAAAGAAGAAGTCGTTATAAAACAATAAAAGAAGAAGAAGAGTATTGCAGAGAAAATTAGAAAGATGGAATTCTTAATGATTTGGGATGAATACAATTGAATAGAGCCCCTCTATTTATAGGCAAAAAGTGACTTAGCCACAAAGTAACAAACCCTAAAATATCTCTAAAATACAGACAATCACCTTAAATACAATTCTATTTGTAGTACTCCTCCTTGAACATTTATTCAAAAGATAATGTACCTCATTAAAACCTTAACTAAAATAAAATCCAGTGGAAAAAAAATTTTAGAGAAGGGAAAAGAGTACATATGTTTAAAAATATGCCTTTTAGTTACTCGTTAAAAATCTTGTAAGAAAAATTCAGTGGGACAAAACCTTGTAAGGAAAAAAGAGTACAACGCATATTAACTCATCATGATGAGAAAATCAATTCACATCTTTGATCCTTCGCATTCCAATCTTGTGCACCATCTTCAAAAGATCGTTGGTAGAGTTTTAATGAATAAATCAGCCATATTAACTTGAATGAATATGTTGTACCTTGAAATCATCATTTTTGACAGATATGTAATGTCTTTATAAAATACCGTGGAATGGCCTTTTCAATATCACAATAGAGATTCTCTCTATCATATTATCATGTTGTAGTTATAGCAAGATATATATTTGCATAAATTGTACTTAGGATGTGGTACTTCAGGACCAAGAATTGTATATGCTTTAAGCGATTTAAATACTTCAGGGATTGTCATATAAGTTAAGTCATATAAGCTATATAAATAGAGTTTAGATGTGTATCAAGTTTTCATGTCATGCTAGACATATAAGATAGATAAAGATAATTGCACACACCATTGACTTTATACTTTCTAGTGTTTGAATTGTAGATCCAAAACTAAATATTTTTCGTATGAAACCAATTCTACTTGAACTGTTTCTCCAGATTTAAGATCCTCATATATATTTAGTATTATCATAGATATAGTCGACGAACATTTTATATCAGTTCCAACCTTCTTTTTTATAAAGACATAACACAGAGATCTATTCACTCATATTTTCAGGTACTTGAACCTCTCCTGAGATTTTATGAAATGTTATGTCATGTGATCTTCTAGATCACTTGCTTCGTTATTGTGATCATTTTGATTTAATTCCAAAGAAGAATAGGGAAAAGAAGGTTAGTAGGAAAGGAAGTACCCATTACAAAGGCGAATTCATGATTTAAAGTTGATGAGTTTTTATGTCGATTTTAAATTAATAAACAATAACAACTAGATTTTATAGTCAAATATTTATTGATATTTAATGAATATTTTGATACACATATACAAGATTATATTTGAGCAAAAACTATTGAGTTTTCGTGAACTTTATGCTGTAAATCTGCCTCTGAGTGTAAACGATCTAGATATTAATTACTCTCTAAACATCCCCGCCGCAAACATGCAAAATATTAAGGGGTTGTTTGGTTTGAAGACAAGTTATGCTGGAATTGTCAATTTTACTAATTTTACTACTTTATCATGGGATTACTATTTCACCCTCTGATATATATAAGTTATTCCAGTACTATTTTTAACTTATCTCAGAATTATTAACCAAATAAGGAATAAGACTATACTAAATTTTTATTCCAGAATTACTTTTACTTATCAATTATACCAAACCGCCTCTTGAGTTGTTAAGCAAGTGGATAAATAAGGCATAAAAAAGTCAAGAGTAAAGAAATTTTGGGATATCATAGACAAAGACAAGATACACAAAGGTTGACTATTGTTGCTGAAATGTTGTCACTTGTGCTGAAGAAGAAGAATCAACAGAACTTCTAACCAATTGCCAAAATTAGATTCAGTTAACTGAGACATATATGTATTATGTAATTAACTCTGACATTCATTAATCATTCCCACAACTACTCTCCTTTCCTTTAACTTTTGGTGGAGTCAGTGCACTGTATTTATCTCCCTTTTCTCAATTCAAAGTTTTCGTAACCAGTGGCAGAGCTTGTATTAACGGTACGAGTTCTGTCCAACTCAATCATTTTAGTTCAAACTCTATATTTATTTTAAGAAATTTATTTAATATATATAAATTATTTATTTAGAATTTAATAACTTAAACGTACTAAAATTTCAAACACATAAACTTTAAATTCTCACTCCCCTCCGTTCATAACCATAGTAACCACGTCGAAGTGGATGTTTAATGTTTTAAGCGTTTATTTGTAACAAAAGGACATCAACTACGGATAAATAATTATCTCATAACTCCACTCCCTAAAAAACAGAATTTACAATTGATTGAATATTACAATTCAGAATTTTTATTTATATTCTACGAGTTATTTGATTTTTGTCTTGGTTGCTTACAAATAAATAAGTACCTATCATAAGGGAGCATTAATTAGATGCGAATTCGGGATTTAAATTTTATAAGTTCGAATTCGAAATTCTCGTACATTACATTACTTTGATTCGAAATTTATTATTATACTTATTTAATGAAGTTTTTATCACGTATACAGAGATTTAAGCCAAATTTACTTAGTCTAAATGAAGTTGGTAAACTCATATCTTATTCATTAGATTCACCCCGGGCTCTAATCCATTTCATATTATACAAAGCTAAATTCTTGAGAATGACTAGCTTAGGCTACTAAAAAAATTGATGGGATAAATCTCTCTCTCTTTGATTTCTTATTCAATGTCCGGTATGCATTTTGGTATCTCGATTTATTTAGCTCCTCGTCAGGTAAGGCCTACGTGAATTTCGAATTCAGACAGAAGCGAAACCATCTTGCAGTCCTTCCTGTTATGTTAAGGCGGGTTTCTCGAATAAATAATTTTTTTTATTAGGTCCATGAAATCTATGGAAGTGTTCATATCAATATTTATTTTTTCATTTTTCAAGTTTAATCTGAGACCTCTAGTTATTTAAAAGATGAAGCGATTATATCATTCCATCACAACCTTTAATGGTGATGGAATGAATCTCTTTCTTATTCGCTAATTCTTGTCTAACTTTTTCTATAATTTTATGTTATGATTAAGACGTGTTAACACCTAAAAGAGAAACGAACAAAGCAAAAAATCCAAGTTGATTATAACTCTAAGGTTTGTCAATTAAAGTTTGATCAGAAAATATATGGCCAAGTTGCTGTAGCTTTCCGTTTTAAATTTAAAGGAACACATTCAGGTTCAGTGTACTGCAAAATACAAGCTGTTTTTCACTCATATCGAGACTCTTGAAAAAGGCATGTTGTTCTTCTACTCAAGTACAAATACACAACTAGTCCGTACTTGTTCAAACAATCAACAATATAGTTGTTGTAATTATGTGTGACTTACAATGTTTCTGATTCTGCAACTTGTTCACACATTTTCTTTAATCAAGTAGAATGACCTAGTATTAGTTATTTCTTTTTTTCTTTAATATATTGGTTTTTGGATTATACAAAATATCTATATAATACGACTCAATTACATATACACTTAACCCCTTTGAGGTCGTTTGGTAAGGTGTATAAGAATAATACTGAATATGCATGTATTAGTTATATATAGGTTGAGAAATATATACTACCAAACAAAGAAATAATAATACCAAAACTAATACATGTATTATTTTTCCTAATACGTCCTACCGTAAAATGTAAATCTTACACAAATATTAGTTTGAATAACATTTTCTTTTCTGATTTTTTATCCGGTGTCCGATCCGTATTGGGTCCCACTCAATCTAATGTCGCACCGGAAAGTTCCACATTGGAGGATAAGTGTTTCTAACAAATGCGAGTTCATACCCCAGGATTAAAACTCGAGGCCTTTGGTTAAAGATGAACGACTAATTATCACTCTACCATGTCTCTTGTTGGTAAGATTTTCATTTTATTAGGGCGTTAAGTTTAGTTTGAAAAACAAGTGGTATATGGATAACTAAGTATATTATAATATATTAACTAAAAGCCAAATTAAAACTACAACTATAAAATTTCCTATACGATTTTATGAAAATTAAGAAAGAAAATAAGCATTTTTTCCGCCACTTAAAAAACGTATTTTGAAACATGTATCATTCTAAAAATCTAATATCAGAAATTACAAAAAATTCTTAATAAGATATTGTACTAGTAATTATTAGTTATAACCTTTTTGCATTGTCAACATGTAAACTATTTGTATTTTAAGAAATTATGCTATTATATCATCAGGAATTACTTTATACTTGAAAAAAATTAACATGTATGCATATTAGGATTGTTGCCCCTCATGTTTCTATTAAAATGACCGGAAAATAATAAACTGTGAAATATGTCTATTGTTAAATTAGAGAAGAGTTTGATTTTCAAGCCATATATTGAGAGGGAAGAAATGATTTTGATCCTAATTTACGTGGTGTGATGTTCATTTGACCTACTTTACAAGTGTCATTAGGCTTACTTGATCTAAACTTAAAAATTAAGATACAAGGAATTAAAGCCGCAGATTTAATTATGAGAAAGTTAGTATTTGGACAGGGGCGGATCTAGAGCACAATTTCTGGGTTTACGGGAATACAATAGTTTTTGCACAAACTTTATATATACACTAAGAAATTCAATAAATATCTCTAAATATTAAATTGTATATCCAATTATTGATATTTTATAGTATTAATTTGAGGTAATTATAGGAATCTATAAACTTTTCCGAATTCGCCTCTGTTTTCGAATGTTTGCTAAGATCCAACAAATCCAAAAGCTGAGATGTAAATGCCACATAATTTGTTATGAAAAAGTTAATTCGGATGTATATTAAGATCCAACAAATTTAAAGACTATCGATTTTGTATGCAAAATCAAAGATGTCGCAACGACAATTATCTCCTAAAATTATTATTTAGTTGTGCATTAAGATGAAAACTAATTTTCTGAACTCGATTTCTGTAATAAATAATTGTTAGTGTGAAAGAAAAACATCTTGAAGCATTCAAAATGGAGCAAGTTTCACCCTTCTAGAATTTGTTAAAAAACTAGCACGCATATTCACGTGCAAGTCACATGACTCCAAAAAATCTCCAATATTAATATAATTGAAACACAATTAAAACCTTCCTAAATTTCATTTTTCAAATTAAATATAATGTATCTGTTCAAAGATTAATTTTCAATGATCTTACTTTAGATAATTAATTTCTTTTGCATATTAAATGGGAGCCTATACAAAGCTAACAAGCGAGAACCCTGATCTAGACACAGTAGGGTCAATTGAGTTAGCAAATCTAACGTGCGTACAAGCATCTTTTTCCTTTCCTTTTTGAATTTGGCACTATTTAAATATAAAAAAAAAGCCTACAATAAGGTTTTCTTCCTTAAACACTATGAGAGTTGGTAATTTGACTGCCCTAACTATGGCGAAATATTTCCGAGATGTTAATGAACAAGACATACTTCTATTTATTGACAATATCTTCCATTTGGTCCAAACAGGATCCGAAGTATCGGCCTTATTGGATAGAATGCCTTCCGTTGTGGGTTAATTTGATAGTCATATTAAGATTTGATAGTCAACTATCACCAAAAAATGATAACAACAAATCATTTGTAAAAAAATACGAAAATTACAGAAGTTTATCAAAATGACTAATTTAGAAAAATAATGAATTTCATCTCAAATTTCACTTCTATAAATCAAATCTAGGGTACATCTAGAAGAATTTCGATTTCTTGAGTTCTATTTATCAATTTTCATCTTATAGTATGACAACTAAGTTGATTAGAGAAAGGCAAGAAAAAACATAGAAAAAGAACACGATAAGTCGGTATGATTAAAGACAAGAATTTTCGTTATAATTTATATACGTATCAAGTCATATGTATGAACAATATTGAAAAAACATAATAAGAAAAGATCGTTAGTAAAGAATCAATGACATCAATATAATTTGAAAATCAATTAAGTCCCTTCTAAATTCCATTATATTCTCCAAATTAATTATAATGTAGTATATCCTCAAAAATTGCTTTCAGTAATATTACTTGAAATAATTTATTTGTATACATATTAAGATTCAACAATCAACAGTCATCATAATAGCAAGTAACAATAACTCATTCATTATCAAATGCAATCTACACATGGAAAGAATTATTTTCCTTTTGTCTTTGGCATATTTGGATCACTAGAAATAACAACCTCTATAGTAACCTCACAAACTTTCCTTCTTTTGATTTGGTACATATGCGAGCTACAGAGTATGTTGCTCTAGCAAGACACAACAGCAACACCAAACCACCTCTAACTCTCCACGTCAAATGGCATCCTCCTAAACAAAGTTACTTCAAATTCAATATTGATAGAGCATTTAAAGATGGAGCATGAGGTAGTGGCAAAGTTTTTCGAAATAGCAAAGGGGATTGGGTGCTAGGCTACTACATGCAGATTTCTCAATCTGATCATACATATAGCGAACTCATATCACTTCTACATGATCTAAAATTAGCTTATGCTCATGGCCTTCATCCCCTGGATGTCGATACAGATTCAATATAGATTATTAACATGTTTACAACTAACTGCCCACAATATACATCTATCTTACATGATTGCAGGATACTAAGACAGCAGCTAGGAGATCCGGAATTAAAACACTGTTTTTGGGAGCAAAACAAAGTGGCTGACTTGCTAGCTAAGGAAGGACTGAAAATTAGAAAAATTGGTGGTCCTACTGTTTTAGTACTACCACCATCTGCTATTTTGCCTAGTCTTATGTTGGATATTTCTGGAGCTACACATCGTAGATCTATCTCTAGTGATGTTTCTAATATTTTGGCCAACCTTGGCAACTTTGACGCTCAGAGGAGCATGTCTAGTTGTACGAACAATATTTAAATTTATATATTAGCTTCTCTTTTGACCAAAAAAAATAATAATAAGTCATTAGTCAAAAATCATGGAAATAATATGTTTATCAGAATAATTAATTTAGACAAATAATAAATTTCATCTCAAAGCCCAATTCTATAAATCAATCCGGTGTACATTCTCTAAAATCATTTTCCTATTTTGAGTTCTAAACGCTCGCCATAAAAGATAATAACAATAAGTTATTAGTTAAAAATTGTGAAAAAAACACGAATATACTATCTTTATCAGAATGACTAATGTAGAAAAATAATAAATTTCATTCTAATTTCACTTCTATAAATCAAATCTAGGGTACATCCCCGAGAATTTCTATTCCATTACTTAAGTTCTACTTATCAGTTTCTATCTTCTACTATGAAAACTAAATCTATTATAGAAAAGCAAGGAAGAAGATCGAAGTAAAATACGTTTAATCGGTATGATTAAAAAAAATAATTGTCGTTATAATTTGTATTCATTTTAAGTCAGACAAGTCAACAATTATTGAGAAAATATAATATAGGACTATTAGTAAAATATCAATGATATTAATATAGTTTGAAAAACAATTAAGATCCTCTTAAATTCTATTTTCCAAATTAATTTCATATATATCCTCAAGAATTACTTTTTTGTAATCTTACTCGAATTAATTAATTTGTATAAATATATTAAGATTCATTAGTCAACGGTCGCCAAAAAAAATTATAATAGCAAGTCATTAGTCAAAATTTATGAAAATCACGAAAGTAATATCTTTATCAGTATGATTAATTTAGAAAAATAATTAAATTCCATCTCAAATTTCAAATCCATAAATCAATCTAGTGTACATTCTCCCGGATTACTTTTTCATTTCTTGAGTTTTAAACAGTTAGCGGTCACCAGAAAATAATATTATAATAAATCATTAGTCAAAAAACGCAAAAATTACGGAATTAATATCTTTATCCAAATAATATTATAATAAATCATTTTTTCTATTTTTGAGTTCTAAACGCTCGCCATAAAAAATAATAACAATAAGTCATTAGTCAAAAATTACGAAAAAAAACATGAATATACTATCTTTATCAGAATGACTAATTTAGAAAAATAATAAATTTATCACAAATTCCATTCTCCATATCAAATCTAGTGGAAATCCTCAAGAACTACAATTCCATTTCTTGAGTTATTTATAATTTCCAACGTCTAGTATACAACAACAATTCCACTAATGGGGTCTGTGAGGGTAGTGTGTACGCAGACTTTACCCCTACCCTGAGATAGAGAGGTTGTTTCCGATAGACTCTCGGCTCCATCCCTCCAAGAACTCCCCACCTTGCTCTTGGGGTGACTCGAAATCACAAACTCTTAGTTGGAAGTGGAGGGTGCTTACCACTAGAGCAATCCACTCAAAAAACTAAATTGATTAAAGAAAAAGCAAGGGAAAAAAAGAACCGGAAAAGAAGATGTGAACCGGTGTGATGTAAGCAGCAGAAACAAGTGGCAGGAAATGAAAGAAAACCGAAAAAAACCGGTTTTGGGAATGATTCAATGAATGGTGCAAGAACTGGAGAAAGAGGTGATGATTTATGTTTATGTAGACTTGACACCTCACCAAATACATTATTTAATTAATATAATAAATAATTTTTATTAACTAAATTTATGTACTATTGTTTTTATTATATATATGCACTTCACCATAACTGTTTGTGAAAGCAAAAAGAACATTACTTGTTCTTCTTTGAACAACCTTCTTCTTTTTTTCTCTCTATTTTTTTTGCCCTACTTAGATAGGGTTTCAGTGAAAATCTTGAACTTTTTTTTTATGTAAATGCAAATCTTGGTTGAAGATAAAATCTTGGTTGTGCTGTTGTTCTTGGTACAAAGTTTGGTTCTTTTTGCTCAGCAGCCATGCCTACTCTTGTTAATTACAGTGGTGAGTTAATTTTTTCCTCCTTTTTTTCTGCCTTTTGAAATTATGGGGTTTTGAGTTTTAAGGATTTTAGCATCTGGGTTGTATTTAGTTTCTGCTGATTTACTTGTCCTGATTCGATTCATAGTTATTTCATTAAAAAAAGAGGAAAAAATTGAATCTTGAGAATAGATTTATTGTAGTGCTCAATGAATATGTTAGAGCTTGATTCTTGATATGGAAGAGAGAAAAGTCATTGCTTTGGTTAAAGATGTTAATCCTATAAAGACTTTTTTGTGTTTAGGTAACTCTTTATGTATCTTTTGTTCAGAATCTATATTAAACATTGGTAATTTCTAATATAGAAGGTGTGAATAAGAATTATTGCTCTGATCTTCGTAGCTAGAATTGTCTGTTAATGACCTGATAATTGGTTCTTATTAGGTAGATTTTAATTCCGGAAACAGCCTCTCTACCTTCACAAGGTAGGGGTAAGGACTGCGTACATACTACCCTCCCAAACCCCACTTGTGGGAATATATTGGGTATGTTGTTGTTGTTGTTGTTGTTGTTGTAGGTAGATCTTAGTTTTCAGTTTATGTGTAACGAGTTTTTACCTGGTCATGCTTTTGCTTCTGATATAATTTGACTACATTTGAATGAAGTTAAAGATTAGATTTTGGAGGAAATGGGGATAAAATCAGTATCTTGGGAATACTTCATTTTTAGTATGGTGTAGGATGTTGATTAGCAGAAAAGATAGCTGATGAAGTTGTTGCTATTTGATGTTCAGGTGATGATGAGTTCTATTCAGGAGGGTCACTTTGTTCAGCAGATTTGGGTCTTATGTTGTCACTTGGTCATGCTCAAGTTTACTGCCCTCTTAGGAAGAAGGCGCGGATTAGCGGACCATTTGTTGTTGAAGAGCGGACAAAGAATCCATCCATTGAAATACTTCCCGACGAATGCCTATTTGAGATCTTCAGAAGATTGCAGGGAGGCCGTGAAAGGAGTGCAGCAGCTTGTGTTTCTAAACGTTGGCTTATGCTCTCGAGTAATGTAAGGAACTCCGAGATCCAGAGCCATACCGATATTTCAGTTGCTAATAATGGGGATTCAAGTGATGGAAAAATGGTCTCAGCTGATGAAGATGTTGAAGTAGAGTGTGATGGATACCTTACTAGGTGTTTAGAAGGGAAGAAAGCTACAGATATTAGACTTGCTGCTATTGCAGTCGGAACTTCCAGCCGTGGGGGTCTTGGAAAGCTCTCAGTTCGGGGGAGCAACTCGGTTCGTGGTATTACTAATGTTGGTCTATCGGCAGTTGCCCATGGTTGTCCTTCTCTTAGGGTTCTTTCATTGTGGAATGTTCCTTATGTTGGAGATGAAGGTCTTGTCGAGATCGCGAGGGGATGTCATTCATTAGAAAAGCTGGATCTATCCCAATGCCCCTCAATTTCCAACAAAGGTCTAGTTGCAATAGCAGAGAATTGCCCGAGTTTGACTTCTTTGACGATTGAATCTTGTCGAAATATTGGAAATGAGGGCCTGCAAGCTATTGGAAGATGCTGTACCAAATTGCAGTCTCTTACTATTAAAGACTGCCCTCTTGTAGGGGATCAGGGAGTTGCTAGCCTTCTCTCGTCAGGTGCTACAATGTTGAAGAAAGTGAAACTTAATTCCCTAAACATCACGGATTTCTCGCTTGCTGTCATCGGTCACTATGGCAAGGTGATTACCGATCTTAATCTCGGTTCACTTCGTAATGTCAGTCAGAAGGGGTTTTGGGTTATGGGTAATGCTCGTGGTCTTCAGTCTCTGGCTTCTTTGTCGATCACTTTGTGCAGAGGAGTGACCGATGTAAGTCTTGAAGCAGTGGGAAAAGGCTGTTCAAATCTTAAACATATGTGCCTTCGCAAGTGTTGCTTTGTGTCTGATGGTGGACTTGTTGCTTTTGCTAGAGCTGCAACAGGATCTCTTGAGAGTCTCTTGTTGGAAGAGTGCAACAGGATCACCCAAGCAGGCATTCTAAATGCGGTTTCAAACTTCGGCAAGTTGAAGTCTCTTTCCCTAGTGAAGTGTATGGGAGTCAAAGATTTACCTCTACAGGCTTCGTTATTGTCACCCTGTGAATCTCTTCGATCATTGTCCATCCGAAGCTGTCCAGGGTTCGGTAGCACTAGCTTAGCGATGGTTGGTACGCTGTGTCCTCAGCTACATCACTTGGATCTCAGTGGGCTTACCGGAATAACAGATGCCGGGCTTCTCCCACTTTTGGAGATGAGCTCCAAGGCAGGACTTGTCAAGGTTAATCTAACCGGCTGCCTTAACCTGACCGATGAAGTTGTGTTGTCGCTAGCTAGGCTACACAGCGAGACCTTGGAAGTGCTGAATCTTGACGGATGCAGGAAGGTTACAGATGCAAGCTTGGTGGCAATTGCTGATAATTGTCCATTACTTAACGATCTTGATGTTTCAAAATGTTCAATAACTGATTCTGGTGTAGCTGCTTTATCCCATGGAGTGCAAGTAAATTTGCAGATTCTTTCGATATCAGGTTGCTCCATGGTAACAAACAAGAGCGTTCCAGCTCTTAAAAAGTTGGGGGAGAGCTTAGTCGGTTTAAATCTCCAACACTGCAATGCAATCAGTAGCAGCAGAGTTGAGATTCTTGTTGAAGACTTGTGGAGATGTGATATCCTCTCCTAAGCTAACTGATGGCACAAGGCAATGCATCCAAAAGGGAGGGATTCGGACGATGAGTAGTGGTAGTTACTTGGTTCATTCAGCTTGGCGGGATTGAAGCGAACATGATCGTGGTTTTTATGTGATACCTCAGTGGCTTGGTTGTTTTCCGGGAAGCTATGACAAACAACTTTTTCCGCTATATTTTTTGCAGGCTTCATTTACTTAAAGCCTGTTCCAAATTTTTCGGTCTCCTGTTTTTTGGAGGCTGCCTCTTTCACAGCCATGGTATCCTGAGAATACAGTTACCAAAGTCCTGGTATTTAAGTTTTCACTCGTGTCGCTGCAAACATGGGGGTATTGAACAACTGATATGCTTCTCTTAAACTTGTATGGACGGATTGGTCATGCACTTGCCTTGGTACTACACTGCAGAATCAGACAGTCATTTCATAGTTTTCATTCGTAATTTTCGTGTTGGAGAGTTGTTGTTGTTGTAAGCGTTTACTTTGTGTCGTAGTCTGTAGTTGGCATTGCACAATTTCTGTTAGCATGGTGTCTGTTAATCAGGGGCTTGGTAATGGCAACTATTCCATATTGGTTGCCATGACAACTTAGGTTTGTTCCTAGGTTGTTCTTCTTTATCCAAGTCCTAGTTTTTAATAGGATTGTAAAAGTCCTATTTTGTAGCAGGTTCCCTGTATTTCAGATTTGTACTTTGCAACTATCTCGTTATGTAATAAACTGTCTGTTTGTCTAAATTGTGCTGAATGTTTCTCTTCCTTACCTGTGAAAAACATGCATGTTTCTACCATAAGTATAGAGATTATTATGCACTCTCAGAGCTTGATGATTGATCCTACTTGACATAGGAAGTACTTGTGTTCTACCTGAATAGGTGGAAGATCAATTTTTTTTGTGTGGGGGGAAAATTCTAAGAAAATGCGCGGTCGCTATCCTTGGAGTGCGTAACTTTTTCACTGTGCACTGAAACGAGTGCGCATTACGTAACTTGCTCACTGTGCACCTTCCGTGCGCACTAGATAATCTGTTCATTGTCGCTATCCTTGGAGTGCGTAACTTGTTCACTGTGCACTGAAACGAGTGCGCATTGCGTAATTTGCTCACTGTGCATCTTCCGTGCGCACTAAATAACCTGTTCATTGGCCCTCGATTCATATTTGAAAGGCAAGTACGAGATTGAAAGTGCACAGTCCCTCGATTCGGGGATTAGGTTTTGAATTGCCTTAGGTTGTTTTTGACACTACTTTTTTCTTGCATATCATTGTTGACATCTCTGTTTATATATAATGCAACGATTCAATGGACTGGATTTGTAGGTCCACCTTGTTTCCTATATTATAGAGATTTATTCTAACTAATATGCTTTGTGAATTTCGCACCTTTTCACAAAGTCTAAAAATATGGGATGCATATCCATGTCTTTTTTGGACAAACTTTTGAAACTGTTTTGTGGTTGGGAATTGGGATATTGTCGGAAGAAATTGTTACTTATATATGAGATGTGTGAATTAAAACCATAATAAGAGGCTATAAGTGTATTAACAGTAAAATAGTTATGATTATGAATTTATCACTATGTACTATCCTTTAAAATTAAGGGAAAATGGTCAAATATACCCCTCTACTTTGGTATATTATTCATATCTACCCTCCGTTATACTATCGGGACATATCTACCCTTACCGTTAGCCAAACTTTTTAAAAATACCCTTCACCTAACGGAAAGCCACCAAATTAAAAAAAAATACCTTTTTTTTAAAAATCCATTAATAACCCGTTAAAACCCTTTCATTTACTGCACTTCTTCCTCACATATTAGTCATCTGCTTCGTAGTTACTTGTTGAACTCAAAAAGTGAAAGACATAAAAATACCGACGACCATATATTCATTTATATAGTGAGTCCCGATTCTTTTAATATCCTTATTGTATATTTATTATATTCTACATTTTTCAATTTCTTTTTTTTTCTTTTAGCTTGTCTCTTTGTTTTTTCCACCATGTCGAACTGTACCGAGTATTCATCATGATTTTCTTTCCACCATGACTTGAATGTTTATAGCATTTTATTAGGTTAACAGTTCTGAAGTCTTAAGGCAGCTACCGAAGTATTTTTTTCCTCCGATAGCGTGCCTTTGTTTATGAGTATTCACGCACCGTGATTTTATTATTCTGCTTTAAGCATTTGGGCAACTGATGTTAGGCTAAAAATCCATGTTTTCGCATGTAATTTGCCTTGCATTATACCTCAATGTTGTTAATTTTGGTGTAAATATTTGTGACTCGAGCTTAATAAAAATATTTATATGTGTAGGAGTCAATTTAAAGTGATTTGGCAAGTTTGCATGCAAAGTGAAGTAAAAACAGAAGAATTTGAAGGGAGTATGATTTTGGCGCCCAGGTTGGTGCCAGGCACCAACCAAAACGCCAAAGGCAGAATAGTGGAAAATTTCGGCGTCCTGATTGGCGCCAGGCGCCAAGCGAAATGGCTAAGGGCGGATTTCATCCTAATTTGGCTAGAACTTAGTAGTTTCAACCCTACACGCCCCCAACATGTATAAAAGGGGTTCTAAACCTATTTGTTAGAGGGGAGACATTATTGGATAGGCAAGAAGGCTACGAGAATACTGGGAGCAACGAATCACAAGAGTTTTCTCTTCCGTTCTTCCTTAATATGTATTTTAATGCTTTCAATTATTATCATGATTTTTAGTATGGTTATGGGTAGCTAAACTTTCTCATCTAGGGTTTGATGGAACCTTTTGAAGGATGACTTTTCTGTTGCATTTTATATAATTGAGCCATTGGATTTCTCTACTTGTTTAACCACGTGTTTATTGCTGTTGATTGAATGGCCATCAATTGACTGTGCCTATTTAGTATGTATTGCTTGGAAAAGGGTACATATTTAGGTAGTTGTTGAACAACATCACTCTTAACGTATGTAAGGAATCAATACAGAGGGTTTGAAGGCGGGATTAGGAATAACGAAATCTTGATGCGATCTTAGTGAGCGGTGAATTAGTGCCAGCTAGCGTAGTTCGGAAGAATATGTCTAGTAAATTGTAGTAGCTGCTCGGAAGAGAATTACAACACCCAAAGTACTCACGATCGATAGAGAATACTTAGGCGAAATTATAGAAAATATAGCGGGAAGGATTCTGACAATTGGGAAAATCATAACTCTAGACCTCCTTAGTCTTGTCTCAAATTTCATCCTTATTAGTGATAATTTTACTGCTTTATAATAGTTATTAGTTAATTAGTTAGAAATAAACATTATAATCTTTATAATTAGAAAATTGTTTGGACTTGTGTTTCTTAGCAATATTGAACAACTGTAGCTAAGCCTTAGTTCTCTGTGGGATTCGACTCCGGACTTGTAAACCGGATTATATTTGCAACGGTCGCTTTCCTTTTTATAAGGCATAGTTGGGTGTGATCAAATTTTGGCGTCGTTGCCAGGGACCTAACGGTGTAGTTGTAGCTGTACATATTGCTAGATTTCAAGTCTGAATTTTTGTTTTTTTTAGTATTTGAATCTTTTTTTATTTTAGTTTTACTGGTTGATTTGAAAAACATGGCATCTTGGAATTATTGGAGTTTTGATGTTGGTAATTCTACTTTTGATCATCCTCATGCATATTGTGGAGGAAACCATTCGTGCCAAAATTATCAATATATTTTCGAAAGCGAGTTATGTGCACCAACTCAATCTCATGCGTGGAATGTGTGTGATATGTGTGGTGGTCAAGATGATCACTTTTATGTCTGTGCTTACATTTCTTATCCTCCCCCCATCCCTTATTATGATGGTTCTACTTTTACTTGTGAAGTTACTAGGAACAAAGAACCTGGGGATGCTGACCTAAATGAGATCAAGGGTATGTTAATGTGCCTTGTGAAAAAAAATAATAAAACACAATTACAGATACTAAGGCAAGAGGCAACTATTCACAACTTGAAGGCTCAAGTGAGTCAAGTGGTCGAAACTTTGAATGTTTGACAAGTCAATATGGTGGATAGTAGCGAAAAATAATGTGAATTAGAGTCAGCAGTTGACACTCTGATGGAGGAGATAAGAGTAGAACACCAACAACCTAGCCAACTAGAATTTGAGGATGCCGATGTTGAAGGCATGATACTAGAGTCAACCGAGGACATTGAAGATAAATATTCAGTTGACTCTAGTGTCATTGGTGTAGAGGATGTTGAACATCTCGAAGTTCATGTATTTGAGCGTGTTGGACCTCATTCCAAACACTTCTCTACATTGTGTTTGGATGGTGAAATGGAAATTGATCTGTATGAGCCAATGCAAGAGTCAAAGGAATGGGTAGATGAGCCCTACATTCTGAAAATTTCAAGGTCATCTAGGCAAGGTCGCACTCCTCGGTTGAAAGCCAAAAAGTGCATAAAGAATCATTTAATTTTTGGCTTGCAAGAATTTACACCATCCCAAGAGCATGATCATAAAGCAGAATCAAAACTTGGGATCCAATTCATAAGTTCGAAGTGGAGGCAGAAAGTGATTCACATCGTGCCACGACGTTAAATTAGGCGCTTGTTGGGAGGCAACTCAACTTTACTGTTTTTTATTTTTATTTTAGTTTTTTTATTTGTTTTTTTGTGTGTGTTATTTTTGTAGTGTAGTTTTTGTTTATTTTGTAGGAGTATGGAAAATAAATCCATTGGAAGAAAGCAAAAGTAAACTAGATGGTTGGAACTAAGTGTGAGGTACCCGCACGGAGGACCAAGCTTGGGAGAAGTCTGAGTATCCTATGAGTTGCTGATGCTTCGGCCTTTGGCCTACCAGGGAGTTTCTGTCACCCTCTTGTTATTTATGGTGTGCATTAGTGTCACGACCCGGAATTCCCACCGTCGGGACCGTAATGGCGCCTAACATTTCACTTGCTAGGCAAGCCAACGTTAGAGAATTATTAAACCAATTCCTTATTTCCATTCAGTAAATAACAATAATTAACTAAGATGAAATATAATAAGTGCAGAATATATAAAAACTGTATTAATTACTACCACCCGGATCTGGAGTCACAATTCATGAGCATTCTATAATTTACTACAAGTAATAGTCTGAAAGAAATACAACTGTCTGAATGAAAGAAATAGTAGAACCGAAAAGATAGACGAGGACTTCAAGATCTGTGAACGCCGACAGATCTACCTTGAGTCTCCAGATAGCGGTCCAATAGCAAAATCTCGATCAACCCGAGCCGGTACCAAAATCTGCACAGAAAGTGAGAGTGCAGTATCAGTACAACCGACCCCATGTACTGGTAAGTGTCGAGCCTAACCTTGACGAAGTAGTGACAAGGCTAAGGCAAGGCACCTACAAATCAACCTGTACAGTTTAACAATGTATATATAAATAACAGAAATGAAAAATTAAACATGACATATCGGGAGGGGGAAACATGCTGGGGGAAATACGAGATAAAGAACTACAACAGAATGATAACTGAAACAACTAATATACTATGAATCAACAAAAACAACGAATACAGTAAGGAAAAATGTACGGCATCACCCTTCGTGCTTTTACTCTCAATCTCACCATAAAAATAATAGAAACGACACGGCATCACCCTTCATGCATTAACTCTCATATCATGGCACTACATCACCCTTCGTGCATTAACACTCACAATATGGCACAGCATCACCCTTTGTACTTTTACACTCACATTATGGCACGACATCACCTTTCGTGCTTTTACTCTCACAATATGGCACGACATCACCCTTCGTGCTTTTACACTCACATTATGGCATGGCATCACCCTTCGTGCTTTTACTCTCACAATATGATACGACATCACCCTTCGTGCTTTTACACTCACAGTATGGAACGGCATCACCCTTCGTGCATTAACACTCCTCCAAAAAGTTAAAAATCGACCTCCAGGCCCGCTTGGTCAAAACCCGAGGTTCGGACCAAAATCCATTTACCCATTCACCCCGAGCCTGGATATATAATTGATTTTGGAATCCGACCTCAAATTGAGGTCTAACTCCCCAAATTTCCGGAATCTCTTATTTCTACCATAACCCCTAATTTTACCATGAAAACTCTAGATTTTAGGTTGATAATTCATAAAATGTAATGAGTAATTGAAAGAAAATGATTTAGAATCACTTACCAATGCATTGGGGAAGAAAATGACTCTTGAAAATCGCCTCTCTCCGTTTGGTTTTTGAGAAAATGAATATTTTTGGCTAAATCCCGTGTTTGGATTCTGTTAAGTGTTGGGAGACAGTGTGCACCGCGTTTATGAAGCCACTGTCGTGTTCACGAAGAGCATTGGCTGCCAAGCCTTCGTGTTCGCGAGACCATGTTCGCGTTCGCGTAGGCTACCCCCCGGCCTTCGCGTTCACGAGACATTGCTCGCATTCGCAAAGAAGGAAGGATTGACTCCCCTCCAGTGCCTAACACTACGCGTTCGCGATGAGCTTGTCGCGTTCGCGAAGGGTAACGCCCCCATCGCTCCGCATTCACGAAGAAGAAAATTCCGGCCTCATCCGTTTACTCTTCGCGTTCGCAAGAGGACCTTCGCGAACGTGAAGAAGGACATGCCAGAACACCAGAATCTGCAGAAAACCAGATTTTTCAAAGTCTAAAACATCTCGTGGCCTATTCGAAACTCACTCGAGCCCTCGGGGATCCAAACCAAACATGCACACAAGTCTATAAATATCATACGAACTTGCTCGCGCGATCAAATCGCCAAAATAACACCTAGAACTACGAATTTAGCACCAAATCAAATGAAATTCTCAAGAACACTTTAAAATTCCTATTTTTACAACTAGACGTCCGAATCACGTCAGCCTGAGAGACGGCTTGTGCCATAGGAAAAGTGCCAGTCTGGGTCACACTCTCCATAAGGCCCATCAAACGGACCAAAGCGTCCTGAAGTACTGGAGTGGCAATGAATCCCTCCGGAACATGAGCTGGCCCTGCAGGAACAGTCTGGATGGAACCTCCTCGTCAAGCTCTATCTGAGGCTCCACTACTGGGGCTGCTGCTCGGGCTCTAGGCTGAGCCCTACCCCTGCCTCGACCTCTGGCACGGCCTCGGCCTAGACCTCTGCCCCTCGTAGGAGCTGCCACTATAGGCTCTGGATGCTGCTCAACTGAGGAAGCGGTACGTGTTTTCGCCATCTGCGAGAGAATAAGAGTAGAAGAGTTCAATCAGCATTGAGAAAACAACATTGCACGACAGAGAAAAATAAAAGTGAAATTTGTTCCTAAAATTCATAGCCTCTGGAAGATAAGTACAGACGTCTCCGTACCGATCCTCCAGACTCTACTAAGCTTGCTCGTAAATCGTGAGACCTAGGCAACCTAGTGCTCTGATACCAACATGTCACGACCCGAAAATTCCCACCGTCGGGACCGTAATGACGCCTAACATTTCACTTGCTAGGCAAGCCAACGTTAGAGAATCATTAAACCAATTCCTTATTTCCATTCAGTAAATAACAATAATTAACTAAGATGAAATATAATAAGTGCAGAATATATAAAAACTGTATTAATTACTACCACCCGGATCTGGAGTCACAATTCATGAGCATTCTAGAATTTACTACAAGTAATAGCCTGAAAGAAATACAACTGTCTGAATGAAAGAAATAGTAGAACCAAAAAGATAGACGGGGACTTCAAGATCTGTGAACGCCAACAGATCTACCTTGAGTCTCCAGATAGCGGTCCAATATTAAAATCTCGATCAACCTGAGCCGGTACCAAAATCTGCACAGAAAGTGAGAGTGCAGTATCAGTACAACCGACCCCATGTACTGGTAAGTGTCGAGCCTAACCTTGACGAAGTAGTAACGAGGCTAAGGCAATGCACCTACAAATCAACTTGTACAGTTTAACAATGTATATACAATTAACAGTAATGAAGAATTAGACAGGAGATATCGGGAGGGGAAACATGCTGGGGGAAATACGAGATAAAGAACTACAACAGAATGATAACTGAAACAACTAATATACTATGAATCAACAAAAACAACGAATACAGTAAGGAAAAATGTACGACATCACCCTTCGTGCTTTTACTCTCAATCTCACCATAAAAATAATAGAAGCGGCACAACATCACCCTTCTGCATTAACTCTCATATCATGGCATGACATCACCCTTCGTGCATTAACACTCACAATATGGCACGGTATCACCCTTTGTGCTTTTACACTCACATTATGGCACGGCATTACCCTTCGTGCTTTTACTCTCACAATATGGCACGACATCACCCTTCGTGCTTTTACACTCACAATATGGTACGACATCACCCTTCATGCATTAACACTCTCCCTTACCATAATGCAATGAAAAATTAACAACCGGGAGATAAAATAACAAGTACAAGCCTTACCTCAACATTTCGTTCCACAATATAAATCTCAATGATCACCAAAAGGTCCATGAACATGATAAGAACAATCAATTTAACAACCCTAGTCTAAACACGTAGCAATTAGGCATAGGAAAGAGACAATATAAGAAAAATGGAAGAAACATGGAAAACAAGTAAATTGGCGGCACATAAGTACTCGTCACCTCACATATACGCCGCTCACATAAATTTCACATAATAAATAGTCTGAGGTTCCTAATTCCCTCAAGTCAAAGTTAGACACAACAGTTACCTTGCTCCGAAGGCCACTTAATTCTCAATCACAACTTTTCCTCTAGAATTCTCCTCCAAACCACACGTATCTATTCAAAAATTACTCAATAATATCAAATATTGCTAAAGGAATCAATTATATTACATAAATTAAATTTCCCAAATTTTTCTCCAAAAAGTTAAAAATCGACCCCGGGCCCGCTTGGTCAAAACATGAGATTCGGACCCAAATCCATTTACCCATTCACCCCCGAGTCCGGATATATAATTGGTTTTGGAATCCGACCTCAAATTGAGGACTAACTCCCCAAATTTCCGAAATCCCTAGTTTCTACCCTAACCCCTAATTCTACCATGAAAACTCTAGATTTTAGGTTGATAATTCATAAAATGTAATGGGTAATTGAAAGAAAATAGTTTAAAATCACTTACCAACACATTGGAGAAGAAAATGACTCTTGAAAATCGCCTCTCACTGTTTGGTTTTTGAGAAAATGAATTGTTTTGGCTAAATCCCGTGTTTGGATTCTGTTAAGTGCTGGGCGACAGTGTGCATCGCGTTCGCGAGGCCATTGTCGCATTCAAGAAGAGCATTGGTTGCCAAGCCTTCGCGTTCGCGAGACCATATTCGCGTAGGCTACCCCCTGGCCTTCGCGTTCGCGAGACATTGCTCGCGTTCGCGAAGAAGGAAAGACTGACTCCCCCCCAGTGCCTAACACTACGCGTTCGCGATGAGCTTGTCGCGTTCGCGAAGGGTAACACCCCCATCGCTTCGCTTTCACGACCAAGCCTTCGTGTTCACGAAGAAGAAAATTTCGGCATCATCAGTTTACTCTTCGCGTTCGTGAGAGGACCTTCGCGAACGCGAAGAAGGACATGCCAGAACACCAGAATCTGCAGAAAACCAGATTTTCCAAAGTCCAAAACATCCCGTGGCCTATCCGAAACTCACCCGAGCCCTCGAGGCTCCAAACCAAACATGCACACAAGTTTAAAAATATCATACGAACTTGCTCGCACGATCAAATCGCCAAAATAACACCTAGAACTATGAATTTAGCACCAAATCAAATGAAATTCTCAAGAACACTTTAAAATTCTTATTTTTATTACCGGACGTCTGAATCACGTCAAACCAACTCCGTTTCTCACCACATTTCATAGATAAGTCATAACTATTATATTGGACCTATACCGGGCTCCAGAATTAAAATACGAACCCGATATAAAAAAATACAAGCATTAACCAATTCTTAAAAATAATAAATTTTTAGACTTTTAATTTTCATCAAAAATTCATTACTCGAGCTAGGGACCTCCGAATTCGATTTCGGGCATACGACCAGGTTCCATAATTCGATACGGATCCACTAGGACCGTCAAAACATGGATCCGGGCCCGTTTACCAAAAATATTGACCGAAGTCAACTAAATCAACTTTTAAGACAAAATTCTTATTTTCATCTATTTCTAACATAAAAGCTTTCCGGAAACACGCCCGGACTGTGCATGCAAATAGTGGAGGGTAAGAATAAGATTTTTAGGCTTAAGAGCGCAGTATCGAGTTCAAAAATATAAGATAACTTTTTGGGTCATCACAATTGGGGACAATGCCCAATTTTAAGTGTGGGGTGAGGAGATTGTTTGGGTGATTTTCTATGATATTTTAGTTGTGTTAGTTTAACTAAAAATAAAATTTTCTTTGGACTTTTCCTGACGATGGATATCTTGGACAACTTTCTTGAGGGATTAAGGTCCAATAAAAAAATATCCAAAAATATTTTTTTTATTTAGTCGTAGGTAGATAATAATCCTCCTTGGTTTTTCTTTTGGCATCAGTTCTTTTCCCGGGGATGTAACTTGAACCGGGTAGTTTTGTTTTTTTTTTCTTTTTATTTTTAGGAAATCGAGGGAAGAAAACTTAAGTGCTCTTATGTGCTTTTTGACCTGTTTGATGCTAACATAGTTAGGCCTTAGCATGCAAATTACCTTCCTAACATGTTTTAATGATACTTGATGCTGTGAAAGATTGAATAGCCTGTCTGTGGCGCTTTCTCTTAGTTACTTGACTCATTGTTCACGTAGTGCTTTATTGCTTAATACTTCTTGACTTTGTGATTACTTGCCTAAACTTGAGAGTTGGAATGGAAACGTCCGATTGGGGTCATGTGCAATGTGTGATGTGAGATTTTGATTACATTCTCTGTTATCATGTGTTTGTATAGAACTTGCCCTGTGTGTTAGTCGCAATGAAATAAGTGAGCTTTGGGAGTCTAGGAGATGATTTAGGCATTTCTTTGATTGCCCATTGAGCTATTATGCCACCATAAATAAAATTATCCTTAGATAGCCCATTTGAGCCTATACGCCTTTTCTTTGGCACCCACTTTACAAGCCAATTCCTTTCTTGTCCTTAATTAAATCTTGTTGAACATTTACCTCCGAAAGCACTTAAGTCACTAGAAGAGTAAGGTGAGAGTTGGGATAGCTTTTGAGTAGAACCGTAGAAAGGCCAAAAGGTGCATGTATATTTTGGAAGATCATTAGCCGAGCAACCTAAAATTCTGGAGAGTGTTGAAGAAAAAGAAAAGCAAAGAAAATACAAAAATAAAAATAAAATATAGAAAAAAAAGAGAAAAAAAAATAGTAGATAGAAAATACACCTCCTATTCATCAGGATTCAGGCTAGTGAATGCAGAGTTGTGCTTAAAGAAAAGGGCCAAGTTGTGTATGGTTTCGTGGCATTGCTTGAATTGGTCATGAAAAGTGTGTAGTGAAAAGTTAAGTGTAGTGTATTAAGGTTCTTATGAGGGTGAGTCACCATATCCAAAAATATATCCTACCCGTTCTTTAGCCTATATTAAAATCCATAAAGACCTAATTGATCTTAGACTTTGCGAGCTTAGATTAGTGGAGATATACACTATGGGCAAGCATATGGTACAACCACGGTCTGCACATAAATTTCTTTGTAAGAGTGAGTGGTCCTTTGTTCATATATGTGATGTCCTTAAATTATATTCGAATGCATATTTGAATGTGTGGACGAAATACCCTCGTATTCTTTGGTGAGGCACATGATTCCATGACGGATAGGTGACGTTATTAAACATCTCTTATTGGGTGAGCGCACGAGTTGAGAGTGTTTATTGGCGACGAGTCGGTCTTTGAGGTTGGGTTGTTATGGGCATGTTGTTTGAGTGTTTTTAATTGTCACTAATATTCCGGCATGTGAAAGTTGGGAAAGGTATGAATGCGTATGCAAGGGCTTAATTGTATGTATCAACCATGGTCATAGGTGTAATGTGTTGAATTGCCAAATGTTCCTCCATTGTATGATGTCTTGCGTGCATTGTTTGGTTAGCAAGGTTTTAGGTTGCTCGAGGACGAGCAAGAGCTTAAGTGTGGGGTGGTGATGTTAGGCTAAAAATCCATATTTTCGCATGTAATTTGCCTTGTATTATACCTCAATGTTGTTAACTTTGGTGTAAATATTTGTGACTCGAGCTTAATAATAATGTTTATATGTGTAGGAGTCAATTTGAAGTGATTTGGCAAGCTTGCATGCAAAGTGAAGTAAAAACAGAAGAATTTGGAGGGAGTATGATTTTGGTGCCCAGGTTGGTGCCAGGCACCAACCAAAACGCCAAAGGCAGAATAATGGAAAATTTCGGCGTCCTGATTGGCGCCAAGCGAGACGGCTAAGGGTGGATTTTGTCCTAATTTGTCTAGGACTTAGTAGTTTCAACCCTACACGACCCCAATATGTATAAAAAGGGTTCTAAACCTATTTCTTAGAGGGGAGACATTATTGGAGAGGCAAGAGGGATACGAGAACACTGGGAAGCAACGAATCACAAGAGTTTTCTCTTCTGTTCTTCCTTAATCTGTATTTTAATGCTTTCAATAATTATCATGATTGTTTGTATGGTTATGAGTAGCTAAAATTTCTCATCTAGGGTTTGATGGAGCCTTTTGAAGGATGATTTTTCTATTGCATTTTATATAATTGAGCCGTTGAATTTCTCTACTTGTTTAACTACGTGTTTATTGCTGTTGATTGAATGACCATCAATTGACTGTGCCTATTTAATATGTATTGCTTGGAAAATGGTACATATTTAGGTAGTTGTTGAACAAAATCACTCCTAACGTATGTAAGGATCAATACGGAGGGTTTAAAGGTGGGATTAGGAATAACAAAACCTTGGTGCGATCTTAGTGAGCGGTGAATTAGTGCCAGCTAGCGTAGTTCAGAAGAATATGTCTAGTAAATTGTAGTAGTTGCTCGGAAGAGAATTACAACACCCGAAGTACTCACGATCGATAGAGAATACTTAGGTGAAATTATAGAAAATGTAGCGGGAAGGATTCTGACAATTGAGAAAATCATAACTCTAGATCTCCTTAGTCTTGTCTCAAATTTCATCCTTGTTGGTGATAATTGTAATGCTTTATAATAGTTGTTAGTTAATTAGTTAGAAATAAATATTATAATCTTTATAATTAGGAAATTGTTTGAACTTATTTTTCCTTAGAAATATTGAATAATTATAGCTAAGCCTTAGTTCTCTGTAGGATTCGACTTCGGACTTGTAAACTGGATTATATTTGCAACAACCACTTAGTATTTTTATAAGGCTTAGTTGGGCGTGATCAGTAACAAATAATTATCGTCAAATCACGCCGTAAGAACCAAAGCTATGGGATGTAATACTCATAATTCTTAGTAATAACTGAGCTTATAATGAACAAAAATTAGAAAATAATTAGAGGAGATTCAATTTAATATCAAGCTACAGTCTAAGAAATTCATCAAGAATGAAATAAAGTACATCAACAAGTTAGAAAGCAACTTAGCAACCTAAGTACACTAACTTCATATATTAACCAAACACAAGTATTATTAAAGTATATATCAATTGTTACCAACATACAAACCGATTGTCAAGTGTACATTACATTAGACAAAGGGATGACATGTTATAACCACACAAAAAAATAATCGAAAGTGATAACATGACATCTTAATGCCACCATGAACGACTAGTAACTAAAAATATAAGTTCTTACTAATTCTACTTCCACCATCATTCTCGTCTTTCTCTAAATAAATAAAATGTATTAAGACGTCTCACAAATTTAGGTTTCAAATTTTTATATGATGGGTTTAACTGGTTTTGGGTTATTGAATTTTTTTTAAATGATTATTTTATTAATTTGGTGGCTTTCTATTAGGTGAAGGATATTTTTAAAAAGTTTGGCTAACGGTAAGGGTAGATATGTTCCGATAGTATAACAGAGGGTAGATGTGAATAATTTATTAAAGTAGAGGGGTATATTTGGCCCTATCTTGACTTGCATAAGTATAACTCGTCCAGTTGAGCGTAATCATATGTACCCTCCACTTTGATTTACTTTTGTTGGAGCTATTGCTCCTTTGGTAAATCGAACCCACGACCCTGAGATTATTGGTGAGGGGTGATGATCATCTGAGTACCCCCCTCTTGTCGCATACTGATTGATAATCAGGTCGGCTTGCAACCAAAATTTTATATGCAGCCTTCAAAACAAACCACACCTACCTTAGGGCTGAAGCTGTGGGCTTTTACGAGTTTTGTGTGCTGAATGGGCGGGTCGGGTTAAAAAAGAGCAAATGGGTGGGTCAGGTTGTATATGGGTCGTAACTAACCATTTTGCCACCACTAGTGTTGTACAACAAACTTTGCCCCACTTTGTTGTCAAGGAGATTCGAAACGATGATTTGACCAAACAACTTTGAGAAATTGGCATGGATATGCCAGCCATTCGCACAAAATAGACCCCTTTCCCGTTATTGGCACAACATTTACAGCATGTTTGGACTGTTGTTACCCATTGTATTGTATCGTACTGTTATTTTAAATACAATATTTGTTTTGATTGTTACTTAAATTTTATTGTATCGTATCGTTAAATCCATCGTTATATAAAGACGAAAAGTGCCACTTTATGAAACGACGAATTTGGTATGGTGGCATCGTTACCTTACTTTTTGTCTCTCATCTTGCCCTTCCTTATTATTAAATAATCATATTTTATTCTTTATCCTGCCTTTTTATACAATATTTCTACTTTGTATCCTAATTTTTTCTAAGTAATGTTGAAAGTTTATTCTTCATATTATTGGTGCGTGACATCATGAAACGATGGTAAACGATACAATCTATCCAAACGTTATATTCATTAAGCAATACAGTACAATACAATACGATACATTATGAAACGATATGTAACAACCATCCAAACAAGTTGTTAAGGAAAAACTACACAGTATAGCCATTTTCAAAAATAATAACAGGTAAAATATACTATTTGACAAGACACAGAGTTTAAGAAAAAAGAGAAGATTTTTGAACTTGTGGTATAAAATGAGACACATATATTTTGTGTGGTTATAAATAATTTATAAAGGTAAATTATTTTCAAATAGAAACGGAGGAAGTATAATTTTTGTGTGTGTATATATATAATGTAGTTATTTTTGACCGATCAACTAAATATGTAACTTGCCCAACATTTAATTCAATATGTCTAAAATTGGCAGCTTATAGCTAAGCTCAATCACTCATTAAAATTGATGGGAGGTAAATTTTTAATAGAATTTTGTCAAGGGAGAATCTTTGTCTCCACCACTGCAGCCAAAAATGCTTTTCTATTGTTATGTACAATAAGAGAACCATTGATAAATCAAGTACTATTATAAAATAATAAGAGAAGAAGAAGAGTTTTGCAAAGAAATATAGAGAGAGAATTCTTATTGATTTGGGATCAATTACAATGGAATAGAACTTCTCTATTTGTAGGAAAAAAGTGACTTAGCCACAAAGTAACAAATCCTAAAATCTCTCTAAAATATAGACATTCACCTTAAATACAATTCTATTTATAACGCTTTCCCTTGAATGTCTATCCAATAGATAATGTGTCTCGTTAAAACCTTAACTAAAATAAAACTCAGTGGAAAAATTTTTTAGAGAAGGAAAAAGAGTACACATGTTTAGAAATTCGCCTTTGGTTGCCTTGTTAAAAACCTCGCAAGGAAAATCCAGTGGGACATAATTTTATAAGGAAAAAAAAGTACAATACGTATTAACCCCCCTGATGATAACATCAATTCACATCTTTGAGCCTTTGCATTCCAATCTTGTGCACCATCTTCGAAATATTATTGGTGGTTATTTGGTAAACAAATCATCCATATTAACTTGAATGAATATGTTGTACCTTGAAATCATCATTCTTGATAGATATATAATGTCTTCATATAATGTCGTGGAATGACCCTTTTAATATCTCCATAGAGGTAAGAATTCTCGCTATCACATTTTCATGCTTAAGTTATAGCAAGATACATATGTGCACAAATTGCATTTTAGGATGAGGTGCTTCAGGACCAAGAATTGTATATACTTTAAGCGATTTAAATCCTTTAGGGATTGTCATATAAGCTAAGTCATATAAGCCATACAAATCGACTTTAGATGCATATCAAGTTTTCATGCCATGCTAGACATATAAAATAGATAAAAGTGATTGCACACACCATTGACTTTATACTTTCAAGTGTTTGAACTACATGTCCAAAATTACATGTCTTTCGTATGAAACTAATTCTACTTGAATTGTTTCTCCAGACTTAAGATCCTCTTATATATTTAACGTTATCATAGATGTAGTCGACGAACAATTTATATTGATTTCAATATTTTTTCATAAAGACATAACATAAGATCTCTTCATTCATATTTTCAGGTACCTGAACCTCTCCCGAAATTTTATGAAGCGTTATGTCATGTGATCTTCTAGATCACTTGCCTCCTTATTATGATCATTTTGATCATTTACTCATCGTCTTTATCAAGAAATTTATTTGAAACTGATTTGTCTAACGCTTTAGGTGTACCATAGATTTTGTCCTTCTAGGACTTATTCTAATAGGAGAATTTTAGTGAGAGTATAGTTACTCGCTTTGGGTCAGCAAATGCATCCGGCATGCTTTGCAATATATTGCAGATAAATTATCTTTTTATGAACTTCATGTTCATATTATCTTATTTGAGGATCTAGATGTACAAAGGATAATTCATTCCACGTAACTTTTTCCCAACTGTTTATCTTGTCTCCCCCTCATGTTAGAAAAACTAACTTGCTTCCTCAACATTGAAAATTCACCTTTGTGCGTTATGGTGTTAATCAAAATATACACAACACACCAATAATAATAAGATAAAATTATTTAGTTCCTGACTCTGAACCACTTGTGAGGGAAGAATATAATATACTTTCGTATATAACCTATATCAAACTAATATAGTTTACTCTGTTATCATAGGCAATAATTTAGCTATTAAGTGGAGACACTCAATAAATCATTTTGCTAAACCAACTGTGATGTAAACCAACTTAACAAGATGAACAATCCTGAATAAAAAATCTGGAATATGCTCTAAATAAGTTATTGAGCAAGTTATCTGGCAAACACCATGTTGCGGGTTAATAATAATCGCACATGCAACCATCTCATAGATGCATTTTATGTGGTATAAATGACAGGTGAATGAGACCATATTCACCCTTGATATTTTCAGCATTCATGGGATTCAATCCCAACTTTAGTTGGTCTATTAATTAATGAGAACAAACAACACAAGAGAATTCGTAAAGAACTTTCTAGTTCTGTAATATTTATCATGTGAATTCTCTTTTATTTTTGCACATCATACTTAAATTAACATGGCTAAATCAGTTATGCCAACTGGATAAATTATTAATATTGGTAAACTCTAGGTTTACATTATGACGTGTGCAATTATCAATAAACGCCAAGTTTATTATGATATGAGTTTTTATATCAATAAACTTCTACTTTATTGTGACATTCTTTTATTTGTGTAGTACAAATTGGAGAATAAAGCGGGTAATTTTTCACATACATATTACACTGCTACAAGTTGTAGTAATAAAAAATATTAAATCTTTCCTTTATTTATAGTCTCAATATAATCAACCACTTTCGTGAATACTTTAGAAACTCAATAAGTTTCTTTGAGACTTACTACGACAAAATACATTATTGATAATCAGTTTTATGTCTCCAAAATAGTAAAATTGGCTCTTCCAGAGCTATCAATTAATTTTGTTCTACCACATATTCATCACATCCATATGGTAAATATATCTTTCAAAGAGAAAGTATACCATTATGGTCATGGTCAAAATCATTATAGGCAAGATATGTTGCTTCCTTCACTTTTGCCCTGTAATAATCATATTGCCAATATTTTGGCATAATCATAATAGGTACGTGATCAATGACCATTCATGCCATAATAATGAAATTATTTTCTTATTTCATCTCAAACCTCCTTCTATAGGTGGGTGTGGTATATTCACTACCACTAGTATGTTCATATTCTTCCAAGAATGAATATGTATTCATAAATCACATGTTTTCACATTCACATCATGAATAGACCATAATCATCTATATGTGCTTTATAAAATCTCATGTCAAATCGATGACAAACATTACTTTCATAGAGTGAAGGATTATTTTGAGAATCCTTATTATTCTCATTACCACAATAATAACGATTATAATTTCGTCTATTACCACGTCCACATTCATTGATACCTTCACGGTAATAATTTTATCTTCTTTCAGACTTATCATATACTGCTATCACATTCTCTTAAGGGAATGAGAATGAAGCAAAGTCAATGGGACGGTTTTTCACTTCTTGTGTTCATAATCATACATGAATTTGATCATAACAAGACATAGAAATTTTACCACTTCGGGTGGTTATAATTTCTTACAAAATCTATTAGAGTTATAATTAAAATTTATTGTCCTTACTTGTATTTAAAATCAAATTATAGAATTTTAAAATTTTAAAAAAGAAAAATAAAGTAAAATACTTACCTTAAATCCAGAATTTATTCCCGAAGGAAGTTCATGGAATAATTGACAATCATTATGCTCGATATTATGTACAAGTTGAGCACCATACACGTATCCCAAAGCCTTTACTCAGTTGGTTGGAGTCTCGTGCTGAGAACGTGTTATAAAACAATAAGAGAAGAAAAAGAGTATTGCAGAGAAACGTAGAGAGATGATTCTTATTGATTTAGAATCAATTACAATGGAATAGAACTCCTCTATTTATAGGAAAAAATGACTTAGCCATAAAATAACAAACCCTAAAATCACTCTAAAATATAGACATTCACCTTAAATATAATTTTATTTATAACAAGTACTAACTATTAAGCAATGTTGGAATATTTATAGCATTGCGTAAACGTGCATGCTTCTTTTAATTTGTTTTCTTTAATGATTTTATATTTGTCTTTTGTTTAAAATATAGGTTGATAAAATTTATACATGCTAATATTTTCTCATTTTCTTACGTGTAATTCACAAACTGGCAAAACACAAATGTAACAAATGACACGTCATAACCTAGTGCCAGAAATATTACACTCCACTCATTTGTACTTGCTGAGTAATTCTCATATAGTATGATTATTTTAACGGACAAGGGCTACATATATCCCAGTATTATGAAAAAAGATTAAATATATCTCTCGTTATATTTTGGGTTCAAATATCCCATGTCGTTATATTATTAGTTCAAATATACCTCTCTTCTGTTAAGAGGAGGACCCAGAATTTTAGCACAACGGGGGCACCACTGTATGCTAATCACTAGCGATAAATTAAATTCGGCGTGCAACTCTTTGAAAACTTAATATTATGATGACTTATCGTTCAAGTATAAATAAAAATAAGTTTTAAAGAAACAGAAAGCACTGAACAGAGAGATTTCTTCGCAAAATGGATGCTATGGAAAGGGAAGGTGTTTGATTAAGCATGTTTCACACCTTAAATTTTTAATATTTTAATAAAAAAAGGGTATGCTTAAATTATCAAAATTTATTAAAGGAATCAAGATTATGGGTATGTTAATAGCCAAAGAATTAAAGAAGAGTTTCAAACTCTTAGTTGCCATTGCCGAATCAGAATCAAAGTGATTGTTGAAGAAAGATTTGTATGTTTCTATTTGTGGAGCAATAAGTTACAATTTAAGACTTTTAATTTTAAGGTAGGGATTTGAAAGAGAATAAAACTAATTAAGTTAACTATTATGTATTAGTACTAAGCTATAGTTGAATTCAAAAAGAAGATAAAAGTTAAAATTAAAGCAATTTGCTATTAAGTCTAAAAACTGTTGTATTCCAAAAACTAAAACAAAAAGGAGAAAAGGCTGAAGAGGGGTTTCGAACCCACGTCATCCAGACAAGAAGCGAACTTAAATGCCCAACGCAACTACTTTTCCATCCGCCTTTTTGTGTTTGGGGGCACATCTTAAATATTTAAGGAGTCCCATACACACACACACACACACACACACACACACACACACACACACACACACACACACACACACACACACACACACACACACACACACACATATATATATATATATATATATATATATATATATATATATATATACACACACATACATATAGTATTTTTGCCGAGACTAACAGGGTCCCGTGACCCCTCAACTCACAACGTAGGTCCGCCTTTTTCCATCCGCCTTTTTGTGTTTGGGGGCACATCTTAAATATTTAAGGAGTCCCATATATATGGACATATATATATATATATATATATATATATATAGATATATAGGATTTTTACCGAGGCTAACAGGGTCCCGTGACCCCTCAACCCACAACGTAGGTCCGCCTCTGCTTCCGTTAAGTTTGTCCAAGGTGAACATCTAATCCTACGTGACACTGACACTTGATGAGGTGGATGCCACATTGCATGCAAGTTCAGTGCCCCTAACCCATTTTATCTCTCCCTTCTATTTTTTTTACCACTAAAATTTCCTTCTCCTCCACTACCATTGCCACCATTACCGCCACCATGAACAATATTATATTTCAAACTTTAGTCTTTTATATATATTTGTTTCTCCTCTCATCGCTCGCATTGGATTCAATATAATCCGAAGCTTCATGAATTTCAAGTTAAGTTCTCTTCCGTGAGAAACTAGATAATCTCTTTATGTTCTACTAGTGCATGATATTGGGGTGACTAATTGAAGTATATTTTTGCGGACCCAGGTGCTCAAAGCATTTGCAGATGGGCAGCATTCAGTCCCATACTGTTTAGATACTCCGATTTGGTTTGAGCAGGGGCGGATTTAGGGGAGCGGAAGGGGGGTTTCGGGAGAAAATTACACTGTACATACAAGAAAAAATTTGCTTTATACCTCTATATTTTATATTTTGAATCCCCTTAACACAAACCAAAAGTATAACTCAGTGGTCAAGGGGGGTTAAAAACCTTTTGTAAGGCTGGGAGTTCAATTCTCACTAGCCATTCTTTTTTAACTTTTTCTTTTTCTAAACTCCCTTAGCAAAAATTCTGCCTACGCCATCGGGTCTAAGTTGACTAGCTGAAAATTTAATATTGTTCATGGTGACGGTTATGGTGCAATGGTGGTAGAAGGAAAGAAAATTTTAACGGTAAAATAAATAAATAGAGGAAAGGCGTCATCAAATGTCAATGCCACATAGGACGAAGGTCCACCTTAGATAAATTTAGCGGAAGAGGGGTATATTTGAACCAATCGTATTACGACATGAGTATATTTGAGCCTAATGTATAATGAGGAGTATATATAAACCTTTTCTCATGGTACATGGTTATATTTGGCCCTTTTCTGTTATTTTAATGTAAAAAAGTTAATTTTATGACTTTATTTTATATTAAGTAAATTAAATTATCATAACTCAAATTAACCCGAAATATTGAATGGGTAAAAAAAAACTTAAAATATGTAAGGGTATCTGTAACGACCCGACTTGTCGTTTTAAGAATTAACGCCCCGTTCTATGACTTAAGGTCTCGAACAGATTCGTAATATGTATTATGACCCGCGGGTGTGGTCGAGTTTGATTTTCGGAAGATTCAAAAATAAATTGAAATAACAATTCTTATTTAGAACCTTAAATGGAAAGAGTTGACCGGAGAGTTGACTTTTGAGCAAACGACCCCGAAATAAAATTTTGATGATGTCAATAGTTTTGTATGGTGATTTCGGACTTAGGTGTATGTCCGGATTTAGATTTGAAAGTCCGTAGGACAATTCGACACATTTATGCGAAAGTTGGAAAATAGACGATTTTCGAAAAGTTCGATTAAAGGTTGAATTTTTGATAATGAGGTCAGAATCTAATTCTGGAAGTTAAAATAGGTCTGTTATGTCATTTATGATTTGTGTGCAAAATTTGAGGTCAATTGGACTTGATTCGAAAGGTTTCGGCATCGAATGTAGAAGTTGGAAATTTCATAATAGACTAAAGTTTCAAGTGAGTTCGCAGAAGATTTAACTTCAAATGATCATAACTCTCATGATACGAAGTGTTATATGATGTGTTACCTATCAAATGAAAGATCTTTGAGTCTAGTTTCTAGAGCTTTAAACTGTTTGTCATTTGGATATTCCTACAAGAAGTTATGACCAAATTACCAAAGATTAGAAAAATGCGATTCTGCAACCAATTCTGCGATCGCAGAATAGTTATGCGATCACGAAACTACTTCTGCGACCGCAAACTGGTCGCAGAATGGACCAGAACAGCCCAGTTCTGGGCACCGAATTTTGTGACTATTGTGTGGCCCGCATACCCATTCTGCGGTCCATTATGCGACCGCAGTTCTGCTTTCGGAGGGTTAATCTTTCTATTTTCATAACCCGGCCCCATTTTAATAAATAGCCTTTGGGGGTTATTTTGGGGTATTTTTCTGAGGGTTTTAGAGAGAGGTAAGAGAATTTTAGAGAGAGAAGGAGGGAACCTAGCATTCTAATCATCCAATTTTCAAGAATCAAGGAAGCTAATCACAAGATCTTCATCTAAGAGGTAAGATTCAACCCCTAATCTTCAAATTTCGAGTTTGGGGGTAAAAGATCGGTTATTGGGAGTATGATTCTTGGGTGTAAGAGTATTATATATATATATATATATATATATATATATATATATATATATATATATATATATATATATATATATATATATATATATATATATATATATATATATGCTTGTACCAATAAGGTTTGTGGAAAGATTGTTGAGATCAAATAAGTAAATATTGGATTGTGGAATGAAGGAAATCTTGTAGAAGAACTTTGTAACCAAATTTGCATACCTAGTGTTTGATAAAATGCTTAAATGAGCTGAAACCATAAAATTCAGGATTTACGGAACCTCGTAGTAATATAAGGAAGGCTTAAGAAAGATTGGAGCCATCCGAAGGTCAATTCACATGAGAAAGCTATTTTGAAATATCGGCCTAAGTTCAAAAATGTAAGTATCTTGCCTAACCTTGAGTGAGGGAATTACCCCTTAGGCATCAAGTCTTATGTGTCATTTGTGAAATGTGAAAAGCCGTGTACGCGAGGTGACGAGTACGTACTCGGGCGTATATGTGAAAAATTTACTGAGTTAAAGTCTTGAACATATTGTGTAGTAAATTGGATAATTGTTGGTATTTATTTAATCATCTATTTGCCATACCTCAATTCGCATTTATTGAATTTATTTTTATATGACGATTTGATGTGAAGGTTACTTGTATATTTATGTGAATTCCGTGAGTTTGATGGTTTGATATTTCTTAGAATTTAATTTCATTATGGATTTTCCTCTTCAAATAATAAATTTAATGAGCTTAAGAAGAGGTGTTTATATAATTATTGAGAATTTGGATTAATAAAGGCGTTGCCCTATGCTGAGTAATTTCTATCTCCGTTGATTGTTTTTGAGGTCTTATACACATTGTGTAGAGCCTTCAGCTATTTGTTGTGAAATTAATTGATTTGTTATATCTTTGGAATTAGTTGTGGCCATTGGGCAAATTGTGTTATGAATTGATTTTGTTATGTTGCCGTGATAATATTCTGTGTAAATTGTTGAGTTAGTATTTTGAGAATATAAGGGTGACATTTCACTGTTGATATTATGTGAGTATAAGGGTGGTATTTTCCTGTTATTATGTATGTTGGGATATTGTCTGGGCGGAGAGATAAGGGTGGCTATAGGAGCGATAAGGGTGGCTATTGATATTGTCAAGGCGGAGGGATAAGGGAGGCTATTATAGGAGTGATAAGGGTGGCTATAGGAGAGATAAGGGTGACAATTATCAGGGATGATATGTGATGATATGGAGTGGTTTCATTGGTGATTTTGATTTTATTTGATATTGTGATTTTTTTGTGTTTATTTTTATACCTTGTGCAATTTGTCTTATTGTTGGTAAATTGATAATAGTTTGATTTATGTTGAAATTGGGAGCCTACGGCTATTGCCAGGCGGTTGTGATAAAAAAATATGGGCACGAGATGCCGTGAGTAAATAATGATGATGTTGGCATGTGAATTGTCCGTGCATTTGAGATATTAAACGTGGGCACGAAGTGCCAGAGAAAATATGATGGCTTTATTATTGGCACGTGAACTGTCCGTGCAGATGTGACATGAAAAATGGGCACGAGGTGCCAGGAAAATATAATGATTTAATTATGGGCACGAAGTGCCGTAAAAATATGAAAGTGGGCTGAGACCTGTGTTTACGAAAAATATGAAAAGGGTCGAGACCCATATTTTTATGATTATGAAATGAGATGTCACATGGTGACTTTTAATTGAAAGAATTATATTCAAAATATTTATTTAGAAGGATTTTTATTCCAAAAGTATTATTCGAAGGAATTGTATGTGAAAGATATTTATTTGAGAAAATTATATTTGAAAAAGATTTATTGAAAGAATTATATTTGAAGATATTTATTTAAGGAAATTATATTTGAAAGAGAGTTATTTGGAAGAATTATATGTGAAAGATATTTATTTGAAGAACTTGATTTAATTGAGTGTACTTGTATTTATTATTTATTGAGCAATATTAATAGTGTTCTTGTTGCCATGCTGAGCATATCACTAGTTGATTTGTGTTGCACTTATTGTTATTTATTTCTGTCACGACCCAAAATTCCACTAGTCGTGATGGCACCTAACCCAACCCGTTAGGTAAGCCAATTTCCAACAATCCAATTTCAAATAAAATTAATTAAAAGAAAATATCTAAAACCAATACATCTCCCCAAGAACTGGTAGTACAAATCATGAGCTTCTAAGAATAGAGTGTACAAAGCGGAAATGAAATAAATACATAGTCTGTTTGGATAATACATAAACAGAGCTTTTATAAATCTAAGGCTACCCTGAACAAGAGGCAGCTACAACAGGAACGCAGGTACATCTTCAGATCCCGCAACCATCGAGCACAGTAACAACAACAGCCAACATCTGCACGAAATGTGCAGAAGTGTAGTATCAGTACAACCGGCCCCATGTACTGAGTAAGTAACAAACCTAGCCTTAGGTTGAAAGTAGTGACGAGCTTCTACCAAGATCGGGTCCAAAACCACTAATCCACAACAGTTAATAACGACATAAAGCAAATAATACCAGAAGTAACTCAGAGATAAAATGCTCAGTCACATCATGATTTCAGAAATAATAGTTCTTCCTTTCAAGTACATCAGTGAAAATCCAAATCTTTTGCCAAAGTTACCAAAAATGTGAATAAGTTTGAAAACAGAAATTTTTCCATAATCCTTTCAATAGTAAATAAAATATCTTATTTTATTTCTAGATAACCAGTGTAAAATAAATGCATCCCTATGCCCATCTGTCAACATGTGTGAGAAATCATGAATAATGTGATACCGTACAGCATGAGGAAAACACATCTCTATGTATATATGTTATGTGTGCATGTCAATGAAATGTATCTCAGAGATTGTACTCATGTACTCACCCTCTCAGAGTACTAAATCTCACTGTGTCGCATTCTCTCTCACTGTGCTCAGCACACTCAATCACTCAGCGCTATACAATATCTGTTGCGGCATGCAGCCCGATCCCTGTTTATAGTCGACTACGCTCACTAGGGGGTGTACAGACTCAAGAGGGGCTCCTACAGCCCAAGCGCTATAAGCACAGACAACTCACGTGCTGCACGGACAACTCATGTGCCATAATATAATTATCTGGATCCGCACGGCCAATTCACGTGTTGCACGGTCAACTCACGTGCAATAATAATATAAAGATCTGGATCCGCACGGCCAACTCACGTGCAATAATAATATAAGGATCCGCACGGCCAACTCACGTGCAATAATAATATAAGGATCCGCACGGCCAACTCACGTGATCCATAAAATATCCTCACAATCAGGCCCTCGGCCTCCCTCAGTCATCAATCTCTCCAGTCTCTCTCTCATGGGCTCACAATGTCATGAGAATAGCCCAAAATGATGATATGATGTATCAATAAATAACAACAGAGACTGAGATATGATATGCAATGAAATGAATATGACTGAGTATGAATTTTTAATTTAAACAAATAATCCACAGTAATATAACCTCTGTGGGTCCCAATAATACTGGCACATAGCCTCAACATGATTTTTAATATATTTTTTAGCTCAATTTCTTTAACACATAAAACTTCATGGAAAATGCCAAGAATTATTTAACTACAAAATTCCAAAGAAACAATTATGTCACAATTTCTATAGTGCACTCCCACACGCCCATCACCTAGCATGTGCGTCACCTCCCAACGATTTACATAATACATATATTCAGGGTTCATACCCTCAGCTCCAAGATTAGAAGAGTTACTTACCTCGAACAAGCCAAATCCATTGTCGAGCCAGCTAAGCAATGCTCCAGAAATTCCATTTTGCGCGTATCAACTTCCCAATGGCTCGAATCTAGTCACAACAATTTGACTTAGTCCACACAATTTATAAGAATTAATTCCATATCAAAACGCTAATATTTTCCAAAAAATCCGAAATTACACCCCAAAAATCATCTGTGGGGCCCACGTCTCGAAATTCGACGAAACTCACAAAATACGACAACCCATCCAATTACAAGTTTAACCATACTAATTTCACCCAAATTCGACTCCAAATCGGTATTCAAACTTGAAAAATTCATTTTGTGACATTATAGAAATTTCCTTCTATTTCTCTTGAAGATTCAATAATCTTACACCAAAAATGAAGATTAATTCATGGAATATAATCACAAGGGAGTTAAGAACACTTACCCCAAGTTGTGTGGAAAATTTTCTCTCCAAAATTGCCCAACCCTAGCTCCAAAATCTGAAAATGGGTGAAAATGTTGAACCCTCGAATTTTAAGGTTCTGCCCAGTCGATTTCCGTATCTGCGGACAAGGGGTCGCACCTGCGACCCTCGCATTTTCGGACAAATGGGCGCATTTGCGAGCGAGGCCGCTTCTGCGGAGAGCCAAGCGCGGATGTGACTCCGCACCTGCGGATAAAATTCCGCACCTGCGCTGCCCGACTTCCTCACCCTTTTCCGCTTCTGTGCTAACCCTTCGCACATGCGGCCTCGCAGATGCGGGCAAATTCTTCGCACATGCGAGCACTGCCCAGTTCCACACTTGGCCACTTCTGTGACTGATTTCGCACATATGCGGCTTCGCACCTGCGTCCAAAAGTTTCGCAGGTGCGATCACACCGGTAGGTAGCATTTCCAGTAATGTTTCAAGTTGAATTTGATCCGTTAACCATCCGAAACTCACCCGAGCCACTCGGGACCCCATCCAAATACACCAACAAGTCCTAAAACACACCACGGACCTAGTCGAGGCCTCAAATCACATCAAACAAACTCAAAGATACGAACAACACACGGATTCAAGCCTAATAAATTTTGAAATTTCCAAATTCTACAACGATGCCGAAACCTATCAAATCACGTCCGATTGACCTCAAATTTTGCACACAAGTCACATTTCACATTACAGACCTATTCAAATTTCCAGAATTGGATTCCGACCCCAATATCAAAAAGTCAACCCCCTAGTCAAACTTCCCAAAAATTTATTTCGGCATTTCAAGCCAAATTCCACTACGTACTTCCAAATAATTTTTCGGACACGCTCCTAAGTCCAAAATCACCATACGGAGCTATTGGAATCATCAAAACTCCATTCCGTGGTCGTTTACACATAAGTCAACATCCGATCACTATTTTAACTTAGGCTTTAAACCTTGAAACTAAGTGTTCCAATTTATTCCAAAAACCTCACTGGACCCGAACCAATTGTCCCGACAATTCACACAACAACTGTAAAGTATAATTTGAGCAGTAAATAGGGAAACGGGGTTGTAATACTCAAAACGACCGGCCGGGTCATTACATTCTCCCCCACTTAAATATATGTTCGTCCTCAAACGTGCCAAGAGTTGTTTCCAAGCCATCAAATCACTGTTCCATCTTACCACACACGTACTCGGGGGTGAACCCACGTCACCCTATCCCATATAAGGCTTGACTACACAATGCAACTGAAAATCATTAATTTAACCTTAGCCCATAAACCTTGGAGTTTAATTTCCAACCTTTAAAATTTCTTTCAAGACACAAATCTTACATTTACACACCGTATAAGTCCGAACAAGTTGTATCGAGCTATAACTATAACCACAGATATAATCAACCAACATATTACATAACTCGCATGCTCGTAGCACCATTCCTGATCGCAGTGACTATTCCAAAACCAACCGCATACTAGTATTAAACCCATATCGAACCAAACCTCATCCCAAAACCTTCGTACACTGTTGATAATAAAAGAAACACGCGAAATTTCATGACCACTTACCAGATCAACAAGTCACGGAGCTCTCTTGCTCCAACCAGTACCATGATCGCTTTTTGAGCCGACTTTCAATATTATACTCCCGAATATACCGAAATCAAACCTGATAGTACCCATTCTGGGTCCAATGACCTTATATTAGTAAACACAACTGTTCCATAGACATGCCTCACCAATATAACTCAGAGCCACAACTCGTGCCATCCGTACACCAATACGCAACAATTCAAATGTACCCAGTCATGGAAAATAACTCAAATGAGAGAACTGCCCCGCCAGATTAACAAGTACCACCACAACGAAATGCTGAAAATTCATCATACACCGTAGAACCATCACCCAATCATAACACAAGGTTCATACCTTAACATAACTCCGCTGCAATGCGTGACCCCATCCAAACGTTGGTCCATAATATATACCTCGAGCCACCCCTCTCAAAATCAATAACCACAGAGAGGCAAATGACAAAAATACCACACAAAACCTAAAAGAACATAACCATTACGCAATCGATCATACAATACCCAAATACTCATCACGCTCAAATTCCGCTATAAGGCTCAAATAGAACCGCACCATCTGTGCACATAACCAATGGATCACAACTCCTCGTAGCATAAAGGAGTAACTCACAGATCATTTTAGAACACGAATAAGTTCAACATCAACCGAATGACACATCCCTCAATAATAGCAGTATGGAGCCAACTATTCCGGCTCGGTGTAGAATACACATCTTAATTGGGCCTACCTATGGACCCCCAAATCAACTCGGGTTACCCACAAATAGATAAAAATCCCTCCGAAAATCCATAATGACTGAATCATAACATATTTCATCATCCGGCTAGCTCCGGCCACAACTTCACAGTCCACAACCATGAAACAATCTGCTCATGGGAACTCCCAATCTCCAAATCCATAGAACACGTGGATCACCATATTTGATTTCATCTCCACCGCCCAAATGCCTAACACCTCTCTCATACACGATCATCCCACGAGAAATACTTTGAAAGTTCTTCCGTACCACTTGACAAAATTTGAATATCAGCAGTCTATCAACCATGTGAGTACCGCAATACTAATTTATACATCCGTAAGTCAAAATACAATGCGCCTTCTGAAGTTCGCTCCTTTCTCAAACAACACCAAGTAGTAATAGTATTCATCTAGTTATTTGAAACCGTTCATGTTGTCCAACATTCGTTACCTTCTCTTCAAGACTGTAGTGCCACCTTGTACATGAAAATCTAGCTTTCATACGACACATAACATCTATCTTGCCATCATGTGAAAGGCACAAAAATCTTATTATCAACTTTGAGTCACCAATAATTTACATACCATTTTAGTTAGAAACCTTTATCTTGCTTCTTTCCAGGAGGAAATCACAATACACAACACGTTATCCACACCGGTAGAAACCATCAAGAATACTTTGGTATCCATTTGCACAACCTAACATAGAACCACAACGCCCTACGGCCCATAAGCAATTGTAGTCTTCTTAAGCACATTCAAAACTACTACAACTGTAACCCTTACTCTGAGAATACCTTATGTGGATTTGAAATTGTTCTTCTTACCTTCCTTATATAAAAGTGTAGAATCCATAGTCATACAGAATTCCCGCAAGTCCAGGCACCATCAAACGAAAATCTCAGATTTTAACCATACGCAAGTCCGGAAACTTTCTCAATTGCTATATATAATTCTCATACCCACTAGAATTTTCTCGGGAGTCACCCACTTTGCTCAAATTTAATTGCACCGCCCAAATGGGCCAAAAGACACATGCCCCATTAACACAACAACACTCAAAGTAGTAACTCTACTTTAACACCGCATACCAAATTCATACTTCGTGCGCGCTACATTATTCACCAATAACAACTCACTCATCCGTGCCTCATCCGTGCAATATAATCCGTAACCAAGAATTTTCCTTATTCGAGTCATTTTCGAACTCCACCTCTGCAAGTCATCACTAATTCCCAAGTATACTTTAGACCCAAACAAAATTTGACACATACCCATGAATTATTTGTCTATAGCAGGCTCCCCCACTTGGCTCAAAGCCATAGATTAAAACACTCCATAATTCACAATACCCATACCCTATTACTGTCATAATACCGTAGTCAGTGCCACAAAATGTTTCTCAAGCTCATGCAATGCCAATCATAAAAATACCCCAAATCATCCGCTAAGATCGCAATCATTCTCTTGATACTCAGGTCGACTTTCTCAGCTAAATTCGAATTCAAATCTCCACACATATGCCCCACTGACAGAAAGGAAACTCTCCACTCATATTACAAGGAACATACCTACGTAGATTACTCTCCAGGAGATAACCCACCTCCCTAGCCTCAAATTGGCATCTTGTTATATCTTCTCGCAGCCACAATTTCTACGCAATCACTAAATCTTTCTGAGTCCAACTCGTTAACCAGACCTAAGAGTTTAATTTGTCCCACAATTTAAACACATGAAAGATCTTTCAAAACATTCACATTCGAGACTGTATGTCACATCAAAACGAAAATCAAGCACCCAATGGCCTTTCCTTTACATTTCACAGAAACGATTCTCGTCACATTCAAATCGTCTTAACCCATCCCGTAGTTACATCGTACTCATCACAAAGACTTCCACTGCTCATCGAGCCACAAATTCAACTCGTAGGAACATTACCGGATATATAAGTCCAAATATACAAGTTATAACTGAAGCTACCGAGCTTAAACTGCGGTCTAACCATGGCCTCAAGTCCTCCAGACTGGCCCATCACCAAAACACAGAATACTCACCTCGAACCTCGTTCATAGAATCACAAGCCGGCGATGCACAGCTGATACCGAGCGCTCATGTGCACATACGAATACGTGGAAGGAATTCAAAGAATTTATGTCTTAAGCTGAATCAATCTCGCACGATAAGGAAAGAAAGATGGGAAGTATATATCCTAAATGCCCTGTAGCCTCTCGAAGATAAGTATGGACGTCATCATACCGATACGCAAGACTCTACTAGACACTTGCTCATGACTTGTAGAACCTAGGGCTCTGATACCACCTTGTCACGACCCAAAATCTCACTAGTCGTGATGGCACCTAACCCAACCCGTTAGGCAAGCAAATTTCCAACAATCCAATTTCAAGTAAAATTAATTAAAAGAAAATATCTAAAACCAATACATCTCTCCAAGAACTGGTAGTACAAATCATGAGCTTCTAAGAATAGAGTGTACAAAGCTGAAATGAAATAAATGCATAATCTGTTTGGATAATACATAAACAGAGCTTTTATAAATATAAGGCTACCCTGAATAAGAGGCAGCTACAACAGGAACGCAGGTACACCTTCAGATCCCGCAACCATCGAGCACAACAACAACAACATTCAACATCTGCATGAAATATGCAGAAGTGTAGTATCAGTACAACCGACCCAATGTACTAAGTAAGTAACAAACCTAACCTTAGGTTAAAAGTAGTGACGAGCTTCTACCAAGGTCGGGTCCAAAACCACTAATCCACAACTGTTAATAACAACATAAAGCAAATAATACCAGAAGTAACTCAGAGATAAAATGCTCTGTCACATCATGATTTCAGAAATAATAGTTCTTCCTTTCAAGTACATCAGTGAAAATCCAAATCTTTTGCCAAAGTTACCAAAAATGTGAATAAGTTTGAAAACAGAAAATTTTCCACATTCCTTTCAATAATAAATAAAATATCTCATTTTCTTTCCAGATAACCAGTGTAAACCAAATACATCACTATGCCCATCTGTCAATATATGCGAGAAATCATGAATAATGTGATACCGTACTGTATGAGGAAAACACATCTCTATGCATATATGTTATGTGTGTATGTCAATGCAATGTATCTCAGAGATTGTACTCATGTACTCACACTCTCAGAGTACTAAATCTCACTGTGTCGCATTCTCTCTCACTGTGCTCAGCACATTCAATCACTCAGCGCTATACAATACCTGCTGCGACGTGCAGCCCGATCCCTGTTTATAGTCGACTGCGCTCACTGGGGGTTTACAGACTCATGAGGGGCTCCTACAACCCAAGCGCTATAAGCACGGATAACTCACGTGCTGCACGGACAACTCACGTGTCATAATATAATTATCTGGATCCGCACGGCCAACTCACGTGCTGCACGGCCAACTCACGTACAATAATAATATAAGGATCCGCACAGCCAACTCACGTGCAATAATAATATAAGGATCCGCATGGCCAACTCACGTGCAATAAGAAGCCAATAAGGCCTGCTACAAGCGGGCAGCCCTGATCCATAAAATATCCTCACAATCAGGCCCTCGGCCTCTCTCAGTCATCAATCTCTCCAATCTCTCTCATGGGCTCATAATGTCATGAGAATAGCCCAAAATGATGATATGATGTATCAATAAATAACAACAGAGACTGAGATATGATATGCAATGAAATAAATATGACTGAGTATGAATTTTTAATTTAAACAAATAATCCACAGCAATATGACCTCTCGAATTTTAAGGTTCTGCCCAGTCGATTTCCGCATCTGCGGACAAGGGGTCGCACCTGTGACCCTCGCTTCTGCGGACAAATGGGCGTATTTGCGAGCAAGGCCGCTTCTGCGGAGAGCCAAGCACGGATGTGACTCCGCACCTGCGGATAAAATTCCGCACCTGCGCTGCCCGACTTTCTTACCCTTTTCCGTTTCTGTGCTAACCCTTCGCACATGCGGCCTCGCAAATGCCGTCAAATTCTTCGCACCTGCGAGCACTGCCCAGTTCCACACTTGGCCGCTTTTGCAACTGATTTCGCGCACATGCGGCTTTGCACCTGCGATCAAAAGCTTCGCAGGTGCGATCATTCCAGTAGACAGCAGTTCCAGAAATGTTTCAAGTTGAATTTGATCCGTTAACCATCCGAAACTCACCCGAGCCACTCGGGACCCCGTCCAAATACACCAACAAGTCCTAAAACACACCACGAACCTACTCGAGGCCTCAAATCACATCAAACAAACTCAAAGATATGAACTACACACGGATTCAAGCCTAATAAATTTTGAAATTTTCAAATTCTACAACGACGCCGAAACCTATCAAATCATGCCCGATTGACCTCAAATTTTGCACACAAGTCACATTTCACATTACAGACCTATTCAAATTTCCAAAATCGGATTCCGACCCAGATATCAAAAAGTAAACCCCCCGGTCAAACTTCCCAAAAATTTAACTTTTGGCATTTCAAGCCAAATTCCAATACGTACTTCCAAATAATTTTTCGGACACGCTCCTAAGTCCAAAATCACCATACTGAGCTATTGGAATCATTAAAACTCCATTCTGGGGTCGTTTACACATAAGTCGATATCCGATCACTATTTTAACTTAAGTTTTAAACCTTGAAACTAAGTGTTCCAATTCATTCCAAAAACCTCACCGGACCTGAACCAATTGCCTCGGCAATTCACACAACAACTGTAAAGTACAATTTGAGCAGTAAATGGGGAAACGGGATTGTAATACTCAAAATGACTGGTCGGGTCGTTATAATTTCCTATTATTTTGTATATTATATTGCACATGTTATTAGACTAGTGGGTGTCTTGACTGTACCTCGTCTCTACTCCACTGATGTTAGTCTTGATACTTACTGGGTACCGACTGTGGTGTACTCATACTACACTTCTGCACATTTTTGTGCAGAGCCAGGCATTGGAGATATCAGACTTGAACAGAGTTAGAGTGGGATCGCAAGGATTCAAGGTAGAGCTACTTGGTCGTCGCAGTTCCTTGAAGTCTTTCCCTTTTATTGTACTGTTATTTATTATTCAAACAGTAGTGAGTATTCGATCCTTGATATCATTTCATGTATTCAGTTAGATTTCATGACTAAGTATTACCAGTCTTGAGAGGTTATTATATTTGTAATTATTTTCGCTGTTGGTAAAAAAAAGGCTTAAATTGTTATAAAATCGGCTTACCTAGTCTTAGAGACTAAGTGTCATCACGACGCCTGAGGCTGGATTTTGGGTCGTGACAAGTTGGTATCAGAGCTCTAGGTTCATAGGTTCTACGAGTCACGAACGAGTCTAGTAGAGTCTTGCGGATTGGTATGGAAACGTCTGTACTTATCTTCAAGAGGCTACAAAACTGTTAGGAAATTTCAACTTCTTTCATTCTTGTCGTGCGGAATTTGTTAAATTTGGAATTTGAGCCTTTGCATCTCTATTCTCTCACAGATGGTGAGGACACGTGCTACCGGGTGAGCTGAGCAGGCACCCGCGTATACTGCTAGGGCCGCAAGAGGTCGGGGTCGAGGTAGAGGTCGAGGAAGGACACGTGTCACAGCTAGAACATCGGTTAGAAGAGCAGTTGAGGAGCCTCCAGTAGCTCCAGCTGGGGGACAGGTACCCGGAGCACCTGTTGTTACCCCCGGGCTTCAGGAGACTGTAGCACAGTTCCTGAATATGTTTGGTACATTAACTCAGGCGGGATTGATCTCTGTTGCACCAAATATTTCGCAGATTGGGGGAGTAGTTCAGACTCCTACCACAACTCCTAAGCAGCAGGTTCACGTTAGTCAGGTTCCGGGTGTAGTACCGGTACAACCTGTTATTCCAGTTCGGCCTGAGTTCAGGCCAGAGGCATCAGAAGAAGAACAAAAGAGACTTGAGAGGTTTAAGAGGTATAGTCCACCTACTTTCAGTGGCACAACTACAGAGGATGCCCAAGAATTTCTAAAAAATTATCACCGTATTCTCCACACCATAGGTACTGTGGAAATGAGCGGAGTTGCCTTTACTACATTTCAACTGTCATGAGCAGCGTATCAGTGGTGGCAAATCTATGAGGAAGGTAGACCAGTCGATGCAACACCACCAACTTGGGCTCAATTTTCAGAAATATTCTTGAAAGAGTTTCTTCCCCGGACTCTCCGAGATGCGTGGCACATAGAGTTTGAATGGTTGCGTTAGGGAACTATGACAGTGCCAGAATATGCTATCAGGTTCAGTAAGTTAGCCCGTCATGCACCTATCTTTGTTCCTACAATCAGAGATCGGATCCGCAGATTTATTGAGGGGCTCAATTATGATATTAAAATATGCATGGCTCGAGAGTTGCAAACTGATACTCCATTTCAACAAGTAGTGGAGATTGCGAGGAAGATTGAGGGTGTTCTAGGCGAGGAAAGGGAGTCTAAGGAGGCCAAAAGGTCTCGAAGCTCTGGAGGGTTCAGTGGATTTTACTCTTCAGCTAGGACCTATTATAGCGCAGGCTTGAGCAGTCAGCCAGCTCATTCTGTACATCATATTACTCGGAGTGCTCCAGTAAATTCTTACAATGCACCACCGGTACGGGATTCCTATAATGGTTATTCCAGTTATCCGGTATAGACTCAGTATGAGCAACCGTGACCTCAGAGGGGCTGTTATGAGTATGGTGACACTAGGCACATTATGAGAGATTGTCCCAAACTTGGAAGGGGTAGATTTTATCAGAACACTCAGACTATGGGCCCCAGTGCAACTACTACCCCACGTGCACAGCCAGTTAGGGGTGGAGGACAGACGGGTAGAGCTAAGAGGTAGAGGCCCGACCCGTTGATATAATCACTATGATTTGGCTGAGGCCGATACACCAGATGGTGTCGTTACAGGTACGATCCCGATTTGTTATAAAAGAATATTTTCCCTTAATTTGATTCGGATCTAAATATTGAGGTGAGTCCTCCTATTATGCTCTGTTTATGGGTGAGCTTCGTAATTTTGTGACCCACTTATATGTTTATCCCTGTTGGAAGATTTGAAGATGTGATCCCGTATCTGTCATTTTTTTTTTTGGGCACCATTGACGGCTATAAGTCCAAAAATAATTTTTATTATTCATTACAATGGGTTTGATGTGTTTCAGAATAATTGATTCCAATTTTATGAATTATATGCCCTACCGGTATGAGGGTTCATTATGTGTTATGAAAAATGTTTACGAAATTTATTGAAAAGAAGAAAGAAAGGAAATTGAAATTTCAGTTGGCACAATGTGCAAAATACTTGTGATTCGGAGTTGAGGATGAGATCCTCCCATTTTTATATGATGTGAAATATTGAAACCGGGCTACAAGCCGCAGTGGAAGTTATATAAGGACGAGGTCCTTGTAGTGAAATATTTATGAGTTTAAATTCTCCCTTTGTGAAGTTTAATTTGTACTATAGTACTAATAGAGAGTTATGCATGATAGGCTTATGTGATAATTCTTTTATGTGTTTCTGTGCCATAATTGTGCTGTAATTATTGAGTTTTAACCTACGAGGTGAGTGCCCAGGTGGCGTTAAATGTGACTCGTTAAGTCGGGTAAATAGTTATAAGGTCTTCATGCCTCACATTTTGCTGTCAGTGTTGTGAAAATTTGAAATGAGGTTTTGGTTAATTGGCGATGTTGTAATCGATTATGAACAACTATTAAGACCAGAGATGTGGTGATGGGCATATATATATGATGCGCTTCATGTCCTGATATCATTATGATAATGTAGTGCTTGTAATGCTGAGATTATTGTTATTGATATATACATTGTGGTGCTTTGTGGGGTTGTGGATGTGTTGTTAGGAGTTGTTTTGGTGTTGCTCTGGCAGGTGGATAGGCCCAATTACAGGGGAGACTCTGCCGAAATTTCTGAAAAATTTGGGAGTTAGTAAAATTTGGAGGATTGAGACGTGCAAAAGAAGAGATAAGTTATGTTATGTGTTTGAGGGCGGACTCTACTTCTCATTCAAGGGCGAATGATCCTAAGTGGGGGAGAATGTAACACCCCGGAAAATTTTTGAAGTACTTCAACACTATCAAGAAAGTTGATGTGTGCGTAGGCACGAGTTGCTATAGCCAGTTGAGACTAATACCGTGCGTTAATGTGAAAATCAGGCATTTTGAAAATGTTTGGAGTGTAAGAAATTGGTTTTAAAGTTTATAAGTATAGATAAAAGAAATAATCTCAACTGAAATGGTGTTGTCAGACCCATGTTAAATTGCGGAATATAGAATCACCCACGAGTATGTGTGTAAGAATACACTCAGTAATTTAATGTCCTCAGAAAGATTCTTAGCACGTTCGAGGACGAACGTATGTTTAAGAGGTAGAGAATGTAACGACCCGACTTGTCGTTTTAAGAATTAACGCCCCGTTCTATTACTTAAGGTCTCGAGCATCTCCGTAATATGTATTATGACCCGCGGGTGTGGTCGAGTTTGATTTTCGGAAGATTCGAAAATAAATTGAAAGAACAGATCTTATTTAGAAGCTTAAATGGAAAGAGTTGACCGGAGAGTTGACTTTTGAGCAAACGACCCCGGAATAAAATTTTGATGATGTCAATAGTTTCGTATGGTGATTTCGGACTTAGGCGTATATCCGAATTTGGATTTGAAAGTCCGTAGGACAATTCGACGCATTTTGGCGAAAGTTGGAAATTAGACGATTTTTGGAAAGTTCGATCGAAGGTTGAATTTTTGATAACGAGGTCAGAATTCGATTATGGAAATTAGAATAGGTTTGTTATGTCATTTATGACTTGTGTGCAAAATTTGAGGTCAATCGGACTTGATTCGATAGGTTTCGGCATCGAATGTAAAAGTTGAAAATTTCATAATAGACTAAAGTTTCAAGTGAGTTCGCACAATACGTAACTTCAAATGAGAATAACTCTCATTATATAAAGTGTTATATGGTGTATTACCTATCAAATGAAATATCTTTGAGTCTAGTTTCTAACACTTCAAACCGTTCGTCATTTGGACATTCCTACAAGAGGTTATGACCAAATTAACAAAGACTCGAAAAATGCGATTCTGCGACCAATTCTGTGATCGCAGAATAGTTATGCGATCGCGAAACTGCTTCTGCGACTGCAAACTGGTCGCAGAATGGACCAGAACAGCCCAGTTCTGGGCACCAAATTTTTCGACCATTGTGCGGCCCGCATACCCATTCTGCGGTCCATTCTGCGACCGCAGACCTGCTTTCGGAGGGTTAATCTTTCTATTTTCATAACCCCGTCCCCATTTTAATAAATAGCCTTTGTGGTTTTTTTTTAAGGGTTTTAGAGAGAGGTAAGAGCATTTTAGAGAGAGAAGAAGGGAACCTAGCATTCTAATCATCCAATCTTCAATAATCAAGGAAGCGAATCACAAGATCTTCATCTAAGAGGTAAGATTCAACCCCTAGTCTTCAAATTTCGAGTTTGGGGTAAAAGGTTGGTGATTGGGAGTATGATTCTTAGATGTAAGAGTATTATATATATATGCTTGTACCAATAAGGTTTGTGGGAAGATTGTTGAGATCAAATAAGTAAATATTGGATTGTGGAATGAAGGAAATCTTGCAGAAGAACCTTGTAACCAAATTTGCATACCTAGTGTTTGATAAAATGCTCAAATAAGCTGAAACCATGAAATTCTTCCTGATTATGGTTCACTTTTATTATGTTTCTAAATAGATTGAAGTTTCTAGGATTTTCGGAACCTCGTAGTAATGTAAGGAAGGCTCAATAAAGATTGGAGCCGTCCGAAGGTCAATTCACGTGAGAAAGCTATTTTGGAATATCGGCCTAAGTTCAAAAAGGTAAGTATCTTGCCTAACCTTGAGTGAGAGAATTATCCCTTAGGCATCAAGTCTTATGTGCCATTTGTGAAATGTGAAAAGCTGTGTACGCGAGGTGATGAGTACGTACTCGCGCTTATATGTGAAAATTTTACTGAGTTAAAATCTTGAGCATATTGTGTAGTAAATTGGATAATTGTTGGCATTTATTTAATCATCTATTTTTCATACCTCAATTCGCATTTATTGAATTTGTTTTTATATGACTATTTGATGTGAATGTTACTTGTATATTTATTTGAATTCCGTGAGTTTGATAGTTTGATATTTCTTGAAATTTAATTTCATTATAAATTTTCCTCTACAAATAATAAATTAAATGAGCTTAAGAAGATGTGTTTATATAATTATTGAGAATTTGGATTAATGAAGGCGTTGCCATATGCTGAGTAATTTCTATCTCTGTTGATTGTTTTTGAGGTCGTATACACATTGTGTGGAGCCTTCGGCTATTTGTTGTAAAATTAATTGATTTGTTATATCTTTGAAATTGGTTGTGGCCATTGGGCAAATTGTGTTATGAATTGATTTTGTTATGTTGTCGTGATAATATTCTGTGTATATTGTTGAGTTAGTATTTTGAGGATATAAGGGTGGCATTTCACTGTTGATATTATATGGGTATAAGGGTGGCATTTCACTTTTGTTATGTGTGTTGGGATATTGTCTGGACGGAGCGATAAGGGTGGCTATAGGAGAGATAAGGGTGGCTATAGGAGAGATAAGGGTGGCTATTGATATTGTCAGGGCGGAGGGATAAGGGAGGCTATTATAGGAGTGATAAGGGTGGCTATAGGAAAGATAAAGGTGGCTATTGTCAGGGATGATATGTGATGATGTGGAGTGGTTGCATTGGTGATTTTATGTGATGTTGTGATTTTTCTTGTGTTTATTTTTATACCTTGTGCAATTTGTCTTGTTGTTGGTAAATTGATAATAGTCTGATTTATGTTGAAATTGGGAGCCTGTGGCTATTGCCAGACGGTTGTGATAAAGAAATGTGGGCACGAGGTGCCGTGAGTAAATAATGATGATTTTGGCACGTGAATTGTTCGTGCAGTTGGGATATGAAACGTGGGCATGAAGTGCCGGAGAAAATATGATGGCTTTATTATTGGCACGTGAACTGTCCGTACAGATGTGATATGAAAAATGGGTACGAGGTGCCGGGGAAATATGAAGATTTAATTATGGGCACGAAGTGCCGTGAAAATATGAAAGTGGGATGAGACCCGTGTTTATAAAAAATATAAAAATGGCTGAGACCCGTATTTTTATGATTATGAAATGAGGTGTCACATGGTGACTTTTAATTGAAAGAATTATATTCAAAATATTTATTTGGAAGGATTTTTATTCAAAAAGTAGTATTTGAAGGAATTGTATGTGAAAGATATTTATTTGAGGAAATTATATTTGAAAAAGATTTATTGAAAGAATTATATTTGAAAGATATTTATTTTAAGAAATTATATTTGAAAGAGAGTTATTTGGAAGAATTATATGTGAAAGATATTTATTTGAAGAACTTGATTTAATTGAGTGTACTTGTATTTATTATTTGTTGAGCAATATTAATAGTGTTCTTATTGCCATGCCGGGCATATCACTGGTTGATTTGTGTTGCCCTTATTGCTATTTGTTTTCTATTATTTTATATATCATATTGCACAAGTTATTAGATTAGTGAGTGTCTTGACTGTACCTCGTCTCTACTGCACTGAGGTTAGTCTTGATACTTACTGGGTACCGACCGTGGTGTACTCATAATACACTTCTGTACATTTTTGTGCAGAGCCAGGCATTGGAGATATCGGACTTCAACAGAGTTAGAGTGGGATCGCAAGAATTCAAGGTAGAGCTCCTTGGTCGTCACAGTTCCTTGGAGTCTTTCCCTTTTATTGTACTGTTATTTATTATTCAAACAATATTGAGTATTCGATCCTTGAGATCATTTCATGTATTCAGTTAGAGTTCGTGACTCAGTATTACCAGTCTTGGGAGGTTGTTATATTTGTAATTATTTCCGCTGTTGGTTAAAAAAAAGACTTGAATTATTATAAAATCGGCTTACCTAGTCTTAGAGACTAAGTGCCATCACGATGCCTGAGGCGGAATTTTGGGTCAAGGGGGGTTAAAAACTTTTTTTAAGGCCGCGAGTTCAATTATCACTAGCCAGTCTTTTTTAACTTTTTCTTTTTCTGAACTCCATTAGCAAAAATTCTGCCTACGCCATCGGGTCTAAGTTGACTAGCTGAAAATTCAACATTGTTCATGGTGACGGTTATGGTGCAATGGTGGTGGAAGGAAAGAAAATTTTAGTGGTAAAAAAAACAAATAGAGGGAAGGCGTCATCAAATATCAATGCCACGTAGGACGAAGGTCCACCTTAGACCAATTTAGCGAAAGTGAGGTATATTTGAACCAATCATATTACGGCAGGAGTATATGTGAGCCTAATGTATAACGAAGAGTATATATAAACTTTTTCTCATAGTACATGGTTATATTTGGCCCTTTTCTTTTATTTTAATGTGAAAAAGATAATTTTATGACTTTATTTTATATTGAGTAAATTCAATTATCATAACTCAAATTAACCCGAAATATTGAATGGGTAAAAAGAACTTAAAATGTGTAAGGGTATCTAAAATCCCTTGTCTCCAACATTGCAGCCAAATGCTTTTCTATTTGACGTACAATAGGAGAACCATTGATATGTCATGTAACTATTAAGCAATGTTGGAATATTTCTAGCATTTGGTAAAATGAGCAGGCATCTTCTGAAAGCCTGCAATAGTTACATGCAATATTTTTAGTAATCATAAAACAAAATTACAAAAATAGAGACAACATTCAAAACTACTGTTTAGAACTGTATGCTTTTATAAAGGCTAGAAAAAAAACAACTGTACAGTTATATTGTAATCTTACATCATACTCCAATAGCCAGTTGTAAAAATAGCTCAATTTTGCTATCTTTAGTCAAATGTCATGTCCTTGTATGGTAAAGAAATAGCAAAGAGAAAAAGAAGACATCAATCAAAGGAAAGATACAAGAATCCAAGTGAGGATTGGCCAATTCTATTTGAAAAAAGTGGTTTTAGTACTTCAATTATTTGAGAACCTGTTGCTTCAATTTGTCACTACTGTCATTCACACTGAAAATTAATGGAGTCAGCACTACTGTTCTCAATTCGGAAATCAAAGTTTCTTTGTGATGGCCCCTTCTTTTTATTTTTATTTTATAATAATTTCGGTTAGTTTGTGTATACCTCGACTATTATTTGATGTCTATTGTATCCCATTAACACAAATACTAAATAACTCTATCAGCCAAATATTAGACAAAATGACAAGAAACCATTAAGTTTTTTTTTTGTCGCTGTTGAAATTTAAATCCTGATTTTTCATAATTTTTATCCACATTATTGACAGCTAAATAACACATTGGTACATGTTAGTATAGTAGGGGCGGATGTAGCATAATTTCGATGGGTTCAATTGAACCCATAATTTTTGACGCGGTGCATAAATTACAGCAATAAATGGGTATGCATTCATAACTTTAAAAATATTACGGGTTCAATATTAAGAATTTTAAAAGTTGAACCCATTATGTTTAAATTTTGAATTCGCCCCTCCATGTTAGGGTTCACTCTTAGTGCCCGACCAATCTTACATACACCTCAGACTATTTTATTACATATCTAGTACATTTCACCAGCACATCTATCTATCAAAATTTAAGCAAATATTTTTTTTCCTTTTTTAGAATTTGAATCTTGATTTTCACCCGTTTCATTGATTGTTGTGTGACACACCTTATGTACGTGTTGGGCCCGTTTCTAGTTAATAAAGCTCTATTTTTGTGTTTTTTGAAACAACCACAAGTAGAACTATATTGATATACAGAGTGAGACACTACTAAATTCTCCCTAACACTCAAAACACACTTTGGTGTGAAAGGGAGTTTGATTTTTCATGTTGTGAAAGATTGGTGATGGCCTCAACCACTAATATGTCCAACTCAAAAGGACTAAAATTTGCTGTCATTTTGATGTTCATCTATTCACTCACATTCCTTCCTTCTATATCAGGTAAAACAATAGAGGGGGTGACAAAAAACATGAACCTAAGGAGAAACACATCATTATCTTCTTCTCACTCTTTCTTTCAATTTTTTGAAAAAGGTATTTATCCCTTAACCTTCTTTATCTACTAGTCTCATGACAGGTACTTAGAAAGCTCCATATTGCTTATTAATTAAGTGAGTAGTATTTTCTTATAGTATTATTCAGGAAACATCTGTTTTCTACTTAAACTATATATCTAAATCTTTTAGAATAAAGTGTATATTTATACAAAATAAATCCCAATGCAACAACATGATAGTGGATGTAGTGAACTCTACATTCACTAACTTAAAATTCTAAATCCGATTCTAAGGGTTAGGAGCCCTTTGATTGTCAAGGAGAAACTCAACCCCCCTCCAAAACAAAAAAAACTAGAGTATCCATTACTTCACATGGACGTAAAATAATTTAGTTCGATATTGAGTTGAAAATGTTTAATTGTTGTTTTCCTTTCGGTTGAGCCACTACAAAAAAAATCTGGAATTAATTACGAACTTCATTGCTAATCTGTCGTTAAATTGCTCGCAATTAACAAAATCTTTTGATATTCTGTCGCTAAATGATATTAGCAACAGATTTTTTTATTTAGCTACAAAATTCATCGCTAATTCTTGTTTGTCTTATCTGAAAAAATTAAAATTGTTGTTTATAGGGAGAAGTGGAGAAAGGAAGCAAATGAGAATGGTGATGTTGGGATCAAGTCCACCAAAGTGTGTAAATAGGTGCAAAGGCTGCAGACCTTGCATGGCTGTACTTGTCATTCCTCCACATATTACTTCTTCTGGGAAAGTTAGCAAAGCGTTAAATACATTATACACTAGAGAAGATGAAGGCTATTATCTCCTATCATGGAAATGCAAATGTGGAACTAAGTATTTTCAACCTTGAAATCTCATCTAATATTAATTCTTTTTTGCCCTCTTCTAACTTAGGGTAGAAGGTAAAGTTGTAAACAATTTCTTGGTGTTAATGCATTCATTTTATGAACGACTTTTAGTTAGTAACTTTACATGTACATTACAGAACTCTTTATAACAATATTCATATATAACAGTCATTTATTATAAAAGTCATGTTCTTTTCGAACCGATTTTTATATTATGTTATAATATATGTCTTCTATAACAACATTTCACTATAACAGTTAAAAAAATTAGAATAAACGAGAATGTTATAGAGAGGTGTTTGACTGTATATTTCTTTTATGGGAAAAGGGCTAGATATATCCTTCTACTTTTAAATATTGTTTATATTTAACCTCCGTAATACTCTGGGAGCAAAAATACCCTTGCCGTTACCATTCTTATCAAATATGCCCCTATCTCTAACAGAGATCTACTGTTGCAATGACTCAGGCATGAACTGATATTTAGGTGAGGTGGATGACATGTAGCTGCCACCTCACCACACTAACCTTAATTATTTTACCCACTCCCTTAACTGACATTGGGATCCATGCATTAAAAAATCAGCAAAACTAACAAAAACCCATCTAAAAACAATCCAAAAAATCCCAAATATCAAGAAGTTTCAAGATGGAATCGTATGAGTTTGATTTCATAAAAGCTACCAAAACAAATTTTAAAAACAAAAGTATCCCAAAATCAGATATATCACGCAAAAATCTGACTGTGGAAAAGTATGAGGTAAACAATGAAAGAATGGTGAAATCTCCATATGTTGGGTAGGATTCATGTTCCCAACTAAGAGAACTCCTCATTTGAAGCACACATATTATCTTAGTTTATCAAAATATTCAATCTTGCAAATGTTATATGTTAGAATTTTAAGTGAATTTGTGTGTTTTCATATGAATTGAAAAAAGTCTGGTTCTTTAGACCCTTCTCATAGTGTGAGTTAGAGTGTGATTTTTGGGAGCTTCATTTAGCTTGAAGGATTGTATCAAGTTGGAGAAAATGGGTCCATGGCAAAGGCAGATTTAAGCAATCACGGATTCACTGTAGACCCATTTGGATGTTCTTCAAGCTTTTCCAAATAGTCCAATGGTGATTTTAGTTTTCCTTCAACTAAAATAAGGTTAGGCTGGTGAGGTGGCATGTGACGTGGCATCCACCTCACCCAAATGTCAACTCACGTGGAATTTTAATCTCTGAGTCATTGACACAGTAGACCTCCTTTGGAAATAGGAGTATATTTGATAACAATTGTAACAACAATGGTATTTTTGTTCCCAAAATATAACGAGAACAAATATAAACAATATTTAAAAGTAGATATATTTGACCATTTTTCCTTCTTTTATTGTTCTTTTACTCTCTTTTTTAATTTAGAGAAGAAGGTACACTGGTAAACTATTTTCTAGTGTTAACTTGTTGTGTAACTTGCTGTGTGTGGGTGTGTATTTTTTCATTTTATTTGACTTGTGATAGATGATCAGGAAACATAGATAAAGCATGTGAAGAACGTCTAATCCGTGAGATAGTGCTATCTACCAATTACTCCCCTCCGTCTAACATTACTTTTATTGCGGTAAAAGTTGCTCTTTTGACTAGTGGCAATCGGTCGGGTCGGGTAGAATATGTTACGAGTCGAAAAAGAATAATGTAAAAATAGATCATTTATCCGATCCAATTCGACCCATATTTAATTAAAAAAAATGGGTTAACTGGCGGATAATATGGATCCATGGTTTCTTGAAATGAAAATGATCATTTTTGAAAAAATTTCTTAGTCTCTCAAACTTGAGGAATCCTTAATTTGAAGCTTTACACTTGTAAAAGTTAAACGCATTAGTTATCCAATGGTTATTTATTTTCTAAGTGGATAATATGATTCATATTCATATTTGACCTATTTTTAAAAAGTTCATTATTCAACTAATTTTTAATGAATAATATGAGTGAATAACTATTTTTTTTAATCCATTTTTCCGCCGCTATCCTAAAATTGGATTCGATTCCCAAGTAGCTCGAGTTTGCTGACTTTTACTTGGGTTTCACTTAGAGATTTTTATTTTTTTTACTCGTTTTCGCTGATTTTTTCTTCTTTTTCTCCGGTGCAGATTCTTCTTTTATTCCTTTTTAATACTTTGGGTGTGTTTGGTACTGTTTACCGGGAAAATCAAATAAAGTTAAATTTGAATATGATTCTAAAGATATGTAATATAATTTGATACAAAACGTATAGAGAAATCGTAATATTTGCGTTCTTGATTATGAGAATGAGAATAGTGAGCAAGAAGAATGAGTAAGATAAAGTAAAATGAGCACAAGGGGATATCATTCAATATAGGAAGTGATCTTTTGTTACAGTGTGTAAGATGATCTTATGCTTACAAGGATTCCCCCTTTTATAGTAGAGGGATCCTACTTTATTCACAATTAAAAAAAAATATATAGTGGAGAACCCATGATAAATTGTCTCTTCCTCGATTCCCACCAAGATTCTCTCCCTTAGTGCGGTTGCAACGACTCTTGTCCGCGAGCTCGATACTGGCTCGAACTCGTTATTGGGTCGAGCCCTCAACTTTCGCTTGAGTTTGACCTTCGGGGTGGGTGTAGCGCATTTCCGACCACCCTCACGTTGCCTTGCGGATCGACTTGGTCGTGGGCTCGATAATAGTATCGAGCCGACTCCCCGATAAGTCTTTGGAACTTGATGCTCGTTTGTACTGTTTTCGGGACTCATCCCAAAATCCCACTCCGGTTGCTTACCATTCGGACTCGATCGAACGTAGGAAGGTCGAAATCTATTTCGACCGTATATAGATAGTCCCTTCGTTTCTCAAGAAGGATGTGGTGAGAGTCGATATGCTTTTCGACGGTTCAATCGGGTTATAAGCTGACGTTTTCACAGGGCTCGATCATGACGTATGTGATAGCTGTCCCATCGATTTAGTTTTTCAAGGTATTTAATGCATGTCAGATGGTGGTCGGCCACCGTTGATACTGAACCGTCACGATGTAAGCCTATAAATAACCCCTCCATCTAACATTTACCACTTTTACGTCTTCACTCTTCCAAATTTTCTTAGCCTCTCTCTATTTTGCCGCTTGCGGAGCCATCTACACCAGTGTTTGGTATCATCAACTTTTCATCTTCCTTTTCCTTTCTTCCTCTCATATTAATGGCCAAAACTTCGAAAACTGTACCTCAGAAGGAGAAAGCTTCTTCTTCAAGGCCGTTCGGCGACAAGGTGCCGGTGGAGCCGCCTACCTATGAGTATGTTCCCGGCCCGTGTACTCTGAAGATCGATTTTAAGGTCGAGAATCCTTCATCTGTTCCGGGTCGATGTGAGCATGTGTTGATATACATGTGCTCGATAACGAAGGGTCATCTCGAGGCTGTGAGGAAAGACTGCAACTGGAGTTTCGAGGTTGTGTTGCAGATTCCCTCTCCCGAAGAGAGCGTCATCACTCATGTGGAGGGGATTTTAAGTGTTTACACTTACCTCTTCACGTTGGGTCCCGTCGACCTGGTGATCATTGATTTTTACAAAAGATATCAGGTCACCCTTGGTCAAATTCATCCCTCTGTATGGCGTATAGTAACCTTACTTCGTTTCTTCTCCAACAAGGCAGGGGGCTGGATTTTTCCCTGAATCACCTCATACGATTGTATCGGCCTCAAATCTTTCGAGGACTAATCAGGCTTCATCGTCGGGCATCGAAGGCTTTGATGTCGAGCATCGACGAAGACAAGGATCGGGGTTGGATGGGCCGTTATATCCGAGTGAGGACCCATGACCTCATTCCAGAAGAGAAGATGTCGTTCCCCGAGGAATGGAATTTCGACCGTAAGTGGTTTTCATAAGAAGTTGCTTTTCGTATCTTTTTCCGATTTTATCTGATGTCTTTCTCCGATATACAGCTGTCCCTTGGATGCCACAAGGGTTACCTGGCCTCGAGGATTAGGTTTGGAAGTTAGTCTCGACTTCCTCTTATGCCGAACGCGCTTGGCGTGATTTGGCGAAAGGCAGATGGGAGGCCAAGAATCATGGTAGGGGTTACTGCTCGTGTTCTTTGAAATGTTTTTTTATACTCCATTCGTTACCGATTTCCTTTCATGCAGGTGTAACCAAGGATGTCATTTTGAGGCCTTCGAGTTGTGAGGAAGGAACCAAGTCCCTGGTCCCAGAACCGGGGAAAGATAAGAAGCGAAAAGCTGTCTCTCGGTCAGAGGACCCCAAGCCCAAAACTCGAAGGGTGAGGAGGAAGGCAATCGTTCTTCCAATGGACTCGGTCCAACGACTGAGAGAAGAAGAAGAAGAAGAAGATGCTTCGGCTTTGGTGATCCGATCTGCGTGAGCTATCGAGGTCGCGAGAGCTTCTGAGCCGATGGCGGCTATACCGGTCGGGGTCGGTTCTGGTATCCCGAGTCTCGATCAGAGCGTCCCGAGCGATTCGCTTGGGACCATGACAGTGGGTCATTTGCCTTCTCTTCCAACCTTTTCTGAGGAGGCGTTAAAGGAAGCTCGAGAATTGAAGACCCTCGATATGGGTGGAGGCTCTAGTGTAGGGGACCCTTTTCGGGATTGCTTTACTGGAGTCGATGATGCCTCCGACATTGGTGATGCTTCTAACCTCCTAGAAGAGGCCCAACGTTTCATTTCTCGGGTAATGATTTTACTGTACTTGATTTCTTCGTTCTTTTCCAAACTTGACTTGTGTTTTTTTCCCTACTGTACAGGCCATTAGCAGGTTTTGAGTCGACCTCAGCCAGTGTGAGGTCGAGCTTCAGAAGGTCTCGGGGGAGAGAGATGCCCTGCGGCTTCTTTGCAGCCAAAAGGACGAGGCTATAAAGGACCTCCAAGCAGATTTGGTTAAGGCTCGTGAAGAAGAGGCCGAACTAGATAAGCAGGTGAGCCTCGTTCTGTTAGAGTATGGGTTTGACTCAACTGTGGAAGTTAACCCTTCGTTATCTCAGCTGCAGCAAAAGGTTGAAAAGATCGTGTTACTTTGGGAAGAAGTCGATCAAATCAAGGCTGAATGTATCCAGTTGAAGGAGACTATCGACCGCCTGGCTACGGAAAAAGAAACTATCTTGGCCAAATTATTATCGGTCGATGTTCAGCTTCGAAGCGTCAAGCAAAAGGGTTCAGCTCAGGCTAAGAGGATCGAGGAGCTTGAAACACGGCTTGCTGAGGCCAAGGCGGAGGTTGAGTCATCGAAAGTCATGGCGGACAAGTCTATTGCCGTGTATCGGGCTGATGCCGAGGCTGCCCAGATGGAGGCACGAGAGGCGGCGGATACTGCCGACACTCGAGCACATTGGGTTGCCGAACTTGCTAAGTGTCGGTCTTGGAGAGAGACCCTCGATACACGCTCGAGGTTTCGACCTTGCTGAAGAGATAAAAAAGGCTAAAGAGCTCGAAGCTGAAGCTGAAGCCTTGGCTTCTGATGGCGATGATGATGATGATGATGGTAGCAAGAGCGGGTACGAAGATGGGGGGCGTGGAGAAGAGACTGCTCTCGATGATAACCCAGAAGCTTAGCCCTTAGCTTCTTCTATGTTGCATCCATTTATGTAAACCACCATTGTATATATATCTATACAAATATCTTTTTCTTTAACTGCCTTGCTTCGTGAAGATTTCATTTATGCCTTGTGAATGCTTTTATATGCGATTTCATCGAATTCGATCTTCGTAGCTTTTATGAGCGAGTGAGAGATTGTTTCGAACTCGAACTCAAAATATCTTAGCCCGTAGACCTTTTATGATCGAGTGAGTGATTGCTCGAACTCGAAGTAAGATAGCCCTTAGGCTTTAATAATTGAGTGAGTGATTGTTTCGAACTCGAACTCAAAATATCTTAGCCCGTAGACCTTTTATAATCGAGTGAGTGATTGCTCGAACTCGAAGTAAGATAGCCCTTAGGCTTTAATAATTGAGTGAGTGATTCATTCGAACTCGAACTCAAAATATATTAGCCCGTAGACCTTTTATGATCGAGTGAGTGATTGCTCGAACTCGAAGTAAGATAGCCCTTAGGCTTTAATAATTGAGTGAGTGATTGTTTCGAACTCAAACTCAAAATATCTTAGCCCGTAGGCTTTTTATGATCGAGTGAGTGATTGTTCGAACTCGAAGCAAGATAGCCCTTAGGCTTTAATAATTGAGTGGGTGATTGTTTCGAACTCGAACTCAGAATGTCTTAGCCTGTAGGCTTTTTATGATCTAGTGAGTGATTGCTCGAACTCGAGGTAGGATAGCCCTTAGGCCTTAATAATTGAGTGAGTGATTTTTTCGAACTCGAACTCAAAATATCTTGGCCCGTACGCTTTTTATGATCGAGTGAGTGATTGCTCGAACTCGAGGTAGGATAGCCCTTAGGCTTTAATAATTGAGTGAGTGATTGTTTCAAACTCGAACTCAAAATATCTTGGCCTGTAGGCTTTTGATGATCGAGTGAGTGATTGCTCGAACTCGAGGTAGGATAGCCCTTAGGCTTTAATAATTGAGTGAGTGATTTTTTCGAACTTGAACTCAAAATATCTTAGCCTGTAGGCTTTTTATGATCGAGTGAGTGATTGCTCGAACTCGAAGTAAGATAGCCCTTAGGCTTTAATAATTGAGTGAGTGATTGTTTCGAACTCGAACTCAAAATATCTTAGCCCGTAGGCTTTTTATGATCGAGTGAGTGATTGCTCGAACTCGAGGTAGGATAGCCCTTAGGCTTTAATAATTGAGTGAGTGATTGTTTCGAACTCGAACTCAAAATATCTTAGCCCGTAGGCTTTTTATGATCGAGTGAGTGATTTCTCAAACTCGAGGTAGGATAGCCCTTAGGCTTTATTAATTGAGTGAGTGATTGTTTCGAACTCGAACTCAAAATATCTTAGCCCGCAGGCTTTTTAACCTATTTGAACCATGAAGTAGGAAAATCTTTTCAAAGTGTGAGATATCTGAAATTAGAAGCTCTCCTTTATGTCATTATACATGTGTTTGTATCTTGTGCAAGGATTCGAACAAAACTACGTAGGCATGGTTTGTTTTGACCATTTGGTCCTTACACTTTTCTCTATCAAGACCCTGTTTGACAAGAATTAGATATGAAAACAACTTACTTGTGCCGAACTTGATTTACTCGATTGGTAGCCCCCCAGTATTCGAGGTTGATTATGAAGGATCCTCAGATACTGCTGATTTTGTCCTCGGGTAGCACATAATTGTTGCCTCATTAAAAATCTTGCCGGAAAAAACCCATTTGGGATAAAAACCGAACTAAGGGGAAAACGAGTACAACACACGCTTTGAAACCGGAGGTCTTGATGTTTTTAGTCGAATTCCTGCAATGAGTTAGCGTCCAATGAACGTATATAAATGATAGAGAGAAGAAAATTATACCTTAAGAGTAATATCGTTTGAGAAGCAATATGTTCTAATTGTTTGGTAGTGGTTTTCCATCCATTGCCCCAAGTTTATAAGACCCTTTCCTGATTATATCGAGGACTCGATAGGGTCCTTCCCAATTTGGGCCGAGCTTCCCTTCATTAGGATCTCAAGTGTTGACAGTGACCTTCCTTAGGACTAAGTCCCTGGTCTTGAAATGGCGGAGATTAGTTCTTCTGTTGTAGTACCTCTCGATTCATTGTTTTTGTGCAGCCATTCGAACTAGTGTCGCTTCTCATTTTTCGTCTAATAATTCAAGGCTAGTGTTCATTGCCTCGTAGTTCGATTCTTCCAAAGCATGTCGAAACCTTGCGCTTGGCTCCCCGACTTCGACCAGAATTAAGGCTTCGGAGCCGTATACTTGGGAAAATTGAGTTGCTCATGTACTGGATTTAGATGTTGTCCGATATGCCCAAAGGACTTCGGGCAAAATTTCTCTCCACTTTCCTTTAGCTTCTTTCAATCTTTTCTTCATGTTTTGGATGATAGTTTTGTTGGTTGATTCGGCCTGTCCGTTTCTACTAGGATGATATGGTGTTGATAGTATCCTTTTTATTTTATGGTCTTCGAGAAATTTTGTCACTTTACCGCCGATAAATTGCTTACCATTGTCACATGTTATTTCCGCTGGTATACCAAATCTGCACACGATGTGACTCAGATGAAATCTATGACCTCTTTCTCTCTTACCTTTTCGAACGCCTATGCTTCAACCCATTTAGAGAAATAGTCAGTCATAAACAAAATGAATTTAGCTTTACCTGGGGCCGATAATAGAGGGCCGACGATATCCATTCCTCATTTCATAAATGGCCATGGAGAGATGACCGAATGAAGCTGCTCTCCTTGTTGATGGATCATTGGTGCAAACCTTTGACATTTATCGCATCTTCGAACGAACTCCTTAGTGTCCTTTTCCATACTATCCCAGTAGTATCCTGCTCTGATGATTTTGCGAATTAGTGGTTCGGCGCCGGAGTGGTTTCCACAAGTGCCTTCGTGGACCTCCCGTAAAACATAATCGGTGTCCCCTAGCCCTAAGCACACTGCCAGTGGTCCGTCGAACGTTTTTCTGTACAACGTTCCATCTTCACCCAACGTGAATCGAGCAGCTTTGGTTCGTAGAACTCTAGATTCTTTAGAGTCTGATGGGAGTTTTCCGTTTTTTAAGTATTCAATGTACTTGTTCCTCCAATCCTAGGTTAAGCTTGTGGAATTTATTTCGGCGTTCCCACCCTCGATTATAGATCTCGAGAGTTGAATGATAGTCCCCGAGTCGATCTTATCCTCTTCGACCGATGACCCCAGATTTGCGAGTGTGTCGGCTTCACTGTTTTGTTCTCGAGGTACATGTTGTAGGGTCCATTCTTTTAAACGGTGTAGAGTTATCTGTAGTTTGTCCAAATACCTCTGCATCCTTTCTTCTCGAACCTCGAAAGTTTTGCTCACTTGGTTTACTACTAACAAAGAGTCGCATTTGGCTTCGATGACCTCTGCTCCCAAGCTTTTAGCTAGCTCGAGACCTGCAATCATGGCTTCTTACTCGGCCTCATTGTTAGTTAATCTAGTAGTTTTGATGGATTGCTTAATAATGCCATCTGTGGGAGGCTTTAGTACGATGCCAAGCCTGTAACCCTTCACATTTGAAGCACCATCGGTATAGAGGGTCCAGACCCCCGTCGATATACCCAATTTTAACAAGAGTTCCTTTTCAACTTCGGGTACAAGGGTCGGTGTTAAGTCGGCCACGAAGTCGACTAGGATTTGGGACTTGATGGATGTCCGAGGCTGATATTCAATATCGTACCCACTGAGCTCAATGGCCCATTTGGCCAGTCGGCCCAATAGCTCGGGCTTGTGCAAAATGTTTCGAAGTGGGTAAGTGGTTAAAACGCATACGGGGTGACATTGAAAGTATGGTCTTAACTTTCTCGAGGCGCTTACCAATGCAAGCTCCAGTTTCTCTAAGTGTGGGTATCTAACCTCTGCCTCTCCTAAGGTCCGATTACATAATAAACAGAAAACTGCGTACCTTGCTCTTCTCGAACTAGGACACCACTCACAGCGATCTCAGATACTGCCAAGTATAGGTAAAGCTTCTCATCTGCCTTCTGAGTGTGAAGTAATGGTGGGCTCGATAGGTACCGCTTCAGTTGTTCTAGTGCATGTTGGCATTCCGGGGTCCAGGCAAAATCGTTCTTCTTTCTGAGTAGAGAGAAGAATCTGTAGCTTCGATCTAACGATATTGAAATGAATCGGCCTAAGGCAGCTATCCGCCCGGTCAGCCTTTGCACTGCTTTCACACTATCCACGACGATGATGTCTTTGATGGCTTTTATTTTGTCTGGGTTGATCTCGATCCCCCTTTCTGACACCATGAAGCCGAGGAACTTGCCTGATCCGACCCCGAAAACACATTTTTCGGGGTTCAGCTTCATGTTGTATTTCCTTAGAATTTTGAACGTTTCCTGCAAATGAGTCAAATGGTCCTCTGCGCGCAGGGACTTAACTAGCATGTCATCAATGTAAACTTCCATTGATTTACCTATTTGTACTTCGAACATTTTATTCACTAGGCGTTGGTACGTAGCCCCTGCGTTTTTTAGCCCGAACGGCATTACATTATAACAATAGGTTCCATACTTAGTGACAAACAAAGTTTTTTCTTGGTCCTCCGGGTCCATGTTAATTTGATTGTACCCGGAGTAGGCGTCGAGAAAAGTGAGGATCTCCTGGCCGGCCGTGGCGTCGATCAAGTGATCGATGCTAGGTAGTGGAAAGGAATCTTTGGGGCATGCTTTGTTTAGATCTTTATAATCTACACACATTCTAAGTTTGTTCCCTTTCTTGGGGACTACAACCACATTGGCCAACCATTCGGGATATTTCACTTCTCGGATTGACCCTATTTTGAGAAATTTAGTTACCTCATCTCTTGTGAATGCGTGTTTCACCTCGGATTGGGGTCTTATTTTTTGCTTCACCGATTTGAACCTAGGGTCCAAGCTCAGCTGGTGCGTTGTTATCGATGGTGAGATCCCCGCCATGTCTAAATGGGACCAAGCAAAACAATCTATGTTATTAACAAGAAATTGAATGAGTTTTTCTCTGAGTTCGGGGGTCAACTCCGTAACCAGGTATACCTTTTTCTCGGGCAGATGTTTGATTAATATAACCTGCTCCAGTTCTTCGATCGTCGACTTGGTGGCGTCGGGGACGATGAGAGCTCGAGGTGTCGGAAATTCTTCCTCGTTATCATTTATTTCCTGTTTTACCGATTCGGTCGAGACCAGTTGCTATGATTGCTATTTGGTTCCTCCCATATTTTTTATGCTCGACCTTTCTGAGGCCGACGTCATTGGTATCGGTGTTATCTCATCGACCGCAAATATTTCCTTCGCAGCATGTTGCTCCCCGTACACTATCTTCACGTCGTACGACGTATGAAATTTCATCACTTGGTGTAGAGTCGAAGGTACTGCCCTCATATTGTGGATCCATGGTCTTCCGAGTAGGGCAGTGTACCTCATATCGCCTTCGATTACGTGGAACTTGGTATTTTGGATGGTTCCAGCCACATTTATGGGCAGGACAATTTCCCCTTTAGTTGTTTCACTGGCCATATTGAAGCCGTTTAAGACCCGAGCTGCGGGCACGACTTGATTCTGTAAACCGAGCTTTTCCACTACCCAAGATCGGATGATATTTGCAGAGTTACCTGGATCCACTAAGATGCGCTTAATTTGAATTTTATCTAATAGGATCGAAATTACCAGAGCGTCGTTGTGAGGGTGAGAGATGCCTTCGACTTCTTCGATTCCGAATGATAAAGTGCCCTCGGGTGCATAACCTCGGGTTCGTTTTTCCCCTGTGGCCGGTATCTTGCCGTACTTGAGAACGAGTTCCTGTGGAATATCGACCCCACCGACGATCATGTGAATGATATGCAGAGGTTCCTCCTGTTTATCTCTTTTGCCGGCGTCCCTTTCTCTGAAGTGATTCTTAGCTCGGTCACTGAGCAACTCTCGAAGGTGGCCCTCATTGAATAGGCGGGCTACCTCTTTGTGATGACCCAAAAATGTCATCTTTAAAGTTAATTATTAATTATGTGTTCTAAGACCTCGAAAAGCACTATTTATCATTCCTCGAATTGTATGCGCAATCCGTACAATTTTTCGGAAAGTTTTTATGTGAAAAATGGATTAAAATGTGAAATAGAGCCTTAAAACTCAATTGAGATGACTTTGGTCAACATTTTGAGCAAACGGACTCGGATCAGTGTTTTGACAGTTCCGGTAACTCCCTATCGTGATTTGAAACTTGGGCGGATGCCCGAAATTTAATTTGGAGGCCCCTATCTCAAGTTATGACCATTTAACGAAAACTAGTAATTTAAAGGCTAAAGATTTTCAAGTTTGACCACGGGGTTGACTTTTTGATATCGGGGTCGGAATACGATTCTGGAAATCGAAATAGCTCCGTTATGTCATTTATGACTTGTGTGCCAAATATAAAGTCATTCTGGATTTATTTAACATGTTTTGGCACAAGATTTGTAAATTGAAAAGTTTTGAAACTCAAAAGTCTGAATTAAGGTGTGAATTGTAATTTCAGCGTCGTTTGACGTGATATGAGACCCCGAGTAAGTCTGTATGATATTTTAGGACTTGTTGGTATATTTGATTGAGATCCCGAGGGCCTCTGGTGGATTTCAGGTGGTCAACGGAATTTAATTTTGGTATTTCAAGAACGTTCGACGTCATTTCTTCAACAATAAGTGGTATCCCATTAAGCAAATGAATTCCAAATTCAGTTTTGATGCAAGCATTAGATCCGTATTGAAATTTGGGAGTCATAGCAAAAAGAATCGTCGAATTCGGACATCGTATGAGAGAGTTATGCCCATTTTTGTGTCGGGAAAGATTTTTCGTAGCCGCCAGCGTCCAGGGTAGCGTGGGGCGCTAGCCCTAGCATTGGAAATTATTAGTGTTCTGGAAAGTGCGCCACAGGGGCACTCAAAAACGCCAGAAACCCCATAAAATGGGGAGTTTAGCCATTTTACTCATTTTTGAGTTTGGGGAACTCGGTTTAGGCGATTTTCATAGGGGAAAATTAGGGTAAGTGTTCCTTATCCTATATTGATTATATTTCATGATTCCATACTCATTTACATCATGAATCCATGAATTTATGGAAGAAAAATCAAATTTTTACCAAACCTTCCAAAAATGTAAAACGAAGATTTGAAGGTCAATCCGATGTCGGAATTTGATAATTTTTGTATGGTTGGACTCGTCTCGGAATGGGTGTTCGGATTTCGTAAGTTTTTCCAAGATTTGAGATGTGGGCCCCACTATCAATTTTTAAAGTGAATTTCGAATTTTTATCTGAAAAATTAGTAAAATCATATGGAATTAATTCCTACGATTTTTATTGAGTATATCGAATTGTTTGTGAATAGATTTGAAGCATTTAGAGACAAATTTAAAAGGAAAAGCTGTGGTCGAGTAATTTATTAGAATTTGCAAAGCGAGGTAAGTGTCGTGGTTAACCTTGACTTGAGGGAATAGAACCCTTAAATTATTTGTTATGTGAAATGCATGTGAACGACGTATAGGCGAGGTGACGAGTGTCTATACGTCGTCAAATTAATTGTTTGTGTATTTACTTGAAAACTCATAAATTGTTTTAAATTATGAATTAATTGTTATAATAATTGTTTCTCTCCTATTCTTTGCCAAATATTAATTCTTGAATTCCTGTATTAATTGTTACATGTTATTTGAATTATGTGCCTTAATTGTTAATTGACATTTAGCATATTAGATATTAAACTGCATATTTTTATAATAATTTGCTATTTGCCTTTGTTTGTTTCGTAATTAAACCATAATTATTGTATGCTTGTTGTCTTATAATTTTTATTAATTGTTGCATTTATTGGGAAAATTCTTCTATAAGAATTGGTAAATGAATATATTGGAGGAGCGGGTTGCACGCCGCAACAGGATTGATTATAATGAATATATTGGAGAATCGGGTTGCATGCCGCAACAGAATTAATTATAATGAATATATTGGAGGATCGGGTTACACGCCACAACACACTTATTAAAAGTCCATATTAGAGGATCGGGTTGCACGCCGCAACAGACTTATTAAAAGTCCATATTGGAGGATCGGGTTGCACGCCGCAACAGACTTATTAAAAGTCCATATTGGAGGATCGGGTTGCACGCCGCAACAGACTTATTAAAAGTTCATATTGGAGGATCGGATTACACGTCGCAACAGACTTATTAAAAGTCCATATTGGAGGATCGGGTTGCACGCCGCAACAGACTTGTTAAAAGTCCATATTGGAGGATCGGGTTGCACGCCGCAACAGACTTATTTAAAAGTCGACATACACACACAAAGAGTTTATATTGGATGATCGGGTTGCACGCCGCAACAGACTTGATTAAAAATGAATATATTGTGAGAGCGGGTTGCACGCTGCAACAGAATTGAATGTGAATATATTGTGAGAGCAGGTTGTACGCTGCAACAGAATTGATGGAAATGATAATAGGTTATGACTGCTGAGTTGGCTTCAATTATTATAAACGAGTTACCCGATTTATGTCTATTATTGTTGTTGTTACTAATATTGCGTACAGGAAATATAAGTGACCCGCCTTAGCCTCGTCACTACTTCGTCGAGGTTAGGCTCAACACTTACCAGTACATGGGGTCGGTTGTACTGATACTACACTCTGCACTTCTTGTGCATATTTTGGCGTTGGTCCCGGCGGCGTACCATCGACTTGCTCGGATTTCAGCTACTCGGAGGAGACTTGAGGTATAACTGCATGGCGTTCGCAGTTCTGAAGTCCCTGTCTATTTTACTTTAGCTGTGTGTTTATTTCGAGACAACTTGATTTTATTCAGACCTTTATTTGTATTATTCTAGAAGCCCGTGCACTTGTGACACCAATTGTGGGATGGTATTTAGACACTGTTGTTTTTTATGGATTATTTCACTATATTTCAAACTTTGCTTCCGCTTTTATTTCCTTGATTATTAATAATTTAAAAATTATTTAAAAAATTGGTTAATATTATTCTAACGTTCGCTTGCCTAGCAAGTGAAATGTTAGGCGTCATCACGGTTCGAAGGAGGGAATTTCGGGTCGTGACACTCTTCTCTCAATTGTCTGCATTCCTCAGTCATGTGGCCATGCGTACCATGATACTTGCACATCGAATTCGGGTTCCTTTGGGAAGGGTCGGTTTGCATGGGTCTGGGCCCCCTAGTATCTTTGATTTTTTCGATCGCCAATACAATGCCTGATGCGTCGACGCTGAAATTGTACTCCGATAGCCGAGGTGCCTCCATAGGATCGGCATATTTCTCAAATCCACTCTTGCTCATAAGCCCCCAAGAATTTTGCCCTCGATCACTCCTTCGATTGTTCCGAGCGATATTGCGTGTTGAACCATTGTTCATCCGTTTTGCGACGTATGGTTGATATCGGTGTTTGTTCGACCTTTGTTCTCTGTCAATCTCCCTTTGATTTTTAATAGCTGTCCTGTTCTGATGCATGGATCCAGACGGAGCTCCCAACTGGTCATCTTCGACCCTGATTTTCGACTGATATCGGTTGTGTATATCCGCCCAAGTTATTGCTGGATACTCATTCAAATTTTGCTTCAGCCGACGTGATGCTATTGAACTTTTCTCGTTCAACCCTTGGGTGAAAGCTTGGACGGCCCAATCGTCTGTAACCGGTGGCAGTTCCATGCGTTCCATCTAAAATCGGGATACAAATTTCCTTAGCATTTCATTACCCCTTTGCTTTACTTTGAAGAGGTCTGATTTCCTTTGGGAACGAATCTGCTAACATGGAAAAAGAATCGATGGAATTTGGCGGCAGATTGTGATACCAAATCATCGCTCCCTTCGAGAGGGTCTCCCCGAACTTTTTCAATAATACGGATTCGATCTCATCTTCCTCCAAATTGTTACCCTTGATGGCACATGTGTAAGAGGTGACGTGTTCGTTGGGATCGGTCGTACCGTTATATTTGGGAATTTCGGGCATACAGAATTTTTTAGGGATTGGTTTTGGGGATGCACTTGAGGGAAAAGGCTTTTGTATGAATTTTTTCGAATCCAGCCCTTTTATCATTGGTGGAGCTCCCGGGATCAGATCGACCCTGGCATTGTATGTTTCCACTCTCTTGTCATTAGCTTCGACACGTTTTGTGAGTTCCTCGAGCAATTTAGTAATTTCGGGAGTGGTCCCCGATTCTTGCTCGTTTGACTTCACTATGGCGGGCTCCGTTCTGGGGGTGATTTCTTGAAGCGGATTTGGATCTGGCCTGCTTTGTATATGAGTTTGGCTCTGCAACTGAGCTATCGCCACTTGCGGAAGAGCCACTTACGAATTGACATCTAGCGGTACTTCGGCTCGAATTTCAGGTACTGCGATTCGAGCTTCAGTGCCATCGCCAAGTGGCTTTCCGGCCCCGGGTACCAAGTTGTTGGTTTCATCTTGAAGTCCGGTGTATATTGCATATTTATATCAAACAATCACTGTTATCCTTAACCCCACGGTGGGCGCCAAACTGTTTACCGGAAAAATCAAATAAAGTTAAGTTTGAATATGGTTCTAAAGATATGTGATATAATTTGATACAAACCGTATAGAGAAATCGTAATATCTACGTTCTTGACTATGAGAATGAGAATAGTGAGCAAGAAGAATGAGTAAGATAAAGTAAAATAAGCACAAGGGGATATCTTTCAATATAGGAAGTGATCTTTTGTTACAGTGCGTAAGATGATCTTATGCTTACAAGGATTCCCCCTTTTATAGTAGAGGGATCCTACTTTATTCACAATAAAAAATATATATAGTGGAGAACCCATGATGAATTGTCTCTTCCTCGATTCCCGCCAAGATTCTCGCCCTTAGTGCGGTTGCAACGGCTCTTGTCCGCGAGCTCGATACTGGCTCGAACTCGTTATTGGGTCGAGCCCTCGGCTTTGGCTTGAGTTCGACCTTCGGGGTGGGTGTAGCGCATTTCCGACCACCCTCACGTTGCCTTGCGGATCGACTTGGTCGTGGGCTCGATAATAGTATCGAGCCGACTCCCCGATAAGTCTTTGGAACTTGATGCTCGTTTGTACTGTTTTCGGGACTCATCCCAAAATCCCACTCCGGTTGCTTACCATTCGGACTCGATCGAACGTAGGAATGCCGAAATCTATTTCGACCGTATACAGATACGAAGGAAAACATTTTTCGGAAAATATTTTCTAATTTTTCCATGTTTGGTTGGGTTAAATGTTTTGGAAAACATTTTCCTTATGAACTCATTTTCCTCCAATTGAAGGAAAATGTTTTCCTTATCAAGAGAAGGAAAAATATTTTCCAAAACTCCTTCTCAACCTTCCCCTCCCTCACCCACCCACCCCATACCCTCACACCCACCCACCTAACCACACCCCCTCTCTCCAAAAAGGCTTTTTCTTTTTCAAATTTCAATTTTTTTTCCGTCACCACCCACCCTACACCCCCTCGCAGATTTTATTTTTTTACTTTCTTTTTTGTAATTTCAAATTTCTGTTTTTCGTTTTTTCTGCACCACCCACCCCTCCCACCCCCCCCCCACCATGCACAATTTTTTATTTTATTTTTTTTATATATTTTCAGTTTTAGTTTTTTCATCTTTCGATTTACAGGTTCGAAATTTTACAAGTTCCAAAGTTATGAGTTCAGAGGTTTATGTGTTTGGAAGTTTATGGGTTTAGAAATTATAAAGTTTACGGGTTCGAAATTTTGCGATTTCGAAAGTTTAGCGGTTCAGAAGTTTATGAAATTTGTGGGTTCGAAAGGTTGTTGATTCGAAAGTTTATGACTTCATGTTTATTGTATCTAAATTATTTATGAATACTCTTGAAAAGTTATTTTCCTTAATTTGCGTACCAAACACCGAAAAATGAATAAGATTACTACTTGTTTTCCAAGAAAATATTTTCTTGAAAAACATTTTCCACGGAAAACATTTTCCGTTATATCTAACACACCCTTTATTTGTTCACATTTTCCATTTAGTTTTTATCTTTTTTTAATTTTATTCTATGTTTTTTTATTAACTTTTTTTTATTGTCGTGTTCAAATAGTTTTGCACTTGTCTTTATGATTGATAGCAACTTTACGTTAAAGGTAGGTTAGTACCTACGACCTTAAAATCCTGGATCCGCCACTGACTTTGTTACATTACTAGCATGAACGACATTCAGAAAAAGTACAACTAGAGAAAAAGTACAACTCGTCGTATGGTCATATACGACGAAGACATAAAACCGTTAGGCAATTACTCTCTAGAGGAATTATCACAATTGACTATGTAAAGTCAAGTGATAATGTGTCGGATCCACTTACAAAAGGCCTAACTAGAGAGGTAGTTGAGAAATCATCAAGGGGAATGGGGCTATGGCCGAGAACAAGTCATTGTGGCGGTAACTCTACCTAGAAGACTGGAGATCCCAAGATCTAGGTTCAAAGAGATCAAACAAAGTCATTAATGACGGTTCAACATTGTCAAATAAAATTTTAGTCCATTCTCGTGATGAGACAATGTTCAGTACCAAGGATAAAGTATTAAGGCTTTTTAATGATTTCTAAATTTGATACGGGGTATATCAAATAGTGTATCTACAGGATAACACGTTTAGGAATCACCTATTTAAGTGTGAAGTGTGAGCCGCTTCAAGGAGAACTTTGTAAGGCCAGTTCTCTACGCACTTATGAAACCAGGCGGTGTTCATGGCTGAAACGAACACAACAATGAGAACCAAAGACGGTTAAGGGTTGATTGTGTGACTTATGGTTGTCTAGGTATACACCAAAGATCGACGGTTCAAAGATATCAAATCTACCGATTGACCGAGTATATCCGACATAAGTTTACTACGGAAAGTTCAAAGGGAAACCTACTTATCCAGATGCAATTAATCCTTGCTTGTAAATCACACAGTTTTTCATGCATACTTCCGTGATATAGCCATTCCCCATTCATGTGGGGGATTGTTGAGATTTTATTTTTAAGATGTAATATTCTTAAAATGAGGGTGAATGGGAAATGGAGGGAAAATGAAATTTTGAGTAAAATTTTAAGTTTCCCCTCTTAACAATGAGACATTGTCCCATATTGGAAGAGGAAGACATTTTTTGTGGGTATATATATAATTGCTCTTCTTGTAGCTCTTAAAGAGTTAAGAAGAAAGCAAGCCTCGCGCCGTCGTCGTCGCTCGCTCGCTCGGCTCGACTTCGGCTACGGCTACGGTTACGGCTACGGCTTCGGCTTCGGCTTCGGCTTCGGCTTCGGATTCGGATTTGGATTTGGATTTGGATTTGGTCAAATGATCGATTGATTGATTAATTTTTTGGACCAAATTTATTTGTTAATAGTAAATATTAACGTAAGATTATCCGTATTTGTAACGGATATTTTCCAATCCGTGTATTGATAATTTGGCAGCCGGATAATGATCTTCCCACCATGAAGTGCTTGCTCCACAAACATGTAATGCTTGCTCCACCATGAAGGGTGGACGTTTGGTCTTGCACTCCTTCTTGGCTGCTATATATATGAGCAGCAAATGTTGAAGAAAGATACTCAACTCAACATACAATTCGCTCAACAAATTGGCTATACATTGCACTCCTTCCTCTCAGAACTTCCATACGTTTTTCTGAGTATATACTCCTTCGTTCTGCATTGTTTTTTAACTTCAAACAAAGCAACTGTAAGTGTGATTTGCTACCGAACTTTGTGTTCGCCGAAACACTGGGGTTTGAAGTACCGCTACACCAGTGTGTTATTCGTTCTATCCTGGGAGGAAATAATCCATTACCTTGGGTACTAGGAGGGGATTAAATTCCTTAAGGAAACACTGTGAATTCAGTGGGCTCGAATTTATTATTATTGTTTCATTACGTTAACTTATATTTTGCAGAATTAATATTTACAAATACAGCAATATTGACCGGGAATAACAATCTTAAGAAATTTAATATTTATTTCTGTACTTGTGTTATTCTTATTATTCTGCAAACTAAAACCTTTGTGATTTGTGTACTCCCATTTTGGAGAGTTAAGCTTTCGTGGCGTTTTGTTGGATATTAAAATCTACGTGATTTTTACTCCAGTTTGAAAACGTGTATTAAACGTTTGTTTGTGTCATTCTTTTACAGAAAAGATGATGACTGAAAACGAAAATCAAGCTGTTCCGATGGCGACTGCCAACGCAACGACAAGCCGAACACCGGCGTTGGCACCGGCAGAAAAACCCGGAAAATTTTTCGGGATTGATTTCAAATGCTGGCAGCAGAAGATGTTCTTCTACTTAACTACGTTATGTCTACAGAAGTTCATCAAGGAAGATGTTCCTGATCTGCCGGATAAAACTCCAGATAATGAACGCTTTCTCGTGATTGAAGCGTGGAAGCATTCTGATTTTTTATGCAAGAATTATATTCTTAGCGGACTGGATGATAATCTGTATAATGTATACAGTAGCATGGAGACATCCAAAGAATTGTGGAATGCGCTTGAAAAGAAATATACGACTGAAGATGCCGGGATGAAGAAATTCGTTGCCGCAAAATTTCTGGACTACAAAATGATAGTTAGCAAGTCTGTTATTACTCAAGTCCAGGAATTGCAAGTGATTATTCATGATCTACTTGCTGAAGGTCTTGTAATCAACGAAGCATTCCAAGTAGCAGCAATGATTGAGAAGTTGCCTCCGTTGTGGAAGGACTTCAAAAATTATTTGAAACACAAACGTAAGGAAATGTCCCTTGAAGATCTCATTGTTCGGTTGAGAATCGAAGAGGACAATAAAGCTGCTGAAAGGAGAGGCCGTGGAAATTCAACAATAATGGGAGCAAATATTGTTGAAGCTAACAAAAAGAGGAAGAAGGCTTCTGGTCCGAAATACAACCCAAGCAAGAAGCGGTTCAGTGGAAACTGCTACAACTGTGGAAAAACCGGACACAAATCTACGGAGTGTCGTGCTCCGAAGAAAGACAAGAAAAGGGGTCAAGCAAACATGGTAGTAAACCATGATGATGTTGATAACTTGTGTGCCATGCTCTCTGAATGTAACTTGGTGGGAAATCCTAAACTGTGGTGGTTTGATTCAGGAGCCACTCGCCATGTTTGTGCAGTTAGAGAGGCTTTTGCTACCTATGCTCTTGCTGAACCCGGAGAGACAGTTTATATGGGAAATGCTTCAACAGCAAAAGTTGAAGGATATGGGAAGGTATTTCTAAAAAATGACTTCTGGCAAGGTCATGACTTTGAACAATGTCATTCATGTTCCCGAAATGAGAAAGAATTTAGTCTCTACTGGACTTCTTGCTAAGCACGGTTTTAAGTGCGTTTTTGTATCCAACAAGGTTGTAATTAGTAAGAATGGAATATTTGTGGGAAAAGGTTACCTCACCGAGGGCCTTTTCAATCTAAATGTAATGGTTGTTGAAAATAATAATAATATTTCAGCTTCTTCTTACTTACTTGAGTCAAATGATTTATGGAATGTACGTTTGGGTCATGTCAATTATAAAACCTTGCGGAAAATGATTAACTTGGAAGTACTGCCCAAGTTTGAATGCGAAAAAAAAAATTAAAATGTCAAATATGTGTGGAATCTAAGTATGTTAAACATCCTTATAAGTCAGTTGAAAGGAATTCAAATCCTTTAGACTTAATTCACACAGATATTTGTGACATGAAGTCAATACCATCTCGCGGTGGAAAGAAGTATTTCATAACTTTTATTGACGATGGTACTCGATATTGCTATGTTTACTTACTGAATAGTAAAGATGAAGCAATAGACGCATTCAGAGCAATACAAAAATGAAGTTGAAACGCAACTTAACAAGAAAGTAAAAATGATAAGAAGTGATAGGGGTGGTGAATATGAATCTCCTTTTGAAGAAATATGTTTAGAATATGGAATTATTCATCAAACAACAGCCCCTTACACGCCCCAATCTAATGGGATTGCGGAAAGAAAGAATCGCACATTAAAGGAGATGATGAATGCGTTGTTGATAAGTTCTGGTTTGCCACAGAACTTGTGGGGGAAGCCATTCTTACGGCTAATCGAATATTAAATCGAGTGCCCCATAGCAAAACACAATCCATTCCTTATGAACAATGGAAAGGAAGGAAGCCCAACTTGAATTATTTTAAAGTGTGGGGGTGTTTGGCAAAAGTGCAAGTTCCTAAACCCAAAAGGGTAAAGATAGGACCGAAAACCGTTGATTGTGTTTTCATAGGATATGCGACAAATAGTAAAGCATATCGATTTCTGGTTCATAAATCAGAAAATCCCGACATTCATAATAATACGGTTATAGAATCAGATAATGCTGAGTTTTTTGAAAATATATATCCGTATAAAAAGGAATGTGAGTCGTTTGGTGAAGGATCTAAACGACCTCGGGAAGAAACAAAAGAAAGTACATGTAATCAGGAGAATCCAAGACGTAGTAAACGTCAAAGAACGTCTACTTCATTTGGACCAGATTTTGTGACTTTCTTATTGGAGAATGAGCCTCAAACATTTAAAGAAGCTATGACTTCTTCGGAATCATTGTTTTGGAAAGAGGCAGTCAATAGTGAAATAGAATCCATATTGAACAACCATACATGGGAATTGGTTGATCTTCCTCCCGGAAATAAACCTTTGGGTTCTAAATGGATTTTTAAGAGAAAAATCAAAGATGATGGCACTATTGATAAATTCAAGGCAAGGCTCGTAGTCAAAGGGTATAGACAACGAGAAGGTCTAGACTACTTTGATACATACTCTCCAGTTACAAGAATTACGTCCATACGGATGTTAGTAGCATTAGCTGCAGTGTATGGTCTTGAAATTCATCAAATGGATGTTAAGACGGCCTTCTTAAATGGAGAGTTGGAGGAAGAAATTTACATGGAACAACCTGAAGGGTTTGTGGTTTCAGGTAAAGAAAAGAAGGTATGTAGACTTGTTAAGTCTCTTTACGGACTAAAACAAGCACCCAAACAATGGCATGCGAAATTTGACCAAACAATGTTGTCAAATGGTTTTAAGATAAATGAATGTGATAAATGCGTGTACATTAAAAATGTTCCAAATCACATAGTCATTGTTTGCCTATATGTGGATGATATGTTGATAATGAGTAATGACATTGCCAACATAAATGCTACTAAGCGTATGCTCAATAGCAAGTTTGATATGAAAGACTTGGGAGTTGCTGATTTAATTCTGGGAATTAAGATCAATAAGACTCCTCAAGGTCTGGCATTGTCACAATCTCATTATATTAAGACAGTACTTGAAAAATTCAAGCACTTGGGCTTTAAAGTTGCAAAGACTCCAATTGACGTGAATCTTGCATTAGCAAAGAACAAAGGCCAAAGCATATCACAATTGAATTATGCTCGTGTATTGGGATGCTTAATGTATATCATGAATTGTACACAACCAGACATAGCTTGTGCTATAAGTAAACTGAGTCGATATACGAGCAATCCAGGCCAATCTCATTGGATGGCAATGAAACGAGTTTTGGGATATTTAGAACATACCCAGAACTTTGAATTGCATTACAGTAATTTCCCTGCGGTGATTGAGGGATACTGTGATGCAAATTGGATCACCGGTTCAACTGATTCTAAGTCCACGAGTGGATATGTATTCACTATTGGTGGAGGAGCGGTATCTTGGAAGTCGTCCAAACAAACATGTATTGCCCGCTCTACAATGGAGGCTGAATTCATAGCCTTAGATAAAGCCGGTGAAGAAGCTGAATGGCTCCGGAATTTCTTGGAAGACATTCCATTTTGGCCCAAACCGTTGGCACCAATATGCATACATTGTGATAGTCAAGCGGCAATTGGAAGGGCTGGGAGCGTCATGTATAACGGTAAATCTCGTCATATACGACGAAGACATAAAACCGTTAGGCAATTACTTTCTAGAGGAATTATCACAATTGACTATGTAAAGTCAAGTGATAATGTGTCGGATCCACTTACAAAAGGCCTAACTAGAGAGGTAGTTGAGAAATCATCAAGGGGAATGGGGCTATGGCCGAGAACAAGTCATTGTGGCGGTAACTCTACCTAGAAGACTGGAGATCCCAAGATCTAGGTTCAAAGAGATCAAACAAAGTCATTAATGACGGTTCAACATTGTCAAATAAAATTTTAGTCCATTCTCGTGATGAGACAATGTTCAGTACCAAGGATAAAGTATTAAGGCTTTTTAATGATTTCTAATTTGTATACGGGGTATATCAAATAGTGTCTCTACGGGATGACACATTTAGGAATCACCTATGTAAGTGTGAAGTGTTCGCCGCTTCAAGGAGAATTTTGGTCACTACGAAGCATGTTTTCATGTCACATGTATCCAATCAACAAAAAAGGGAGAAAAAAAGTAGAAAAGAACATAAGCACAGAGACAGGCTAACTAGCTTGCTTCTTAAAGGAAAACACTACGCTAAAGAAATTATAGAAGAAACCTTTGCAGCTTCCATCAACCCCCTCTCTTATTGCACAAATGAAAAGTTTAAAGCAAAAACCAGGAAAAATAAAAGAGAAGGAAAGAACAACAGATATATGCAGTAGGAAGAAACAGAAAGACTGCATGACAGGAAACTAAGGTTTGCTCGACCTTTTTTTTGTTCACTGAAATAATCACTGTACCTGACGCCTGTCAAATAAGGCTGCTAAATTCAACCCCTGAGATAGTGTGATCATCTCGAATGCATTCATTATCAAGGGGCCACCCTCACTATATTCAGATTTCTTACTTACAAGTTCCTCCTGCAAAATTGAAGATGCAAGAGATATCAAATTTAGGCACAGAATAGATGAGAATAATTGCTAATTTCTCCCCAAGAAAGCGTCATTATCTCAAATGCATTCATTACCAAGGGGCTACTATCACTATTAACAGATTTCTCGCTTACAAGTTCCCCCTGCAAAATTGAAGATGCAACAGCATATTAAATTTAGCCACACAGAATAGATGAGGATATTGCAATACGGAGTCATCAGTTATCATTGGATCTATCTTGATACTATAAGAATTCTCTTAAATTTAATACTCCCTTTGTTCCATCTTGTGTCTTAGTTTGACTAGGCATGAAGTTTAAGAATGTAAAGAAGACTTTTGAATCTTGTAGTCTTCAACTAAAGGTGTGTATAACATACCAAAAAAACCTTTGAACCTTGAGGTAAAATGGAAATGTTGGAACTAAAAACTTATCAAAGATAAAAAGGTATTCTTTTTGAAATGGACTAAAAAGGAAAGTAGGACACATAGATTGAAAGGGAGTATTATACTTATCTTCCAAAATATACAATGAAAGTTGATAAATATGCTATAATAATAAAATGGAATTCCACCTCAATATCGTCAAACACAGCACGGACATCATCAAGATTCACTTGTTCGTCATCTTTAATCCTGAAGGGCAAGTAGTCTTTTCGGAACCAAGAGTCTCTTTTTATCCCTTTAATCTTGATCCGCTGCATTTATATGGTTCTGATTAACATAGATGGTGGCTATAGAAACATCAAAACTGCTCTAGTTTGCAAAAATCATACTGTAACTTCTCAAATTTACCGAGAAAAGACAGATGAGAAAAGTAATAGAGTTATTCTATTGAACAGAAACAGGAAACTCTCAGTAGGCATGCATTAAGTATGGCTTACATATGCAATTATCAGAAGGAACTGTAAGCAGAGAACTCATGAGAGATTTTTTTTTTTTTTTTTTGGTTTGAGAAGGTAACGTATCGGCAAGCTTAAAGTAAAGACGAGCAACTAAACTCAAACAATTCATGTGTACATTACTAGGAAAAAGAGCTTTGCCCCGTCAAAAGAGTGATGTGTTGCATAAGTGATTAACGATTTTAAGAAGAAAATTCACCCTCCATATGTATTACATTTTCATAGATTATCCAGGCAGAAAGCAGCTAAGCAAGTTTGCAGTATCTTTTGACAGCATTTCATTTTTCTGTATCACAACATCCTAATTGTTTCATTCAATCAATCATGTCCATTAACTGCATATCTTCTCCTCTTGATAAAAATAACTTGGATATGACAAACATTCTGTTTCACTTCAAGTGGGGGCGTTCTGTACTTAGTTTGCTAACTTTAATAAGCATAACAGTGAGCATCATTTAAAGCATGTGATATAGCTTTGGTAGAAAATGAACAAAGGTTTAGGTGGGAAAAAAAGAGCAGAAGGAAGCGGCAGAAAGGGGTGACCACCACAAGTTTGCTTGGGGAAGAAAGGGGAACTTTCGCTTTGTCCTCAGCAATTCAGATTTGTGAGTGATCGATAGTAGAGTGGTCTGGAAATAGGTTACTGGATCGAGAAAGACATATTTGAGCATTAACATAACATTTGAACCATGGTAAACTTCTTCAGAGATCTATCCTTCACAAGTCACAGTAATAATTTAATTTCATTTCCCTAAAGAGATCAGAAAGAACAATATAGAGTCAAGCTTTAGCACGTTTGATAACAAGCTGAAAACATAAGGAGGACAAAGAATTGAAAGAAGCGTAGTATGATAGACACGAAATGCATCTCTAACAATCAAACCATCTCCATCTAGCTAAAGCTTCTTGCTGGATTTAGTATTTAAGGCGTCCATAAATTGTGGGTCATTTTTAACTTTTTTTGATTGGACAAAAGATGAAGTCTAGCCAATGGTTCATCAAAACGCAATAAGAAGGACGCATTACTCCGGACAAAATTTCGAGAATCTTTTTATTATGCTACGTAAACAGCATGTCTGTAGTGCAGGGGGAGATCTTCATTCTAGGTGGCCTACCATCTTCAAGTTTCTTCTGAGCGACAAAGAAGCATTGCGATACCATAGCTATAAGATGGAATGGTGATCTCTACACTCACAGTATCAGGATTTGGGTCAAGAATTTTTCTTATCAATGACACTGCACCAGAAGAAAACCAAGAAGGACAGGAGAAATCAGCTGCATTGATCTGCAACAATAGAAAAGCCAATTAGAAATTTCATGGAGCACAAAAGCAATGCTCAGAATAATGAGGAAGCAGCGAAAATTTTCAGATCCGCAACTACATAAAATTTTAAAATGCTTGAAATGAAAATAACTAAAAGAAGAATACAAATGAATAAATTATATTTCCTCTATCCCATTTTATGTAACAGTAATAATGCATGGATTGTTATATGGTGAATAATAATGCATGGATTGTTATATGGTGAATAATAATGCGGGGATTGTTATGTAAGGATTATCACTTTAAAGGCATTATGCCTTCAGATATTCTTATATATTGCTATTACATGTATTCCTTCTATCCCATATAAAATGATACAGATTCACATATAAGTTACACTTATGCTAGTAAGACGTCCCTTCTTGTCTATATTTTCATTAATGTGGTGCTTATGCTTTCCTGAGCCGAGGGTCTATTGAAAACAACCTCTCTATCCTCACAAGGTAGGGGTAAGGTCTGCGTACACACTACACTCCCCAGACCCCACAGTGTGGGATAATACTGGGTATGTTGTTGTTGTTGTTATGCTAGTAAGACGGCGTTTGGTTTCCAATATTAACCTTCCCATAACTCATTCGGAGATTAATGCCAGAAACCAAAAGTGTATTAGCTATACAGATATTATATTACTAATGCAAAGTTTTATAATGGAAACCAAATGTGGTATAAGTAATACCGAAGTTTATACCAGGATTAAATATCCTTATCCCACAAACCAAACAACCCCTAAATGATAATACTTCTAACTCGCCCTTATTGACATTACATGTTAGGACCTACCTGAATAAAAACTGATTTTCCATTAGGAGAGAGAAAGATAAAAGGACACGTTGAGCCCTTATCATCTCTCATTTAATTGTTGGTAGCAAGTGAAGTATTGATAATTTACAGATATTTAGCTTAAGTGTCAAAGTCTCGTTTGTTCCTTAAACTCCATGTCTAGTCAACACCGTCACATAAATCGGACGGAGTGGGTAACAGATAAATAGCAAGTAATAAACAAAGAAGTAAGTAAGTGACTCATGTAGACACAAACTGAAAGTCATTAAACCATAATCACTAGGCAAAGCCAGTCCTCGAGACTCACTTAATCACATAGAGCTTACCCTTCACAATTCTCAACTAATCTTAGCAGTTGATGCTTGATAGAGGTCAAAGAACTGAATAAGAAAATGACAAGAAGACTATATATGTTACAACCTGTAGCCCTCAGTACAACAATTATGCCTTATATCAAAACTAGTTGAGTTCAGTTATATGTAACCATACTCTATAATTTGTCTATCAAAACAAGTAGGAGTTCTCTAGAGGAAGAACCTAGAATCCTCAGACTTATCCATATGAAACAAAACAACAATTGCCCCTAATATAATCCCTTAAAACCCCGTTAGAATCTTCCCGCTGTGTAAAGCATAAAGCAAAATAACTTCACATAATACATTTATGAACCATTTATCTCATTACATATGCAAGACGGCATCTACCTTTGAAAACAAGGTAGGAAGGTCTATTTCATCAAATGGAAGATATCTCGACATTAAGACAAAAAGGATGACACCACAGGACCATACATCAACAGCAGCACCGTTATAACCTCGGTTACTTAACACCTGAAGCATAAGTAAAATTAATAAGTCAGACACAGCAGAATGAGCTTAATTGCATTTTGTTGAAGAAAGAGGTTTCAAGCAATCTAAACTGTGTTCACAAATTGACAGAGTCCCAGTGGATTTAAACTTGATGCAAACCTTGTATATTAAACAAGTAACAGAGATTATGATACTACATGAAAAGATGGATAAAGACACACATTACAGAATATTACAACAGGACTCTGAAAGGAACTATAAACTCAGATTCACCCTCAACTTAGAAACTTTTGATTAGCATGATCCAAGGAGATTTGATTTAGGAGATTGTTGATTAGCATGATCCAAGGAGATTTGATTATATTTAGGATATATGATTTGATTTGATTTGATTTGATAGCTTGATTGATTATATAGATTTATTTTATTTCTTAGTTAGCATTAGGAGCTTTGTACAAATTCCCTTGCTCATGGGATGTAAACACATACAGAAATATAAGAAGCCTTTTCTTCTTCTCAAAATCTACATGGTATCAGAGTTATTGCTGCCTTTTTGAGGTGAGTTATCTCCCTCACATCACTAGGGTTCTGTTTTTATCAACGAGGTCGAGTTTTCTTTCTTGGTGGCTGCCCTCAACACAAACTCCTTCTGGTCAAGTTTGTTTTTGGACTTTTCTTTTTTATTGGGGTCGCTAGAACATTCCGAGCCTATCCCTACCAGTTTTGATTTTTTCGTTCATCGGAGTTAAGGTTCCGTCGAGACATATTTGGTTTCCAGCAAGGCAGATTATTTTTGAGCAATTTTCTTAAGATTTCATCCTAAATGGGCAAAAATATGGAGACATTCAAGGAAATGGTTTCTGGAAAATCTTGTCTTCGGATGAAATTTTAGTTTATCCGTCGCCTCCTAGCCAAACTTGACTCCGCTAATGGTGCCATATCCAATCATGTGCAATCAGGTACCGCCTTTGCTGCTCACCTTAATTCTTGGATTGTTGATTCTGGTGCAAAGAGACACATGACATGCTCTTCTAAAGGCATTCAAAACTATTCTCCGTATCTCAAAGGAGATAATGTTAAAATAGCCAATGGTTCTTTAACACCTATCTCTGGAACAAGTTCTGTTGTTTGTACTCCTAATATTAAATTATCATCCGTGCTCCATGTCCCTGAGTTCCCTGTCAATATTTTATTTGTTAGTGCCATCACCAAATCCTAAACTGTAAAATCGAGTTCTTTCCCGATCATTGTATTTTTCAGGATCTTCAAACAGGAAAAAAGATTGGCAGTGGTAGATTACGTGATGACTTGTATATATTAGATGGAATTCAAAACTCTGGTTAAACCTTTTTTGGGGAAAGTAAGGATGTCAACCAATAGACCCTTGTGGAAACAGCCTCTTGCAGAAATGCAAGGTAAAACTGCGTATAATAGACCTTTGTGGTCCGGCCCTTCCCCGGACCCCGCACATAGCGGGAGCTTAGTGCACCGGGCTTCCTTTTAAGGATGTCAACCAAGAAATAATACAACGTCATAGACAGTTAGGACACCCATCATTCTTCGTTTTGAAGAAGTTATATCCCGATTTGTTTTCAAGGACTCGATTTAAATCTTTGTTCTGTGATGCGTGTGCAATATGCCAAGCATACTAGAAACTCTTATTATATGAGTGATAATAGAAGGACAACTCCATTTATGACTATTCATTCTGATGTATGGGCTCCTACCAAACTGTTTTTTTGTCTGGTAGTTGATTCCTCGATGGTTTGTTACTTTCATTGATTGTTGCACTAGGATGACTTAGATATATTTGTTAAAAGTCAAAAGTGGAGTTTTCTCTTGTTTTCAGTCATTTCAAAATATGATTTGTACTCAATTTGATGCCAAAATAAAATTCTTGAGAACTGACAATGGCAACGAATACATGGATAAACGATTTGGTGCTTATTTGGAGTCTAATAGAATAGTCCATCAGACTAGTTGTCCTTACACTAGTGCACAAAATGGGGTCATTGAAAGAAAAAATAGGCATTTGTTAGAAGTAGCAAAATCTCTTATGTTCACCATGCATCTACCAAAACCTTACTGGGGATGCTATTCTAGCGGCTGCCTATCTTATCAACAAAATGCCACTTAACCTCTCAATTTTCAAAGTCCTTTGGAAGCTTTAAAGAGTAAGAACAAATATATTGTTCCTCCAACGGTGTTTGGGTGTGTTTGCTTTGTCCACGCTAAAAATTCTGGGAAACTTGATCCTAGAGCTATAAAGTGTGTTTTCATTGGGTATTCTGCGACACAGAAAGGTTACAAATGTAATCACCCTTCCTCTAGGAGATCTTTTGTTAGCATGGATGTTACCTTTTGAGAATCTGAGTCTTATTACAGTATTACCTCATCACCTCTTCAGGGGCAGTGTTATTAAACGCGAAAAGTGCAAAAAAGCTCCAAGATCCATTGGGGCTTCAAGCGCAAATAAAGCGTGGGCTTTAATGAAAAAAGGCACAACTAGAGAAAGAGTAAAAATATGTATATGTAGTCTAAGACCAATAATTATAAGCATGAATAACAAATATATGGACAAAGAAATTGAAAAACAAATTACGATAAAGTGAAATATCAATTATTTAGTGTCGCCTTTTCAGGATTACACTCGATGGCAAGGAAAAGTATGCCCTAGAGCCTTGATGCAATACTGAAGCGCCCACAAAGCGAGGCGAAGCGCTCAACATGATTCTACCTAATTCCATTACTGGACCTCTTGATGACATTGTCATTAGGGGTGTTCAAAACCGAACCAAAACCGAAAACCGAACCGAAACCGAAGCTTAATGGCTTATTGGTATCGGGTTAACGGTTTAACGGACGGGGAACGGATTGAAATTTTTTTATTAACGGCTTATCGGTTTGGGGGCGGATTATTCAATTTTCTTAACGGATAATCCGTTAACCCGTTAAGAATATATATATATATATATATATATATATATTTAACCCGTTAAGAATATATATATATATATATAATTTGTTTTTATCCATATATATATTAAATATCAAAAACTCTTCCACTTCTTCCAGCTATTTGCTTAGCTTATTCTCCCACCCTACTATAAGATTGTTTAAGCTGCTGTCTATGGTTCACCTCTGCTTTTGTTTTTTAAAACTAATACCTGCTGTCTATGTTTAATAGAAGAACAACAGTGTTGTTGCCACAACTTTTATCCCACAATATTGACGATAGTACTGTCTTGAATTATGTTCTGGGGAAAAAGCGCATCTGAGTTTCCTGTAAATTGTTTACTACTTATAATCCATTCCTATTTCTATACATAACTGCTTTTTGCTCGGTGTTGTTTGTATGGTTAATGATATAGCGTGAAATGCCTGGTTGAGAGTTTAAGTTAGAAATTTGAAGTTGTTGTTTGAACTTTGAAGCTGCATAAATTCAAGCTCTGTTAGGCGTTAGCTGCAGGCCAAACATTTCTGTGTATTCTGCTCACTTATGGATTAATCATTTTGAAATATGTATCCTGGACTCACTTTGAATATAGACTGGAATTTCCTATTCTGAATTTGTATGCTAGGCGTTAACAGACATATGTATGTCTGGACTCATGTAATGTAGTCTGCTTTGGGATTTAATGGTAGGCGTTAACATACATGTATGTCTGGACTCATATGTAGTCTACTTTGGGATGTAATCTAGCCTACAATGTGTTCTACTTTTTTCACTCTACAACACATGACACACTACATCATTCTTATGTAGGCGTTAGCAAACATGTTTGTCGGGACTCAATGTGTAATTTCCTATTATGAATTTGTATGCTAGGCGGTCAACAAACAATTAATGCACGCAATATAGATTTAATTAGGCCGATAAACCGCCCGATAAGAGCTAAACCGATACCAATCCGCCCGATATCTTATCGGGTGGCTAGCGAATTAATACATTTAAAAGCCGATAACCGTTAAGCCAAACCGTTAAGAGTAATTAACCGTCCAATCCGCCCGATAAGCAGCCCTAATTGTCATAGGGAAAAGTGAAATTGGAGAAAGAATTCAGGAGAGACTATTGGGCTTTTGGATAAGCCTGATTTGAAAACTTACTCAAAGGAGAAATAGAGCAGAAAACACCATCATGCAATCTACCGAAGCTGAACCTTCTTCTACTGGTGAGTTATCTACATTTCCTAATGAGCTAGATGCGCCTATTGCTCACAGAAAAGGAGTCATATCTTGCATCACCAAACACCCTTTATCTAATTTTGTCTCCAATAATTCTTTGTCTCCCTCCTATAGAGCCTTTGCCTTGTCAATTTCTTCTGTGTCTATTCCCAGAATTGGAGGTAAGCTTTTGCAAATCCTAAATGGTAGCAAGCTATGATTGAAGAAATGAAGGTCATCTCAAAAAATGAGATTTGGGAACTTGTCACTTCACCACCAGACAAGAAATTGGTTGGCTGCAAATCGGTCTTCACTGTGAAACACAAAGCTGATGGCTCAATTGAAAGATACAAAGTAAGATTGGTGGCTAAGGGATTCACTCAGACTTATGGAATGGATTATCAAGAGACATTTGCCCCTATTGCTAAAATGAACACTATTAGAATTCTTTTGTCTTGTGCAGCTAATCTTGCTTGGGACTTGCAACAATTTGATGTGAAAAATGCATTTCTTCATGGAGACTTAGAAGAAGAGGTGTATATGGAGATTCCTCCAGAATTTGATACTGCAGAAAGTCAAGGAAAGGTTTGCAGATTGAAGAAAGCCTTATGCGGACCGAAGCAATCCCCGAGAACTTGGTTTGATAGATTCAGCAAAGCAATGATCTCCCTCTGTTACCAATATAGCTATCCAACGGGACGAGACGGAACGAAATTATCGGGACGGAACGGACTTTGACCGGGACGATGACGGGATGGGCCTTAAACGGGACGACCCGGTAGGCCCATCCCATCCCATCCCACTAACAAACAGGATGGGACGGGACGGGGGCCCTAAGTGGGTCTTTTTTTAAAATAATCATTTAAATATTTAAGCATTAAATTTGGCAACAATTTTTTTTTATAGACAGCAACGGTTATTTTTTGGCAAAATGGCCTCCGGGCCACTTAAACTTTTGTATCCATTTGTCAGCTCGGTAGATAAACTTATAAGTTTTCCATTTGAACACTTGTACTTGACGGAATGAGTACTAATAAACACCATTGACCATTGACCATGCTTATGTGGCAACGACTTAAATGATGTGGCTCAAATACGTGCAAACCACGATACAAACGCTCGTGAATATAACAATTTTGATTAAAAAAATATTAAATTCAGAAAAGAAAGTAAATTAAAAGGAAAAACAAAAAGAAAAATTTGAAAAAGGTTAAAACTCTCACCTACCCCCACGCCCTCCCTTATCCTCTTTCTTCTTCTTTCACTCTTTCATTTTGTTGTTGTCTGATTCCCTTCCCCCTCCCCTTTCTTTTCTCGTCTCTCCTCCTACTTACCTCCCCCCGCCCCCTCTTCAACCACCTTCTAACAAATCTAGCTCGACCACAACCTTCTAACAAACCTGGCATGACCACTTTCAAAGAGGAAAATGCTGGTTAGAAAAAAATAAAGAACAAAATTTCAGTTTTGAAAAAATCAATTAATTGGGTGTTGAAGATTGAAAATTTTAGAGATGATTTTGAATTTATGTATTGGTGAACTCCTATTTGAGATTGTTGGGAAATTGTTTTCTTCTTTTTACTAATTTGTATGGAGATTTTCAAAGATAATTTTGGAGAAGATAATGGAAGAGAGTTCTTTTTACTGATTTAAGATTTTACTGATTTTGTCTGTGTTCTTTTTACTTTTTTATTCACTTGGGAGATTTAGAGTAGAGAAGAATAGTGTTCATTATTGATTTTGGGGATTTTAGAGTGGATGAGGGTGGTGTTCATGGTGGAAGAAATATGTAGTGATGGTGCTGCCATGGTGAAGAAGAAGAAGAGAAAGGAAAATGTTTTAATTTTTCTTTAATAAATTGGTAAAAAGAGATTGGGACCTACAAATTACACATGTCAAACAATAATAGGTTAAGAATATGATGTGCCAGTTGGGTCATAGCGGTTGAGGAACACGTTCAGCTGGAGGTGTTTATTAGTACTCATTCCGTCAAGTACAAGTGTTCAAATGAGAAACTTATAAGTTTATCTACCGGGCTGACAAATAGGTACAAGTTTAAGTGGCCCGGAGGCCATTTTGTCTTTTTTTTTTAAAAGTTGACAATGACTAAGTTTTTAAAGTTTGCAACGGCTAGTTTTTTGACTTTTTTAATAAACTTAAAACTTAATAAATTATAAAAAAACTAAGTAAAGAATTATAAATATTAAACCAAAAGACTTGTAACGAAATAGTTTATTAATTATAATAGACTTGTAATTTATTTAATATAATCTCAAGCTATAAAATAACTAAGTAAAACAATTCATAAAAAAATTCAAGGCTAAAGCCTTTTATTTTATTAATTGAAGTTTCAAATTTCACATACAAATACAAGTCTTTTGAAGAACACTTAATCTACGCAGCCACCTTCTAGGAAGGGTTCTGTTTGAACTAGGCCTCTTAGTAGCATATGCACATCGTTCTTTAAACTCACGAATTCTACTCGCTTTATTAGCACGAAAAATATAGCCGCAAACATGTTGTACTTTACCACAAGCATCAAGAAATTAATTAATACCATCTTTTACAACCAAGTTAAAAATATGACATGCACATCTAACATGGAAAATTTCTGGATTAATTGGGCAAATTTTAGCTTTTAAGCCATTTGCTACAATGATGTTAGCAGAAGCATTATCTAATGTGATAGTTAAAACTTTATCATTGAGCCCATAAATTCAGGTATTTCTAGAACAATAGTTACAATATATGCTCCAGTGTGTTTTGAATCAACAAATTTATAACCAATAATACGTTTTTGCATGTTCTAGTGATGATCAACCCAATGACATGTAACAGTTAAATAATCACAACCATTAGGACTACGACCTATATCAGATGTGATAGACACTTTACAATCTAAGTGAAAAAATACACAACGAATATACTGAAGATATTCAGTTTGAAATTTAAAAACATCATTTCTAATCGTGGTCTTAGGAAAACCTTGAAAAGCAGGGTTATAAGTTTCTTGTATATAATGCACAAAAGCAGGGTGAGAAGAGAAAGTAAAAGGTAAGCCACAGACAGCCACCATTTTTGCTAAGTTCTCACGATCTCTATCTTTATTATAGGGATGTAATATAGTACCAGAAGTAAGGTAAAACTATTGTCGGACAAAGTTAGAACCCCGCCAAATCCAATAGGAGTGCCAGTACCGCTGCTAGGATCCGATATTTTTCCGGCATCTATTTGAGCTTGTATCCATAAAGGTTTGTGTGTTTTAAGTAAGTGTCTGGTTAAACCCCCCGTCCCACCGGATTTTTCATGTGCAAATCGTGTTTTACATTTTACACAGGTAGCAACTAAATTGACTTTATTATGTTCAAAACAATTCCATCCATACAAGTGATGTTTTCGTACGTCCAACCTTAGCATTACCCCTTACAGGAGGTACGGGGATAAAACTCCAGACCGAGATTGACTCTGAGTTTGAACTTGTGTTGCTGGACTAGTGGATGTTTCATCTAATTCTTCTTCCTCATTTTCTTCTTTCTCATTAAAAATATCATTACCAAATTGTCTTTGTAAAGTTTCATGATCTAGTTGTTCTCCCGAATTAATATTATAAAATACCGGGGGTTGGGTAAATGAAGTTGCATCAACATGAATCATTTCATCTATATGTTTTCTAATTCTAGGAGAAGGATTACTACAACTAGCACCTTTACTACTTTTTTTAAATGGGTTGGTTATGCCAAATACTCTTTTAGGAGCCATAATTTAAATACGAAAATAAATTAGAAAAGTTAACAAAATAATTAAACACACAAATGAAACATGAAAATAAAACACGTAAAGTAAACACAAAAATTAAGCACTAAAATGATATGCAAAAATTAAATATTAAAATTAGGAGATGGAACGAGTGCACAATGATTAAATATTGAAACTTGAAGAAATTGCCCAAAGAATTGCTCCAAATACTTGACGAAATAATTTGAAGCTTGAAAGTTACTCAAAAAATTTGCCCAAATACTTGAAATGTAGTTAATTATGAGAAAATTGATAAAAGAATAAAGATAGAATGTAAGAGATTTGAGAGAGAATGATTGATTTTTGTGAAAAAAAAAAAGAATAAGGATGGGGATATTTATAGTTAAAATAAGGCCAAAAAAAAAAGAATAAGGATGGGGATATTTATAGTTAAAATAAGGCCAAAGTATAATTTAATAAACTTCGGGGTTAAATTAAAAGTTTGGGGGGGGAGGGGTTAAGGGCCAAAAATGGCCGTTTACAGCCGTTGCCAACGACTCTTTTTAAAAAAAGAAAAAATCATGCGGGCTGGCAGGACGGGACGGGACCTTAAGGGGCCGGCCCACCGGGACAAAATGGGCAGCCCGTCCCATCCCATGTCCCGTTTAATATTTAGTGGGCTAGGCTGGGACCGGGATGGGTCGGGCCGACCCGTCCCGCTGGACAACCATAGTTACCAATAAAGCAACGTTGATCACTCTTTTCATAAGACATCAAATGGGTAAACTCACTCTTCTCATAATTTATGTTGATGACATAGTAATGACAGGAGATGACAAAGAGGAGATGGCTCGATTGAAGAAGTTGTTGCCACATGAATTTGAGATCAAGGATCTAGAAAAATTGCAGTACTTCTTGGGAATTGAGGTTGATAGATCAAAAAGAGGAATCTTTATTTCTCAAAGGAAGTATATTCTGGATCTCTTGAAAGAAACTAGTATGACAGGTTGAAGACCCGCAGAATCGCCCATTGAAAGCAATCACATATTACAAAGCGGAGTTGGAGAGTGAGTTGATAAGGAGAGATATCAAAGGTTGGTTGGAAGACTCATTTATCTCTCCCACACTAGACCGGATATAGCCTATTCAGTTATCCTGGTAAGTCAGTTCATGCATGATCCCCGAGATCCTCATATGCAAGTTGTCTTTCACATTTTGCGGTATCTGAAGTCTGCTCCAGGGAAAGGTCTACTTTTCTCCAAACATGATCACATCCAAATAGAAGCCTTTACAGACGCGGATTGGGCTGAATCTCTAGATGACAGAAGATCTACATCCGGTTATTATACGCCCGTAGGAGGAAACTTGGTTACTTGGAGAAGCAAGAAGCAAAGTTTAGTTGCTAGATCAAGTGCGGAGACAGAATATAGAGCTATAGCCTAGGGTGTTTACGAACTGCTTTGGCTACAAAAGCTACTCCGGGAATTGACAATGTCCGAAAAAGGAAAACTTTCCTTGTACTGTAACAATAAGGCTGCCATCAGTATAGCTCATAATCCAGTCCATCATGACCGAACAAAGCATGTGTAAATTGATCGACACTTCATAAAAAAAAAGTTATAACTGGTATCTTAAGTTTGTTTTATTTGCCATCAGAAAAACAGCTAGCTGATGTGTTTACCAAAAGTCTCAACAAGCTAACTTTTCATACTTTGAGTTGCAAGTTGGGCATGTACGACGTCTTTGCACCAAGTTGAGGGGGAGTGTTAATTAACATGATTCAAGGAGATTTGATTTAGGAGATTGTTGATTAGCATGATTTCATGAGATTTGATTATATTTAGGAGATCTGATTTTATTTGATTTGATAGTTGGATTGATTATATAGATTTATTTTATTTCCTTAATTAGCATTAGGAGCTTTGTATAAATTCCTTTGCTCATGGGATGTAAACACATAGAAATATAAGAAGCCTTTTCTTCTTCTCAAAAGCTACAAACAAATGAAAGTTGATTAGCCATGAGAGGTAAATAAGTGCCGGGACAAAGTAAAATGAATGATATGAACGCTCTTCTTGGCTTCACCGTAATTCAAGCTCCTTGTAGACAGAACACATGTCAATGGTACTCATTAGAATTGATTGAAGATTTGTATATACACACATCCATAGTATATATAGAGTTGAGAGGAGTGAGAAAGACTTAATTTCTACAAAGAAGAGAAATTGTGCATTCCTAGAGATAGACAGCACGGAAACTAATAACTTGTTTGGCCAAACTTCTAAAATCAGCTTATTTTGATAAGTGCTTCTCTCAAAAGTACTTTTCAAAAAAGTACTTTTGGTGAGAAGCTTTTTGTGTTTGGCTAATTAATTTGAAAAGTACTATTGAGTAATAATTAGTGTTTGGCCAAGCTTTTGAAAATTGCTTCTAAGTGTATTTTTCTCAAAAGTGCTTCTCAGAAAAGTGCTTTTGAAGAGAAGCTACTTTTTCTGCTTCTCCTCAAAAGCACTTTTTTCCATCTAAAAGCTTGGCCAAACTCCTCAATTTTTGCAAAAAAAACACTTTTGGCCAAACAGTCTGTAAGTATAAGTATTCCTACAAAGAAATATACATCCCACAGATGACCCCTATGACATTGAGAAGGAATGAAGCTGATATGGATTCTCAGTTGGCAAACACGAGCAAGGCTGTCGTAAGCATTGACAGACTGACTAGGTTTCAGTAAAGGACTAAAAGAATGTGAAAAGCATAAAGTACATAGGAAACTATGCTAACAAATCCCGCCACTTTCTCATAAGGAAGCTGAAAATATTTGTTCAGCAAGCATACTATTCTCAAACTTAAGGTTAAAGCAATACATGATGACAGCATTATAGCATGGCATCATTAAAGCTGGAATGACATCACATATCTACTCAGTAGTAAATTTAGCATGAAAATAACCAATCAATTTAAAATTTAAATAATTTGAGATGAGAAGAGTATTATTGAGGCTAGCAGGCCAATTAAATGAGGAATCATCTTTTGGGTATCCCAAATAGGAAGCAACACTCAGCAAACTGTCACAAAGGATTTAAAGAATTCAAAATAGATAAACATCGTACCTCAGGTGCAATGTAATTTGGAGTCCCACAAGTGGTATGAAGGAGGTCAACTCCCTGATTGAAATTACGATAAAATGCCGTTTTAGAAGCTTTCATTTTCGCAAGGAAAATCAAGAAAACAATAGTATGCTCTGCCAATCTAATGCAACTAAAAAATGAGATTCTACTTACTTGTTGAGGCAATGCGCTAAGTCCAAAATCGGAAACTTTCAAGTTACCTTGACAATCAAGAAGAAGATTTTCAGGCTACAGAACAAGGAAGAACATCAAATGTTAATGGTTAATGCTAAAAATGGATATCCCCACAACAAATTCCCCATATAGCAATTGCCGACCTTCAGATCCCGATGATATACACCCTTACTATGACAGTGAGCAACGGCATCTATGAGTTGCTGGAAGTATCGTCTAGCCTCTTTTTCAGGGAGCCTAACTTGATGAACCTACAAATCCAGCAAAACTATCATGAAAGGCAGAGGCATGATAAAGATAAATAATCACTTCTTAATAATCAACATTGGAAGAAGACGGATAAGAAAGAAAAGGTTCAAAGGTCCATGAGCTGTACCAGAGTTGGTGAAAATGGAAACACCTAAAGGAAGACTGACTAGCTACTCTAAGAATCAGCATGTACCCAACAGTATAGATCTATTTGGTACTCCTTGCATCCATCATTGTGTACTAATGTTTAGAACTAGGATATCTGAGGTATTACATATCAACTATCCGGATTAGATGAAAAAAAAATTCAATCGTTGGACTTTGACTAGCTAGAAAACATCCTTGAACTCTCTGAAAGACGGAAATAAAGCTAAACTATTGTTAACAAATTGATCATTTCCACCCATTAACCAAAGACTAAAATTAGAGTGGTAAGATAAAGCTAGTATAAACTCTTGAAGATGAACCTTTTGGCTTAACAATAGAAAACGTATCACAATCTCAAAAACTATTAGTTGTTAGAGAAAGGATCCTGGGACCTTTTATTGAAAAAACAGAAGCGCAAGTATGCATGCTAACACAGAAGAAAGATCTATATATGGGTAGCTTGTCAAATAGCTTTTATGAAGATCATGATAATGGATCCGTGCCTCTATTATTTTCTCTTAGGAAGATAATCCCCGAATCTTTACTTTGTACATACAGATTAGGATTCACTCAGTTGATTTGATTAACTCCCAAAATCTACATCAATCTAGATTCGAAAATAGCATTTACTTATAGATCATGAAGCATTATCCAACAAAAAATTACCAAGTTATAATATTGCTAAACACTAAGAATAACTAACACCAAGCCAGGAGTAAATATTCAGTCAATATATATAAAAAATGCTGGAAATATCTTACAATTTTGTCGAAAAGCTCTCCTCCAGTGACAAACTCCATAATGATATATATTTTTGTCCGACTAGCTAAAACCTATAAATGAATATGCAAAAGCAATAAACATCTCAATAGAAAGATTAAGAAAATGAAGCTACTAATTTAACATACTACAGACAGATGGGGAAAGGGAGAGATAGAGAAAGAGTTGTACTCATGCTAGGCTTCTCGAATTATTTTACCTCGTGAAGCCGAACTATGCAAGGATGTCTGACAATTTTCATTATAGATATCTCTCTTTTGATCTGCAAAACCAGACCAAAGAAGTCAAGAGATTGACCTGAAAAAGAGGCAAAATATGAAGAACGAGGAGAAAAACTCCAAGATCTTAAGTCCTCATAGCCAGATAATCATCTTTAACGAAACATAGATAGTCAAAAAGAAAATGATACAGCAAATGATTTACTTCTTAAGTACCTCAAGTTAGTCAAACATTTAAAGCACAGACTTAGGATCCATCCACTTCCTGGGAGACAGGGTTACTGCCGTTTGACCACTATTATTCAAGATAGATGGATACTACCCACAAACATAAATAAAGCTCAGCAAGTGGAGTTAGTAAGGATGCTAAGCACATTCCCACATCACGGCAATGAAGCTTGTACTACTTCTATAATGTTAAGTGTCAACTTAGTAGTATAGTTGTGGACTAAATCATCACTACTGCTCCACATTATCACACAAGTAGGAGCATATATATATCACATCATCAAGCAGTTAACTCAAGATTGACAAAGTAGATTCATGAATCTAAACTTGGCTTTGAAAAGATTAATTTGTCAATTCTGAAAAAACTTTGCTTTCTCAAATTCTGATCTTTAAAGGCAATAAACTCAAACTTAGACCTAATATAAGGAAAGAAAGTATATAGCAATACCTGCTCGACCATTTTGTTCTTGAGAATGGTGCTTTTCGCCAAGACTTTGATGGCAACATTCTCGCCAGTCTCGGTGTTCTGCGCGGACTTAACTTTGGAAAAAGCACCTTCGCCAATAGTTCTGCCAAGCTCATACTTCCCAAGCTTTCTCTTGACTTTCTTCATCTCTCACTTCTCATCCGACGGACGGAGTCACTTCTTTAACTGAACCAACTATACCACTAGCTTGTGAAAACCTATCAATGTAGTCATAGGCAAAATGAATAAATAAACAATTAAAACAAATTGTAGAACATTTTACTGTATTTAAATTAAATTATCTAGAGAATCTTCAAACAGGCTCGAACACACACATAAGGACTACCTTATCAGCTTTTATGCATACATATAAAATGGAAGAATATAAAATTGTAGCATTCGACACTAATCACTAACAAACTTAGTGATCAATGAAGAGAGAGAAGAATCATGAGGTGTCATGTTCAAATCCAAGCGGAAACAAAAAACACTAGGTGATTTCTTCACATCCTAAGCCTTAATGGGCAACGTTATCCGTACCTATGGTGGTGGGAGGAGCAGATATCCAGTGGAATAGTCGTGGTCCGCGCAAGAAAAAAAGTTGCAGTTCCAACTACAAAAAAAAAGAAAAAGTTAACTGATCAACAATATTAACTGAACCAGCTGCTACATTAGCTCATTAAAAACCATAAACATGATACAAAAAAAAGGGATTAAAATTAAACAACTCTGAGTTAGCGCAGATGATTTGAGTTGCTTAAGGGGCATAGTAGTACAGATTTCAGTATCACCAAGAAAGGGAATGTGTTGTAGAGGATGCTTACACATGGGGTCTATGGATAATTCGACTAAGCATTACAGCAATTATGTGATGGTTAGTCATTGAGGTTCAGATTTTAGCTGCCTGGCATGGAAGGATCTGTGGAGATGGGGGTTTTGGAGATGCTGGCAGGCGTGACTTCAGAGTTGTGTTTGAGTAGGCATGTTCATTAGGATGAGGAATCTTGAACTTTTGGAGTTTAGAGATTGGATTTCTAGAGGTGAGACTATTACTTTTGTAATGGTCAATAGTCAGAAAGTTGGTTGTAGGCATCTTCGGTGGGTGACTTGAGAAGATTTGTGCTTGTTCGAGCTTGTGGATTATAGTATTTGGTATGTTATGATCTGCTTAGGTGTAGTAATATATCCTTCTCGGAGATCTTGATTTGAGGAGTATGGTTTAAGAGGTTGTTGGCATTATTCTTGTGTATCGGGATAATGGACAAGTTAAGTAAAAACTATAGAGATTTAAGGATTCGTATATTCAATGCATTAGGTTTCCCGAGGTTTTAGCTGATCTAGCTGATCACAAGTGGTGTAGTTGGTGACTGGGTTGAAACGGGTTTGCATATATATGTTCGCAGTTGTGTGTTTATAAGTGAGAGTTAGAATGGGTCTTTGTTGGCTTGTGGAAGGCTTATTACTACGTCAGAACAATGTGGAATCAGTTTAGGTGTCTACTGGTAGGACCGTAAATGATGTGTATTCACGGCGGGTCAGATTTGCTTATACAAATCAAGGCATCATATGGGTGTATCACCCGGAAGAGTTATAGTTATATGGTTTACTTTCTACCATCGGGTTTGTAGAGTAGCAGCTCACTATGTGATTGTGGCGGTTATGGCAGGTATTTCTGTTTGAATTTTGTTGAGTTTGCTTAATTGTTACATGATGGACAGATGGAATGAGTTGTGTAGCTACTCATAGATTGTTACAAAAAAGCTGCAGTTTCGCATCCAAGGCTGTGGCCAAGTAGTCAATGAAGAGAGAGAAGAACCACGAGGTCTCAGGTTCAAATCCAAGTGGAAACGAAAAATACTATGTAATTTCTTCCCACCCTAGGTTTTGGTGGATAGAGTTATCCGGTACCTGTGGTGGCATGAGGAGCACATATCCGGTGAAATAGTCGAGGTCCGCGCAAGCTAGTCCGACACCACCATCGTAAAAAAAAACTGTAGTTTCAACTGCAAAAAAAAAAAAAAAAAAAAAAAATTAACTGATCAACAATATTAACTGAACCAACTGGTACATTAGCTTCTACTGAAAATGTCGCAGTTCCAACTTCTACTGAAAAAGGTTAAAGAAATTAAACTGATCGTAAGCTTCCTCAATGTTTACTGAACTGTTTATGATCTAAAAAACATATAAAGACATAATAATGAATTTAGCAGTAAATGAGAGGAGAATTTTACGGCGGGAGCATTACCGGGAAAAGAGAGCAGGCGGCGGAGCAGTCGCCGGAAACAAGAAATCAGAACTCTGAGGTTTTTGGAGAATTTTGAAGTGGCGAATCTCGTCGACTAGAAAGGAATCAAAAAGTGGTTAATTTTAACAGGTCAAATACTATTTTTCTTCTTGTTCGTTTTCCCTATGAAGATATACCGGTAAATTGAAAAGTGCACTTCTTTATCTTTAAAAAGGACGAAAGAACAGAAAAGAAAGAAGGGATATTAAATATGTCAATATAGTAAAGTAAAAAAAAGTACTCCTGCCATTTTAATTTATATGAAATAAGTTTAGAAAAGACTATTGGAGTATTAATGCGTTTATGAAAGTTTTGAAACTTGTGATAATATATCATAATATTTGTGGATAAAAAAAAATTCCCATTATGAGAAAAGTGATAAAAAGTATTTGCTCTATTTTAATTTATTCGAAACTATTTGAGTAGATACAGAATTTAAGAAATAGTATAGTGTTAAAATATGTCATAGCATTTGTGTGTTTATAAAATTTTTGAAACTTGTGTTAATATATTATAATATTTGTATAACTATAAAAAAATTTATTATTAATAAAATAAAAGTTAAGTTAAAACTATTTATTAATTTAGACTGGATCATTTTTTGGGGACAAACTAGCAAAACAATAGTGTCACATCAATTAAAAATCGATCATTTTGCACCTTAAGCCCGACGCTGCTACATGCTTTACAACTTTTCACCTTTTCCAACTTGATTTTCACGTTTTGCCTTGTCACCATCCGGAAATCCCAAATCTGGAATGATGCCTAACATTTCACTAGTTAGGCAAACCAACGTTAGAATAATTTATTTATTTTTAACAGTTTAAATTAAATAATAATAAAAAAACTAAAATAAATAAAATAAATTCTGAACTAAAGTTCACTTAGAAAAGAAATTTCAACCATTTTAAAATTTTACAATTCTTATGTCCAAACGCCCACAATATATTATCTATATTGAAGAGCCAAGTTGGTCAAGGGTATAATTATCATTTAATAACAATAAAATAAAGGGTATAATGGTCCAGGTTGCTTTTTCCAAGTATCACTCGACACAATTCTAGAAAAAACATAACTCTTTCACCTCCCTTCTTCCGTCCCTATTCCAATTGCTGTACTCCCTCCGTTCTCCGTCCGCTGTGAACTTATTTTTTTTTGGTTCGATTTAAAAAGAATAATTTATTTCTAAATTTGGAAATAATTTAGAAACAATTTAAACTTAAACTTACAATTCTATCCTAATGAGAAGCTTTTATAACCACACAAATACTTTACTTTTTACTTGTTCGGGACCACAAATTATTAAAACGGAATTAAAACTGAGGAAGTATGATTTTCTTTCAAACCTGTAGGAAGATCAATTGCTTCACCTTCTTTTATTTCCTTGTTTGTTCAAGTTCTCCAGACTTCTCAGATAATGCCCTTTCCAGTTCTCTTCATCTTCTCAATCGGGTATTGTAATTTTCACGTCACCTCCTCTTTTAATTTTTGTCCAAATCTTGTTCTTTTTTTTCCGGTTAATCTGTATGAGGAATTTATTTTCCTGTCTGATTTGACCTTTTTTGTTGGAGAGTTAGGCGTGAGTAGAAGAGCTTAGAGCATAACTTGGAGTTCTTCGCCGACAACAATGGTGCTCTTTTTCCATGTATTTGCTGCTCTTTAAATGTTCAACCTCTAGGAACATATTTTATGATATGTACAGAGGTAATATTCTTTTTAGAGGATTCTTTATTTTAGTATACCTGCTTCTTGAATGTCTTTGAGGTTGTTTTACTTGAAATTTCTCAATATTATAATCATATATTTGGCATAGTGCTCTAATTCGAGGAATTTGGAATAGTATTGATTCTATATTTCAGATCAATTCTTACGGATAAATTAACACGAGTAGATTGTGCTTAGATGGAATTTTACAGTAATGCAAATTACCTTTTTTCTTTGCCTTTCGCCGTCTGTTCAGGGAATGCTTGTGCATTGCTCCCTTTTTTTGTTTCTTCTGCTTTAGTGATAAAAAACATCCAGAAGCTTATTGGATTTCTATTCCAATTTTCTTTTTACTGGATTGTTGTAAAAAGAAGTTCCTTTTTACTAAATTCTGGTGGATCATCTTTATAGTGAAGATGAAGACCCTCCTACTACTTTCTTAATATTTCTCCAAACTCATTTAGAAGTACACGGTTTATTAATATAATTAGATCATTGATCATTGTTCCACGGAAGAATTACACTGATATAGTGGCTTTCAATTATGAAAAAAGATATAGGAACCCAAGAGCTTAATTCTCAGAAGATAGAATATTAATATGTGCTTCCGGTTATGTTGGTTTGTGTTGCATTTTAGGCATGTGTGTGACATCTGTTGGTGGTGAACTTAACACAACATTGTCCCTTTCCGGGGAACATGCTTCACAAATATTTAGTGAGTTGCTTCTCCATTTCTTTTTCAGTTAGATCATGTGGTTAATAGCGAACAATCTTAGTTGAAGATTAGAATCTTTGTTTGCTACGAAGATAGGTATACATAGAAAAGCTAAGATGGTCGACTAAGGGCATATTGAACTTTTCTAATCTTTACTTTAGTTAGTATGCGGTGTCTTTTACGGGGTTCCGTCTTTTACCCTAAGCAGAATTGCCACGTACCCCTCCTCTATTTTGCTTTCTTTGTGGCTCTAAAATCTTCTAGAGCTTTTCCATTCATCGTCTTCCACTTTGCCTGGGTTTTAGCATCTCTGTGCTTCTTTTTCCCCCTCCAGTTAGAGTAGGACGCTATGGAGATACACATTTTTTTATCCTTTAATACACGCTTTTCCCTCTATGGCAATATAGTTGCTCCTGGGACTGGGCTATTGTTGCAGTTCTTTGCCGCTACCCTCGCTTAGAGATTTATGGTGTTCTACCACTTCTGATTGGTGAGTCTTACTATTTTATCTCATTTTCTTCTTTCTCCTTGATTTTAAAGTTCAGTTCTGCATTTATAGTTTTGAATCGAATGTCATCCAATTCTGAGCTAGAAGCCTGGAAAGAAGGTGAAAGATCAATTGCAAGCTATTACATAAAGCTCTTTTGCTTCTTGAATTCTATTCTTTATTTTTTCAACCAATTTATTCATATCACTATTTCAAGAAAATTGATAAATTAAGATATTTAAAAATTCCAAGGAGATTAAACGAAAAGGAAGAGAAGCCTCTAATGGGCCATTGGAAAAATAAAAAGACAGAAAGGAAGAAAACGACCCAAACTCAGTATCCATTACCATTATAAGGTGGAGTATGGGTATCAAGCTTCTTCAATCCTTCTTCAACTATCTTATTCTCTTCTCATCTACCTTCTTCTCGCATGATTACTATCTTTTTGGTCCAAAAACGTAAGCAAGTACAAAGAAATTAAATGAATGAATGGAACAGGAAAAATAGTATTTTGGAAAGAGAAGATTAATAATGTCAAAGGAACATACGGATCTTTCTTTTCTCAGTCAGTAAATGAATTTTCAAAGCAATAATACGGCATCAACTCAGTATACAGGAGAAAACATACTGAATGTGTACTATATATATATATATATATATATATATATATATATATATATATAGTCCACTTTTACTCCAACTATTAGAGTACCTATTGCAATGTGGTATTTTGTTTGTGCTAAAAGAATGTATATTTATATCTGCAAACATATCTTTCTTTGATCAAAAAGGCTCTTTGTGAGGCTTAGTCCTTTTGATAATTTTATGTTTACCTAATGATGTTTGGTATATATAAGAATGGATCAAAATTTCTTGCTTCACATATTTAGCTTTCTTAACATAAAAAGGTATTGATGCTCCAGCGTAAAGCAATCTGTTTATAATGTCACATTTTTCTTATTCCATAAGTGTTTCGTCACTTTATATTGTTTTGAAATTTATACTAAATTCTACTTTTGTATATTGCTTTGATGTAAAGAGTATATCTTTCTGCTAAGTAATTTTGAATCATTTTTTAGGACAAAAGTTTCCTGTAAATATAACATATCCTACATAATCCCCTTCTCTTGAAGTTTCAATCTTTCAAAATTGGCAGGTTCATAATTACCTTGGTGGAACTTGTTCAGGGCTCTGATTGAAGCCAGTATTTTCATTATGTTTCTTCTTGACTCTTGAGTTTGAAAGTTGTAGAGAGAGGAGATATATCATAAAGATCATGTCAGTTTGCAATACATACATGTCGAGTCAAGGGTGCAGGCATAAGTTGTAGTTATACATGGTGAAACAGAAAATGTTAGCACTTTCCTACCCACAAGCCGCATTAGCAGAAAGAGAAGGGAGTTAATTTCAGCAGGTATAAACGTAGAAGGGGAAAAAGTGGACTCTGGAAGTTTATAGAGTGAAACATATTGCCTTGGCTACATACAATTGCACAAGAGGTGATTGAAGGCGATATTTTCTTTAATTAAGTTCATGGCTAACACACCCATGTTGAGTGATTTTTCAAGATACCATAAGATCGAAGGTGACTTTTTCACAATTTGGAGATATCAGCCGATGTACATATTTGCCATCGTGGGGTTTTTATGTCTAATCTTGTCTTTGTTCTTTTCGCATAGAAGAATTTTAACTGTGCATCTCATGAAATGTTCTTGTTTCTTAGTTGCAATGTAAAGTAAAGCTGCATTAGAATCAAAATCGTTAACTCATCTAGTATATCAATAATAATAAGTAAATATATGTTGCGGCGCGCAATCCGATCCCAACATATAGTCAGAATCAATATCGTAATCACCTTTATTTCATCATATCAATCCACCCTTATTTCACCTGTTGCGGTACGCAATCCGATCCCACCATATCAATATAAATTCACCCTTATTTCACCAAATCAATCCACCCTTATTTCACTTGTTGCGGCGCACAACTCGATCACACCATATCAATGTAAATAAATCCATGTGTGCAAGTAATTTAACAACTCAAATCACAAGAATCTCTACGATTAACGAATATGGAGCAGAACCAGGAAGGAAGTCTCGTGTCAAATTGCAAATTTACTATAATTAATATTAAGCATTAAGACAAGTCAAGTAAATGACAATTAAAAGGCGCAAGTACGTCAATTAAGGTAAGTAATAGTCAATCATGGGAGCATGGGAGAATCTATCATTTTTAACACTAGAATAATAATTGACAAGTAACAATAAAGGGAGGGAAGCATTTAAAGCATGTAACAGTTAAGACATGGAATGCAACAATTAATGAAATACGGAAAGCAGGGAAACGAGTATTTTGGCAGCGTATATACACTCGTCACCTCGCATATACGCCGCTACACATGAATTTCACATAGCACATAACTCAAGGGTTCCTAATTCCCTCAAATCAAGGTTAAACCCAACACTTACCTCTCTTCGTAAGCAAATCAAAGCTCTACCGGGGCCTTTCCTCTAAAATCCGCCTCCAAACCAATCGAATCTAACCAAATTCGACTCAATAACATCAAATAATGCTAGGGAATTAAATTACAATACATAAAATTAAGATATTTACACTTTTCCCCAAAAGTCAACAAAAGTCAGCCTCGGACCCGCTTGGTCAAAACTCGAGATTCGGACCAAAACCCATTTACCCATTCACCCCGAGCCCGATTATGTAATTAGTTTCGAAATCTGACTCGAATTTGAGGTCTAAATCCGAAATTTACAAAAAAAAAAAAAAAAAAAAAATCCAATTCTTCCCAAATCCCTAATTTTCTACCATGAAAGAACAAAGATTAAGGCTAGAAATTAATGGGTGATGATATAAATGGAAGAAAATAAGTTAAAGTATACTAACCTATAAAAGGATGATGAATTTTCTCTTCCAAATTTCCTTTAGGCCTAGCTATAATGAAAAGGTAGTGAAAAATGGGTGAAATCCCGTGTTTGGAAATATTTAAGGTCTGGGCGTCAGGCCTTCTTCGCGTTCGCGAAGGGTCTGCCGCATTCGCGATACACAGCGGCCCAAATGGCCTACGTGTTCGCGAGTTCACTCACACGTTCGCGAAGGTTGCTCCCCCCAGGCCTTCGTGTTCGCGAGCCAGTGCTCGCGTTCGCGTAGAGCAAATCACCGATCCCCCCTCCCCAGGTCCTCAACCTTACGCGTTCGCAAAAGCCTGCACGCGTTCGCGAAGGGCAACCCGCAAGGCTTCGCGTTAGCTTACATTCCATCGCGTTCGCGATGAAGAAAAACTCCCCCATCCCATATTACACTTCGCGATCACGGGAGTATCTTAGTTGACAACACAAGCCAAAACCAGAAATTTTCTTAAGTTCAAAAACATTCGTTGCCCATCCGAAACTCACCCGAGCCACTCGGGCTCCAAACCAAACATTCACATAAGTCCAAAAATACTCGCGCAATCAAAACACCAAAATAACACCTAGAACTACGAATCAGACACCAAAATGAATGAAATTTTCAATGAAACTTGAGAACTTTTAATTTTTCAAGCGTACGTCCGAATTACGTCAAATCAACTCCGTTTTGTACCAAATTTTGCAGACAAGTCATAAATACAGTAATGAACCTATACCAAGTTCTGAAACCAAAATTCGGACCCGGTAGCAACAGAATCAAACTACGGTCAAACTTATTAATTCTTTAAACTTTTAAGCTTCTAGTTTTCAATAAATTGTGATAATTCGAGTTAGGGACTTCCGAATTCGATTTCGGACCTATGCCCAAGTCCCAAATCACGATATGGATCCACTGGGATCGTCAAAATACTGATACAGGCTTGTTTACTCAAAACATTGACCGAAGTCAACTCAAATAAGTTTTTAAGGCACGATTTCACATTTTAGTCAAATTTTCACATAAAAACCTTTCGAAAAAAGATACGGACTGCGCACGCAAATCAAGGAAGGATAAACGGAGCTAATCGAGGTTTCAAAATACAGAAATAAAGGTTAAAACTATAAATGACCTATCGGGACATCACATTCTCCACCTCTAAAATAAACGTTCTTCCTCGAACGGACATAGAAAAGTACCTGGACTGGTGAAAAGGTGTGGATATCTACTCCGCATGTCCGACTCGGAGTCCCAAGTGGTTGCCTCGATCAGCTGACCTCTCCACTGCACTCGAACTGAAGGATAACTCTTAGACCTCAACTGTCGGACCTGCCGGGCTAGAATAGCCACCAGCTCCTCCTCATAAGTCAAATCCTTGTCCAATTGGACTGAGCGGAAATCTAGCACATGGGACGGATCACCGTGATACATCCGGAGTATGGACACATGAAACACCGGATGGACTACTGATAAACTGGGTGGCAATACGAGCTTGTAGGCCACCTCTCCCACTCCCCAAAGAATCTCGAAGGGTCTGATATACCTAGGGCTCAACTTGCCCTTCTTTCCGAACCTCATCACACCCTTCATGGGTGAAAATCGGAGCAACACCCTCTCTCCGACCATGAATGCAATATCATGAACTCTACGGTTGGCATAACTCTTCAGCCTAGACTGAGCGGTGTAAAGTCGATCCTGAATAATCTTAACCTTATTCAAGGCATCCTGTACCAAATCTGTACCCAACAACCGAGCCTCCCCAGGCTCGAGCCTTCTAACTGGCAAACGACACCGTTGTCACGACCCAAACTCCCTCTGTATAACGTCGTGACGGCACTTAGTCTCTACGACTAGGTAAGCCTAACAAATTACGGAAAATAACAAAACAAAAGTAAAACTTGGCAACTAACAGCAGTGGATAATTGAATAACTAGTAACAATGCCGCTTGGCATGTACAATAACCAATACTCTATAAATATACAATCTTTCCAAAACCCGAAACATCATAAGTCACAAGCTACAAAAGGAAAATAGCATCTCTATACACCAAAGTCTAATAAAAGGAATACAAGAAGTGTTTGACATAGGGGAGAATAGAGGGGGGCTCCTAGGTCTGCGGACGCGACAGATGTACCTTGAAGTCTTCGTACAGCAGCAAGCACTTAGCTAATAGCGGGGCTGATAAGAAGTACCTGGATCTGCATACAACAACATGTGCAGAAGAGTAGCATGAGTACACCACAACGGTACCCAGTAAGTGCCAAGCCTAACCTCGGTCGAGTAGTGACGAGGTCAGGTCAGCCCACTAGTATATAATAAATAAAGCAGGGAAATATAACAGTATTTTAAGAGACTGGAATTTAACAAAAGGAAAACACAACAAAAATAGCAGCATAACATAGGGGTAAACAGCACGAGATCTCCCAAAATACCGACTCATAGTCCCGAAATAAAGAAGCAAAGAGATCTCCCGAGGTACCGCCTCGTAGTCTCAAAAGTATATGTGCAGGTAGAACTCCCGAGGTACCGCCTCGTAGTCTCAAAAGCAAATATGCAGGGAGAACTCCCGAGGAACCGCCTCGTAGTCTCAAAAATAAATATGCAGGGAGAACTCCCGAGGAACCGCCTCGTACTCTCAAAAGTAAATATGCAGGAAGAACTCCCGAGGTACCGCCTCGTAGTCTCAAAAGAAAACACACAGCTCAAACCGATAAATACGACAGTTAACAACAAGATTTCTATAGTTATACTGATAAAGAACAAGGAAAAGCAAGAAGTCAACTAGGCATGCTTCACAGAGTTCAAATAAGTAGTTAATGCACGTAGACATGCGATATTAGACTAAACATGATAACTACACATATTGGAATAGCTCAATTGAGAATGAAAACAGACTAGTACTCATTTAAACGGTATAACTCAAATTAAAGGGAAAACAGGTTACTACTCAGTAAAATAAATTCGGTTTTACAACAAATAGCTCGTGTACGTACTCGTCACCTCACGTACACGACGCTCAGATATCACAACAGTACAAAATCCTAAGGGGATTTCCCCCACACAAGGTTAGGCAAGACACTTACCTCGAACCAAGCTCAATCAATCACTAAGAATGCCCTTTCCTCGATTATCCGACTCCGAATGGCCTAAATCTAGCCAAAACTAATTTCATACCATAAATACAACTATAATAGACTAGTTTAATTAATAAAATCAAGACTTTAACAAGAATTTTGAAAATCGCCCTAAAAAGCCTCCCCGGGCCCACATCTCGGAATCGGGTGAAAATCACAGAATATGAATACCCATTCACTCATGAGTTCACTCGTACCAAAATTATCCAAATCCGATATCAAAATCTCAATCAAAACCCAAAATCTTAGTTGAAGAACTTCTTCCCATTTTTCCCAAATTTTCCACCCAAATCCGAAATTAAAAGATGAAATTAGTAATAGGTTAGTGGGATATAACAAAAAACAAGTGAAGAATCATTATCCAATCGATGACTCTGAAAATCCCTCAAATTCTCGTCCAAATCCGAGCTCTCTAACCCAAGTTTTGATAAAAATGGCTAACCCTCTTTTTTGGAAACTTTAATACTGCCCAGGCATTTCCTTCTTCGCGAACGCAGCCACAGCCTCGCGTTCGCGAAGCACAAATTTACTTCGGCCCAAAATCCTTCATCGCGAACGCAATGCCCTAGTCGCGAATGCGAAGACCACTCAACTTGACCCTATGCGATCGCGGGGCCAATATCGCAAACGCGTAGGCAAAAGGGCATGGGGAACCAGTTGGCCAATACCTCTACGCGAACGTGGGACCTCCATCGCGAACGCGTAGACCAAGTACCTCAGTGCTTCGCGAACGTAGGACTTCCATCGCGAATGCGAAGTACAAAATCTCGCCCGCCTCCAGTTCCTCATCGTGAACGCGAGACTTCCCTGGCGAACGCGAAGAAGGAAACCAGACCTGAAGAACACCAGAAATCTGCAATCTCTCCTAAGTCCAAAATGATCTGTTAACCACCCGAAATCAACTCGAGGCCCACGGGACCTCAACTAAACATACCTACAAGTCCTAAAATACCACACGAACTTAGTCGAGCCTTCAAATTACATCAAACAATGCTAAAAACACGAATCACCCTCCCATTCAAACTTAATGAACTTTGTCTTCTACAACCGATGCCGAAATATATCAAATCACGTCCGGTTGACCTCAAAATTTGCACACAAGTCATAATTAACATTACAGACTTATTCCAACTTCTGGAATCGGAATCCGACCTCGATATCAAAAAGTTCACTACCGATCAAAATCTCTAAAAATTTGACTTTCGCCAATTCAAGCCTAAATCAGCTACAAACCTACAAAACACAATCCGGACACGCCCCTAAGTCCAAAATCACCCAACAAGCTAACAGAACCAACGAAACTCCATTCCGAAGTTGTCTTCACATAGTTCCAACTACAGTCAAAAATCCTAAGACTTAAGCTTCCGTTTAGGGACTAAGTGTCCCAATTCACTCCGAAACCACAACAACAACCCCCCGGCAAGTCACATAAGTAGAAAAAGATACGAGGAAGGTAGTAAACAGGGGATCGGGGCTATAACTCTCAAAACGACCGGCCGGATCGTTACATCCTCCCCCTCTTAAAATAATCGTTCGTCCTCGAATGAGTATAGAGACATACCTGAAGTGGTGAAAAGATGAGGATAACGGCTGCGCATATCGTGCTCGGTCTCCCAACTCGACTCCTCAACCGACTGACCCCTCCATTAAAGAAATGTTCTTTGACCTCAGCTTTTGAACCTGACTGTCCAAAATAGCCACTGGCTCCTCAACATAAGATAGATCCTTATCCAACTGGACTGAGCTGAAATCCAGCACATGAGACGGATCACCGTGATACTTCCCTAGCATAGAAACATGGAATACCGGATGAACTCCTGCTAGACTGGGAGGTAAGGCAAGCTCATAAGCAACCTCTCCAACTCGCCGCAACACCTCAAATGGACCAATGAACTTTGGGCTCAGCTTGCCCTTCTTCCCGAACCTCATAACGCCCTTCATAGGCGAAACCCGGAGCAAGACCCTCTCTCCAACCATAAATGCAACATCGCGAACCTTCCGATCCGTATAACTCTTCTGTCTGGACTGGGCTGTGCGAAGTCGATCCTGAATCACCTTCACCTTATCTAGGGCATCCTGAACCAAGTCTGTACCCAATAATTTAGCCTCGCCAGGATCGAACCAACCCACTGGAGACTGATACAGCCTACCATACAGAGCCTCATACGGTGCCATATGGATGCTCGACTGATAACTGTTGTTGTAGGCAAACTCCGCAAGTGGTAGGAACTGATCCCAAGAACCTCCAAAATATATCACACAAGCACAGAGCATATCCTCTAATATCTTAATAGTTCGCTCGGACTGTCCGTCCGCCCGAGGGTGAAATTTTGTGCTCAACTCAACCCAAGTACCCAACTCCTGCTGTACAACCCTCCAGAATAGTGAAGTAAACTACGTACCCCGGTCAGAGATGATAGATATCGGTACGCCATGAAGCCTGACAATCTCGCAGATATAAATTCGAGCCAACTGCTCAGAAGAATAGGTAGTCATCACAGGAATGAAATGAGCTGACTTGGCCAGCCTATCCACAATCACCCAAACTGCATCAAACTTCTGCTGAGTCCGCGGAAGCCCAACAATGAAATCTATAGTGATCTACTCCCATTTCCACTCCGGAATCTCTAACTTCTGAAGCAACCCACCTGGCCGCTGATGCGCATACTTCACATGTTAGAAATTTAGACACCGAGCTACATGTTCCACTATGTCCTTCTTCATTATTCTCCACCAGTAATGCGGCCTCAAGTCCTGGTACATCTTCGCGGCACCCGGATGAATGGAGTACCACGAGCTGTGAGCCTCCTGGAGAATCAACTCACGCATGCCATATATATTGGGCACACATAGCCTGCCCTACATCCTCAGTGCACCATCATCTCCAAAAGTGACCTCCTTTGCATCACCGTGCTGAACCGTGTCCTTAAGGACAAGCAAATGGGGTTTATCATACTGACGCTCCCTGATACGATTATAAAGAGAAGACCGAGAGACCACACAAGCCAATACTCGACTCGGCTCAAAAATATCCAATCTCACAAACTGGCTGGCTAAGGCCTGAACATCCAACGCCAATGGCATCTCTGCTGCTGGTAGATATGCTAAAGTCCCCAAACTCTCTGCTCGGTGACTCAAAGCATCGGCCACCCTATTGGCCTTCCCCGGATGGTATAAAATGGTGATATCATAGTCCTTAAGTAGCTCCAACCACCCCCACTGACGCAAGTTAAGATCCTTCTATTTGAACAAATGCTGCAAACTCCGGTGATCGGTGTAAATCTCACAAGGGACACCATAAACATAGTGTCGCCAAATCTTCAAGGCATGAACAATAGCTGCTAACTCAAGGTCGTGGACATGATAGTTCTTTTCATGCACCTTCAACTGTTTGGACGCGTAGGCAATCACCCTACCGTCCTGCATCAACACCGCACCGAAACCAATCCGCGATGCATCACAATATACAGTATAAGACCCCAAAATTGTAGGCAATACTAATACTGGGGCTATAGTCAAAGCTGTTTTGAGCTTCTGAAGGCTCTCCTCACACTCCTCTGTCCACTTGAACGGAGCACCCTTCTGGGTCAGCCTGGTCATAGGTGCTGCAATAGATGAGAAACCCTCTACAAATCGACGGTAATATCACGCCAAACCAAGAAAACTCCGGATCCTCCGTAGCTGATGATGGTCTAGGCCAACTCTGCACTGCTTCCACCTTCTTCGGATCCACCTGGATCCTATCACTCGATACTACATGACCCAAGAATGCCACTGAGTCTAGCCAAAACTCACATTTTGAATATTTTGCATATAACCTCTTTTCTCTCAGGGTCTGAAGCACAGTCATCAGGTGCTGCTCATGATCCTCCCGAGTCCGGGAGTACACCAGAATGTCATCAATAAACACAACAATGAATGAGTCAAGATAAGGCCGGAACACACTGTGCATCAAGTGCATAAAAGCTGCTGGGGCATTGGTCAGCCCAAATGACATCACAAGGAACTCGTAGTGACCATACCGAGTCTTGAAAGCAGTCTTCGGGATATCTGACTCCCGAATACCGGAACGTAAATCAATCTTGGAAAACACCCTGGCACCCTGTAGCTGATCAAATAATTCATCAATACGAGGCAATGGATACCTGTTCTTCATTGTGACTTTGTTCAACTGGCGGTAATCAATACACATCCCCATAGAACCATCCTTCTTCTTCACAAATAAGACAGGAGCACCCCAAGGTGACACACTGGGCCAAATGAAGCCCTTATCAAGCAACTCCTGTAACTGCTCCTTCAATTCCTTCAACTCAGGAGGAGCCATACGATACGGAGGAATAGAGATGGGCTGAGTGCCCGGCAACAAATCAATGCCAAAATCAATATCTCTGTCGGGCGGCATGCCTAGAAGATCAGCTGGAAACACATCTGGAAAATCCCTCATTACTGGGACTGACTCAACTGTAGGGGTATCAATACTGACGTCTCTCACATAAGCTAGATACGCGTCACACCCCTTCTCAACCATTCGTTGAGCTTTAAGAAATGAAATAACTCTACTGGTAGTATACTCTAAGGTACATATCCACTTTAATCGCGAAAATCCTGGCATAGCTAGCGTCACGGTCTTAGCATGACAATCAATAATAGTATAATGGGGTGACAACCAGTTCATGCCCAAGATAACATCAAAGTCTACCATACTAAGCAATAATAAATCAGCTCTGGTCTCAAAATTACTAAGATCAATCAAACACGACCGATACACGCGGTCCACAACAAGAGAATCTCCCACAGGAGTAGACACATAAACAGGGGAACTCAAGGAAACTCAAGGAATCCCAAGATACGCCCAAATACGGGGCAAAATAAGAGGACACATAGAAATATGTAGAGCCTGGATCAAATAAGACCGACACATCTCTACGACAGACCAGAACAATACTTGTGATGACAGAGTCGGAAGCAACTGCCTCTTTACGAGCTAGAAGAGCATAATATCTTGCCTGGCCTCTCCCTCTAGGGAGACCTCGACCTCCCCGACCTCCACCTCGAGCTGGATGAGCAGGTGGGGTGGTAGCTGGTGCTGGAATCATAGCCTGAGGACCCGGTGGAGCACGCGGTGGCTGAGAAGTCTGTGGAGGTACACCCCTACTAAGTCTGGGGCAATCCCTCACCATATGGGAAGTGCCGCCACACTCAAAACAAGCTCTCGGAGAGTGTGGCTGCTGTGATTAGCTCGGGCCAGGTCTGCTGGACTGACCGCTAAAAGCACCCTGTGCAGGAGGTGCACTAGATACTGGCGGTGCATAATAAGGCTCCTGGGGCCTAGATGGGTCCGGAATACCACTGGCGGCTGGAAGTGCTGAATGGACAGGGCGACTCTCATAGCCCCTACCATGGCGAACTGCAGCTGGGGCACGAGTACCACTATAAGTGCCAGACTCTCGGGGACCTCTTGGCCTCCCTCTTCTCTCTATCCCGAGCGAGCATGCCCTCCAATCTCCTAGCAATACTCACAACCTACTGGTAAGAAATATCTATCTCCAACTCCCGGGCCATACTAATCCTGATACTGGAGTGGAGTCCCTCAATAAACCGATGAACCCTCTCTCGAACTGTAGTAACCAAGGCCGGTGCATGTGGGGCCAAATCACTGAAACGAATTACATACTTTGACACAGTCATAGCACCCTGGCACAGCTGCTCAAACTCCGCGCGCCATGCGTCTCTGAGGCTCTAAGGGACATACTCCCTCAAAAACATGTCCGAGAATTGAGTCCATATAAGTGAAGCTACCTAAGCCGGACTACTCAACTCATACCACCACTGATAGGCTGCTCCTCTAAGCTGGAATGCAGTAAAAGAAACCCCACTCGACTCCGCTACACCCATAGTACGGAGAATACAATGACACTCCTCCAGAAAACCCTGGGCATCCTCTAACGCCAATCCACTGAAGGTAAGAGGGTGGTACTTCTTGTACCTCTCAAGTCTGAGCTGCTCCACCTCAGAAACTGCTGCCCTAACCTCGGTCTGAGCTGGAGCTACCAGCTGCATCAGTATAATCTCTAGAACCTGGTCGACCTGAACCCGCTGCTCTGGAGTACCGGCAACGGGAGTCTGTGCTCCTCCCCCGGCCTGAGATGTGGCAGGAGCAAGTGGAATCAATCCAGTCTGAGCTAAGGTGTTGAACATCTCAGAAACTCGGATAGAGTCTCCTGGAGGGCTGGTGCAACAACAGGTACCTCATATGCCTGCCCTCCAGCTGGAGCTACTGGGGGCTTCTCTGTAGCATCTCGTGCGGGTGCTCTGACTGCACTGCGTGGACGTCCTCAGCCTCTACCCCGGCCCCGGCCTCTCGCGGCTCTAGCAGGGGGTGCTAGTGCCTAGTCATCAGATCCGCATGTACGTATCCTCACCATCTGTGAGAGAATAGTATACTGAACTTTAGAATTTTGAAGTCAACAATTTTTGCACGACAAGGAATCAAGGAGTGTAATGTTTTTCCTAACAGTTCCATAGCCTCCCGAAGATAAGTACGGACGTCTCCGTACCGATCCGCGAGACGATAATAAATCGGTTTGTGACTCACGACACCTATGAACCTAGAGCTCTGATACTAACTTGTCACGACCCAAACTCCCTCCGTATAACGTCGTTACGGCACCTAGTCTCTATGACTAGGTAAGCCTAACAAATTGCGAAAAATAACAAAACGAAAGTAAAACTTGATAACTAACAGCAGTGGATAACTGAATAACTAGTAATAATGCTGCTCCACAAGTACAATAACCAATACTCTATAAATACACAATCTTCCCAAAACCCGGAACATCGTAAGTCACAAGCTACAGAAGGAAAATAGCATCTCTATACACCAAAGTCTAATAAAAGGAATACAGGAAGTGTTTGACATAGGGGAGAATAGAGGGGGACTCCTAGGTCTGCAGACGCGGAAATTATACCTTGAAGTCTCCGTACAGCAGCAAGCAGTCTCAGCTAATAGCGGGGCTGATAAGAAGTACCTAGATCTGCACACAAAAATATGTGCAGAAGATTAGCATGAATATACCACAACGGTACCCAGTAAATGCCAAGCCTAACCTCGGTCGAGTAGTGACGAGGTCAGGTCAGGCCCACTAGTATATAATAAATAAAGCAGGGGAATATAACAGTATTTTAAGAGAATGAAATTTAATAAAAGGAAAACACAACAAAAATAGCAGTACAACACAGGGGTAAACAGCAGGAGATCTCCCGAGATACTGTCTCGTAGTTCCGAAGCAAAGAAGCAAAGAGATCTTCCGAGATACCGTCTCATAGTCCCGAAGTAAAGAAGCAAAGAGATCTCCCGAGGTACCGCCTCGTAGTCTCAAAAGCAAATATGCAGGGAGAACTCCCGAGGAACCGCCTCGTAGTCTCAAAAATAAATATGCAGGGAGAACTCCCGAGGAACTGCCTCGTAGTCTCAAAAGTAAATATGTAGGGAGAACTCCCAAGGAACCGCCTCGTAGTCTCAAAAGTAAATATACAGGGAGAACTCCCGAGGTACCGCCTCGTAATTTCAAAAGGAAACACACAGCTCAAATCGATAAATACGACAGTTAACAGCAAGATTTCTATAGTTATACTGATAAAGAACAAAGAAAAGCAGAAAATCAACTAGGCATGCTTCACAGAGTTCAAATAAACAGTTAAAGAACATAGACATGCGATATTAGACTAAACAGGATAACTACACATATTGGAATAGCTCAATTGAGAATGAAAACAAACTAGTACTCATTTAAACGGTATAACTCAAATTAAAAGGAAAACAGGTTACTACTCAGTAAAATAAATCCGGTTTTACAACAAATAGCTCGTGTACGTACTCGTCACCTCACGTACACGATGCTCACATATCACAACAGTACCAAATCCTAAGGGGATTTCCCCCACACAAGGTTAGGCAAGCCACTTACCTCGATCCAAGCTCAATCAATCAGTAAGAACGCCCTTTCCTCGATTATCCGACTCCGAATGGCCCAAATCTAGCCAAAAATAATTTCATACCATAAATACAACTATAATAGACTAGTTTAATTAATGAAATCAAGACTTTAACAAGAATTTCGAAAATCTCCCTAAAAAGCCTCCCCGGACCCACGTCTCGGAATCGGGTAAAAGTCATAAAATATGAACACCCATTCACTCATGAGTTAACTCGTACCAAAATTATCCAAATCCGATATCAAAATCTCAATCAAAATCCAAAATCTTAGTTGAAGAGCTTCTTCCCATTTTTCCCAAAGTTTTCACCCAAATCCGAAATTAAAAGATGAAATTAGTGATAGGTTAGTGGGATATAACAAAAAACAAGTGAAGAATCATTATCCAATCGATGTCTCTGAAAATCCCTCAAAATCTCGTCCAAATCCGAGCTCTCTAACCCAAGTTTTGATAAAAATGGCTAACCCTCCTTTTTGGAAACTTTAATACTGCCCAGGCATTTCCTTCTTCGCGAACGCGGCCACAGCCTCGCGTTCGCGAAGCACAAATTTACTTCGGCCCAAAATCCTCCATCGCGAACGCGATGCCCGTGTTGCGAATGCAAAGACCACTCAGCTTGACCCTATGCAAACGCGGGACCAACGTCGCGAATGCGTAGGCAAAAAGGGCTTGGGGACCCAGTTGGCCAATACCTCTACGCGAACGCGGGACCTCCATCGCGAATGCGTAGACCAAGTACCTCAGTGCTTCGCGAACGCGGGACCTCCATTGCGAACACGAAGCACAAAATCTTGCCTGCATCCAGTTCCTTGTCGCGAACGCGAGACTCCCCTCACTAACGCGAAGAAGGAAACCAGAGCTGAAGAACACCAGAAATCTGCAATCTCTCCTAAGTTTAAAATGATCCGTTAACCACCCGAAATCAATCCGAGGCCCACGGGACCTCAACCAAATATACCTACATGTCCTAAAACACCACACGAACTTAGTCGAGCCTTCAAATCACATCAAACAAAGCTAAAAACATGAATCACCCTCCAATTCAAACTTAATGAACTTTGAAACTTCAACTTCTACACCCGATGCCGAAACATATCAAATCACGTTCAATTGACCTCAAAATTTGCACACACGTCATAATTTACATTACAAACCTACTCCAACTTCCGGAATCCGACCCCGATATCAAAAAGTCCACTATCGATCAAAATCTCCAAAAATTTGACTTTCGCCAATTCAAGCCTAAATCAGCTATAGACCTACAAAACACAATCTGGACACGCCCCTAAGTCTAAAATACCCAACGGAGCTAACAGAACTGACGAAACGCGATTTCGGAGTCGTCTTCACATTGTTCCAACTACAGTCAAAAATCCTAAGACTTAAGCTTTTGTTTAGGGACTAAGTGTCCCAATTTACTCCGAAACCACAACAACAACCCCCCGACAAGTCACTTAAGCAGAAAAAGATACGGGGAAGGCAGTAAACAGGGGATCGGGGGTATAACTCTCAAAATGACCAACCGGGTCATTACAACCGCCTCCCGTATAATGCCTCACAGGGAGCCATCTGAATGCTCGACTGGTAGCTGTTATTTTAGGCAAACTCCGCAAGTGGCAAGAACTGGTCCCAAGAACCCCCGAAATCCATAACACAAGCGCAAAACATGTCCTCCAATATCTAAATAGTGCGCTCGGACTGTCCGTTCGTCTGGGGATGAAATGCTATGCTCAACTCAATATGCGTGCCCAACACATATTGTACTACCCTCTAAAAGTGTGAGGTGAACTGCATACCTCGATCAGAAATGATAGACACTAGCACACTGTGAAAACGGACGATCTTGCGGATTTAGATCTCAGTTAACCGCTCTGAAGAATAGGTAAATGCCACTGGGAAGAAATGTGCCGACTTGGTCAGCCTGTCCACAATGACTCACACCGAGTAGAACTTCCTCTAAGTCCATGGGAGTCCAACAACAAAATCCATAGTGATACGCTCCCACTTCCACTCAGGAATCTCTAACTTCTGAAGCAAACCACCAGGCCTATGATGCTCGTACTTAACTTGCTGACAATTTAGACATCGAGCTACATATGCAACTATATCCTTCTTCATCCTCCTCCACTAATAATGTTGCCGCAAGTCCTGATACATCTTGGCGGTGCCCGGATAAATAGAATATCGGGAACTGTGGGACTCCTCAAGGATCAACTCACGAAGTCCATCCACATTAGGCACACAAATACGACCCTACATCCTCAAAACTCCGTCATCTCCAACAGTAACCTGCTTGGCACCACCGTGCTGCACTGTGTCTCTAAGGGATAAGAAAATGAGGATCATCATACTGACGCTCTCTGATGCGCTCATACAAGGTAGACCGAGTGACTGTGCAAGCTAAAACACGACTAGGCTCTGAAACATCTAACCTCACAAACCGATTGGCCAAAGCTTGAACATCTGCAGCAAGCGGCCTCTCACTAACTGGAATGTATGCAAGGATGCCTATACTCATAGCCTTTCTACTCAAGGCGTCAGCTACCACATTAGCCTTCCCGGGATGATACAAAATAGTGATATCATAGTCTTTCAATAGCTCCAACCACCTCCTCTACCTCAAATTGAGATCCTTTTGTTTGAACAAATACTGAGGACTTTAATGGTCCATGAATACCTCACACGACACACTGTAAAGATAGTGCCTCCAAATCTTCAGCGCATGAATAATGGTTGCCAACTCCAAGTCATGAATAAGGTAATTCTTCTCATGAACCTTCGACTGCCGCGACACATATGCAATCACCCTGCCATCCTGCATCAATACCGCACCGAGCCCAATACGAGATGCATCACAATATACCTTGTAAGATCCTGAACCGGTGGGCAACACCAACACTGGCGTCGTAGTCAAAGCAGTCTTGAGCTTCTAAAAGCTCAACTCACACTCGTTCGACCATCTGAACGGGGCACCCTTCTAGGTCAATCTGGTCAATGGGGATGCTATATATGAGAACTCCTCCATGAACCGGCGATAATAACCCGCCAAACCGAGGAAGCTCCGGATCTCTGTAGCTGAAGTAGGTCTAGGCCAGTTCTGAACTGCCCCAATCTTCTTAGGATCCACCTTTATGCCCTCTGCCGATACAACATATCCCAAAAGGGCAACTTAGTCTAACCAAAACTCACATTTTGAAAACTTGGCATATAACTGGCTATCTCTTAGAGTCTGAAGTACAATCCGAAGATTCTGCTCATGCTCCTCTCGACTGCGGAAGTAGATCAAGATATCATCAATGAATACAATCACAAAAGAATCCAAGTAGGGCTTGAACACCCTATTCATCAAATATATAAATGCTGCTGGGGAATTTGTCAACCCAAATAACATCACTAGGAACTCATAGTGCCCATACCGAGTTTGAAAAGTCGTTTTAGGGACACCAGATTCTCTAATCCTCAACTAATGGTAGCCAAACCTCAAATCAATCTTCGAAAACACCTTGGCACCCTGAAGTTGATCAAATAAGTCATCAATCCTCGGTAACAGATACTTGTTCTTGATAGTGACTTTGTTCAACTGTCGATAGTCTATACACATCCTCATCGACCCATCCTTCTTCTTCACGAATAATACAGGCGCACCCCAGGGCGAGACACTAGGTCTAATGAAGCCCTTATCAAGAAAATCTTGTAACTTCTCCTTCAACTCCTTCAAATCCGGCAGGGACATACAGTATGGCGGAATAGAAATGGGCTGAGTACCCGGAACCAAATTAATACTGAAGTCAATATCTCTGTCGGGTGGCATCCTTGGCAGGTCTGTAGGAAACACCTCGGGAAACTCACAAACAACTGGTACTGATTCCACGGATGGAACCTCTGCACTAGAGTCATGGACATAAGCCAAGTAAGCTAGACACCCTTCTCGACCATACGTCGAGCCTTCACATAAGAAATAACTCTGCTGGTAGAATGACCAGGAGTCCCCCTCCACTCTAATCAAGGCAACCCCCAGCATGGCTAAGGTCATCGTCTTGGCGTGACAGTCCAATATAGCATGATAAGGTGACAACCAATCTATACCCAATATGACATCAAAATCTACCATATCAAGAAGTAGAAGGTCTATACTAGTCTCAAAACTCTCAATAGTAACCACACATAAGCGATAGACACGATCTACAACAATAGAATCTTCCACAGGCGTGGACACATATACATGAGTAGTCAAAGAATCACGGGGCACAACCAGATATGCAGCAAAATAGGATGACACATAGGAGTAAGTAGATCCCAGATCAAATAGAACTGAAGCATCTCTATGGCAAGCGGGAACAATACTTGTGATAACGGCGTCAGATGACTCGGCCTCAGGTCTAGCTGGGAAAGCATAGCATTAGGGCTGGGCCCTACCACTCTGAGCTACATCTCTGGGATGGACTCTAGCTGGTTGGCCTCCACCTCTAACGGCCTGACCTCCACCTCTAACGGCCTGACCCCCACCTTTGGCTGCTTGACCCCTACCCCTGGGTAGCTGAGCGGGCGGTAGAGAAACCAGTGCCAGAACCATGGCACGAGAAATCTGTCATGGCTTGCCTCCAATAATCTCGGACATGACCTCCGGATGTTCCCAAAACCACCATACTCAAAACACCCATCCCGCTGTTGTGGCTGCTGGAACTGAAGCTGACCCGAACGAGGCGGATAACCACGGTGATAGCTCTGAATCGGAGGCGTACTGATAGTAGCTGATAGTGCACTGTAGGTTGGCTGCCCAAAATAAGGAACATAAGGACCACGAGCCTTAGAAATACTGTGAGATGCCTAAAGAACTGAATAAAATGGCTTGGGAGGATAGCCTCTACCAAAAGCACCCCTGCCTCCAGATAAGGCACCGCTAAAACTACCAGAATGACGGGGCCTCTTATGTGACCCCGGCCCCCTCTCCTGAGCACGAACCAACTCGATCCGTCTGGCAATATCAACAACCGTTTGGAAGGAAATATCACTCTATGTCTCATTGGCCATCTGAAGCCTGAGAGTGTAAGTGAGCCCATCAATAAGTCTCCTCACTCGTTTCTTCTCAATAGGAAGCAAGATAGTGGCATGGCGATCTAAATCCACAAATCGAGTCTCGTACTGGGTGACAGTCATACCACCCTGCTGAAGTCGCTCAATATGCCTGCGATACTCCTCTCTTAGGGTAACAAGGATGAACTTATCCAGAAATAGCTGTGAGAACTGGTCTCAGGTAAGTGCATGCGACCCAGCTGGTCTAGTCAACATATAATCCCTCTACCATCTCTGGGAAGAACCAGCCATCTGAAACGCGGCAAAATCGACCTTATTGGTCTCAACTATACCCATGTTCTGCATCACCTCATGGCAACGGTCCAGAAAATCTTGTGGGTCCTCAGAAGGTGCGCCACTAATATGAAAAGGAAAGAGCTTGGTGAACTTATCCAACCTCAACATAGCCTCAGAAGATAAAGCGGGCCTATCACCGGCCTGTGCCACAACAACTGGCGGGGCTACTGGAGTCTGAAACTAGGAAGCCACCTGCTCCGGGGTGTGAGTAGCAGGAGTCTGTGCTCCTCCCCCATCCCGAGAGGCGGCTAGTGCCACCAAAAAGATACCGATCTGGGCCACACTCTCAATAAGGCCCACCAAATGGACTAGAGTGTCCTGAAACACTAGAGTGGCTATGAACCCCTCCGGGACCTGAGCTGGTCCCACAAGTATAGTTTGGGCTGGAACCTCCTCGTCAAAATCTACCTGAGGCTCCACTGCTGGTGTTGCTGCTCGAGCTCTAGGCTGAGCTCTGCCTCGACCTCTGGCGCGACCTCGGCCTTGACCTCTGCCCCTAGTCGTATCTGCCATAGGGGGCTCCGGCTCATGTCCGGTCGTAGATGCAGTGTGTGTTCTCATCATCTGTGAGAGAACAAGAATAGAAGGGTTCAATCATCAATTATAGAATAAAATCGTACGACAGAGTGATGAGGAAGTGACATTTTTCATCCAGACTCTACTAAGCTTGCTCGTGACTCGTGAGACCTAGGCAACCTAGTGCTCTAATACCAACTTGTCACGATACGAAAATCCCATCATCGGGACCGTGATGGCGCCTAATATTTCACTTGCTAGGCAAGCTAACGTTAGAACAGTTTATCCATTTTTAACAGTTCAAATTAAATAATAATAAATAAATCGAAATAACTGAAATAAATTCTAAAGTAAAGGGTGGAAAAACATAATAACTGAAATATCTAATACTGCTTCGAATTTGGGGTCACAAGTGCACGAGCTACTAGAATACTATAAATAAAGGTCCGAATAAGAGTAAAGCTGTCTGAAAGAGAAAAAAATACACAGTTAAGATATACGAGGAGGGGAACTTAGGGATGCGAACGCCGAGCAGCTGTACCTCAAGTCTGCACACTGATAGTCAACCCGAGCAATCTATTGACCGCCGTTGGGACCGACTCCAAAATCTGCACAAGAAGTGCAGAGTGTAGTATGAGTACAACCGACCACATATAATCTGTAAGTGCCGAGATGCGGCGCCCAACCCGATCCCACCATATAGTCAGAATCAATATCGTAATCACCCTTATTTCACCATATCAATCCATCCTTATTTCACCTGTTGCGGCGCGCAACCCGATTCCACCATATCAATATAAATTCACCCTTATTTCACCAAATCAATCCACCCTTATTCCACCTGTTGTGGTGCGCAATCCGATCCCACCATATCAATATAAATAAATTAATATGTGCAAGCAATTTAACAACTCAAATCACAAGAATCTCTACGATTAACGAATATGGAGCAGAACTAGGACGGAAGTCTCGTGCCAAATTGGAAATTCAATATAATTAATATTAAGCACTAAGATAAGTCAAGTAGATGACAATTAAAGGGTACATGTAGATCAATTAAGGCAAGTAACAGTCAATCATGGAAGCATGAGAGAATCTAACATTTTTAACACTAGAATAATAATTGACAAGTAACAAGTAAAGGCAAGAAGCATTTAAAGCATATAACAGTTAAGACATGGAATGAAACAATTAATAAAATACGGAAAGCAGGGAAACAAGTATTTTGGCGGCGTATATACACTCGCCACCTCGCATATACGCCGCTACACATGAATTTCACATAACACATAGCTCAAGGGTTCCTAGTTCCCTCAAATCAAGGTTAAACCCAAGACTTACCTCGCTCTGCAAGCAAATCAAAGCTCTACCGGGGCCTTTCCTCTAAAATCCGCCTCCAAACCAATCAAATCTAACCAAAGTTGACTCAATAACATCAAATAATGCTAGGGTATTAATTTACAATACATAAAGTTAAGACCTTTACAATTTTATCCAAAAATCAACAAAAGTCAACCCCGAGCCCGCTTGGTCAAAACCCGAGATTCGGACTAAAACTCATTTACCCATTCACCCCGAGCCCGATTATGTAATTAGTATTGAAATCCGACCCCAATTTGAGGTCTACATTCGAAATTTACAAAAACCCTCCATTTCTTCCCAAATCCCTAATTTTCTACCATGAAAGAACAAAGATTAAGGTTAGAAATTAAAGGGTAATGATAGAAATGGAAGAAAATAAGTTAAAGTATACTAACCTATGAAAGGATGATGAATTTTCTCTTCCAAATTGCCTCTAGGCCGAGCTCTGATGAAAAGATGGTGAAAAATGGGTGAAATCCCGTATTTGAAAATATTTAAGGTCTGGGCGTCAGGCCTTCTTCGCGTTCGCGAAGGGCCTGCCGCATTCGCGATACACAGCGGCCCAAATGGCCTACGTGTTCGCGAGTTCACTCACACGTTCGCGAAGGTTGCTCCCCCCAGGCCTTCGTGAATCACTAACCCCCCTCCCAGGTCCTCAACCTTATGTGTTCGCGAAAGGCTGCCCGCGTTCGCAAAGGGCAACCCCCCAAGGCTTCACATTCGCGACCATGCCATCTCATTCGCGATGAAGGAATCCACCCCAGACCGAAGTTCCCCTTCGCAATCGCGAGAGTAACTTCGCAAAAACCAAAGCAAGTAAGTCGAGTTTTTAAATATTGGAACAAAACTAAACTAATTAAGTCGTTTTCTTATCGATTCGGTTTGATTCAGTTTTTGTCGGTTTTTTAGGTTATTCATCGATTTTTTTCTTAAATATGAGACATACACTACCTAACACATATTCCGCGACTACATTTTTAACATAACACTATCAAATCAATTGCTCTTTGAGAAATCTATCATTTACCAAGATATATTGATGATAATTGAATCAAATGATGATGAATAATTAAAGAACTCAATTAAAAATCGATTATTTTTAACATGAATAAATTCTTGTACTTAGCAAAAGAAACTACAAATCAAACTGGAATATAAAGGCAAATAATTCGATTATTATAATAGCAAAGAACTAGACTAAAAATATAAATGACTAATATATACCATAAAATTTTAGAAACTTTAGATCAACCACAAACTTAACCCTCAAAAGCATGATGTCATGAGTCTATCAGTGAAGAAATTTCGATCATAACCCACTGATCGTAACAGAACAATTTAAATCTAATATTTGAATTATCTACATATTGATGCAATGATATGCACGAAGTAGAATTCATATAAAATGCATCAACAAGAATATAAGAACACCAATGCATAATAAAGATTCAATCTTTAGATCAATGTAACACTCTCTAAGTGTCCAACAAACCTACGCACATACTACAAATAGGATTCTGGTGTCCATTGACTTTAGAGAGACGGATTGACATTCACACACAATATCTTAACAACATTGACCAATCGCAACATACTTGCATAGCCCATACGCACATAAAACAACCGCATGGATCAAGCTCAATGTGCTATAATCACAATTAAGAGTGAAATCTGACATGCAATTTATAATACATATGTTTGATGCATGACTATCCACTAACTCGTGTAATCCAAAATACAGTCTCTATCATGTTAAACTTGCATGAAAAGAATGCCTTTAACATGATACTATTATGAATACGATGCTCAAGTTACATCAAGTAAAGTAAGTAAAACAAAAGCATACAAAGCTAAGATTCTATCCCACGAATAAAAATCCACGACACTTTCATATACACTCATCACCTCACATATACATTATCCCCAAACACGTAGCATATAAAAAATAAAAATAATTAGAAAAATATTTTTTATTGAAGTCAAAGTCTCAACTTACCTCGATCGAAAAAAGCTCTACTCCTCAAGAACACACTTGCCTTGATCCAATTCTGCCAAACAATCTTGATCTAGTTATAAGAGTGTTCAATAATATCAAAGATAGTCATAGGACTCAATTCCATAAGCAAATGAGAGGTCTAGGTCAAAGTCAACGAAAGACAACCCTATTCCCAAATGGTCAAACTCCAAAATAGAATTAAATTTTGGTGACTCATAACCCTTTGAATCCAAATCTTTGATTAGTTTCTAAATCCAAATCTAAATGAGTATTCAAATCTCCAAATTATATTCTTTTAAGTTTAGGTCAAAATTCCCAAAATTTCTACTTTCAAGTTCCATATTTTAGGTGTTAAATATAGTGCGTATTCATGATAAACAACCAAAATCAAGTAGATATTACTTACCCTCAATATGTTGGTGAAACTCCATTTAGAAATCAACCTGCACTTTAGTCAAACAAGAGGAAAGAATAACCGGTAAAGTAGAACAAGGGCCAAGAAATTCATACCGAAAGTGTGGAGGCAATGACTTCAGCTCCAAAGTAGGCGGCTCTTCAATACAAGGTTTTGTAGGAGGAGTCTTCCTATTCTCAAGATCCAAAGATAATTTTCGGGGTGCATCGTTGTACGACCTCATTCCTTGCAAAGAGTTCACACATTCCATGAAACCATCTATCTCGCCATCATCAAAATTGAGCAAAACGGCCTCCAACAAATCATCAATATTGATTGTTGTACTTGTATCATCAACAATGACATCGGTCACCAAGTCCTCAAAATAACACACCTCACTACTATTTGGTTGTCGCATGGACTTACACACATGGAATACTACTTGTTCATCACCAACCCGGAAAGTGAGAGCTCTCAAACTCCAAATAAGCTCAAAATCCTAAAACTAAACATCTTATACCCTTGAAGGGAAAATGCGCGACCACGACCATCAGGATTGTGATGAGCAACAAGGAAACAATCGTTCGCGTCCCTGAGCTTCCCTTAAATAACCACGTGCACCACCAGTCAAGCTATTGCGATTGCGAAGCACTGCACTGGAGCTAGAAAATTCAGTAATTCCAACTTGGTTTCAAATGCGCCGAAATATCTCCCAGCCCCTCAGGTCCTAATGCAAACATTACAACAAGTCTAAAACACTATATAGACGTGTCCAAGGTATCGAAACATGAAATAAATTGCAGGTACTCGATTTGATGACTAAAGTCAACTTAATGAATTCTAAATTTCTAATTTTTATGTAAGGGTTCCAAAACACTTTCGAGCCCCCTTGGGACCTGAACCAACTATATCGACAAGTACCAAATTATCATATGAACCTATGAGAAGTTTCAAATTAGGTAACAGGATGTAAAAACGTAAAATGTCCCATTGAATCATTACATTCTTCCCCTTTAAAATAAACATGCATCCTCGAATAGGTTTATAAATGTACATGGTCTATCAAATAGGTGCAGATATTTTCTACATACATATGAATCGGTCTCCCAAGTAGCCTCTTAGCTAGAATGACCCTTCCACGACGCTTTTACTGATGCGATCTCCTTTAACCTTAACTTCCGAACCTATCTATCCAAAAAAGCTATTGGTTTCTCTTCATAAGCCAAGATCTCATCCAAAGAAATATGCTGAAATTCAAAATATGTGACTTGTCTTTAATATAATTCAAAGCATAGATACATGAGATATCGAATATACCCCCAATATATAAGAAGGCAATGCAAGCATATATGTCATATCACCAACACTACCTCAAACGATCCAATGAACCTCGAACTCAACTTTTTCTTTTTTCCATATCTCATCACAACCTTCTATGTAAATTTTTTAAAAGTATCTTCTCATGCTCCATAAATACAACACCACAAACATTCTGATCCGCAAAACTTTTTTGCCTACTCTGAGTTGTACGAAAATACTCCTGAATCAACTTAACTTTTTCAAGACCTCATATGCTAAATTTGTACATAACAACCTAGTCTCACCTAACTCAAACTAACCAATAGTATTTAATTTATTTTGGACCCAGCCATAAGTATTGGCATGTGGAGGGTCGTTAGATGAGATTTCGAAGGAGGTGGGCATTGGTAATACTTGGTGAGAATAACAATATCTAACTTTCAATGTAATATTGGACATTGATTCTTCATACTCTGAGTTGAAGCAATTTGACTGAGATATTTCACCTTGTGTTATCTATTAATAGTGTTGAGTCTTACATCATCTTAAGATGAGTAACTTGGAATCCTCACTTGGACAATCCTAGCTTTTGAGATTCAGTTAAACCCAAAAATTATTTTATCACAGTATAAAAGTTAGGCCCATATCAATTATTGTTACCGATGTTGGGCCCCCATTTATGTTATCCACGCTTTAGCTTGCAGGCATGGGCGTGAGGGGGGTACTGATTTATCCCACATCAGTAGGACTTGAGGTCCTTGGTCTCTTTATATGGTCTTGGGCAGTCCTCATCTCATGAGCTAACTTTTGGGTAGATTTAAGCCCAATGTCTATTTATCAAACAAGGGTATCTTTATGTTTGGACAATTCCACTAGATCTAGCTCCAATAATAAATAGTCCTCTTTCCTTTCACTTAAAATCCAAGCATTCCTTATGAGATATCACTTTACAATAATGGTGATTTCTTCCAATGGTGAAAGGATGCTAAGGAGAAGATAATGTTTTTGATAAATAAGTGCTTTCGATAAAAGAAATTTGGGAATTGGGGATTTATGTCAGGGTTAAGGGTAAATTTTAAAATTTTATTAATGAAAAAAATAATTTTGTACCGATAGTATGACGAAGGTTATTTTTATATATATAATCCATCCACCCAGACTTTCACCTCCCGTGGTGGTGGGGGGTTTGGCCTGGACCCCTACCTTGTAAATTATTTAAAAGAGAAGATTACAACGAGGGGGGAATATAACCTTACCTCAAAAGTTACAAAGGATAGTAGGGGAAGAAAATGAGGGGCTTTCCCTGGAACCTTATACAAAATATTAGGATATTGGGAAAATACTTTCTATTAAATTTGATGGCCTTGGCCTTTGAAGATGGAACTATGAGTAGTTCTTTGAATATAGGAAAAAGGATAATATTGCACTTCCCCTATGAAGTATGATATATTGTTCATGGAGGATCATAGCACCAGGTGGAGTACTTCTTTGTTTTCCTTCTGAAGTTAGGGAGGTGAAGCTTGTTCATTCTCAGGAGACCTCTAGCTTCACCTGGGAGATCATTCTCCATGTAGAAAATTCTTTTATCTGAGATAGTTGTTGCATATTTGGCAAGAGCATCCGCAACCTCATTGCCTTCTCTGAAGCAGTGATTCACCTGAATATTTCTTTGGTTCATTTTCTTTTGAATATTCTCAATCAAGTTAAGTAGTGACCAGGGAGGTTTAATGGATCCCTGAATCATTTGAACAATAATCATTGACTCCATTTCAAGTTCCAAACTATCAAAATGTTGATCGCAACACTAAGTGATACCAATAAGAGCAGCCTGAGACTTCACTAAAATTGTTAGTGTAGAACTGAGTAGGATAGGCAAAGGCCATAATCATGTTGCCACTTCTATTTCTAACAATTCCACCTGATCCAGATTTTCTTTGATTGGTCATAAAGCTGCCATATGTATTAAGTTTCCAGTTGTTACCATGTGGTCTCAACAAATATACCATGAGGCTACTGATTTTAGGCTTGTAATTTTCTGCAATATAGCAAACTCGACTCTAATTCCAACTATCCTCTATTATACTGAACTTCTTGCCCATTGCAACTTTAACTTGAAAAAGTATTTGGTGGCAAATTCTAAAAACATAAGTGATTTTCTGATCATACTTCTTAGTACACCTAACCTTCCATATCTCCCAACATAATATACTAGGAATGTTTTAGAAAATAAACTGGTGAGCTTTGTTTTTTGGTATAGAGTTCCACCAATGCCAAAGATAGTTTGTAAGGTTGGTTCCATTGATGTGAATTACTAAGGGGGTAGTTATTTGATGCCAGACCTTCTTTGCTATGTCACTGTTGGCAAAAATATGATTTGCAGTTTCATCTTTTGGAACCCTACAACATAAGCAACTTGCTGATAAACTGATTCCAAACCTACTCATATTATCATCCAATGGAAGTCTTCCCTTTACTAGTCTCCACATGAAGAAATTTTTTTTAAAGGAAAGTTCTTTGATCCAAATTCTAGAGAAGATTGGAATTTTGTTGTTCTTCAATCTTAGTTCTTCATATGCCGAGGCACAAGAGAAGATTCCATTGGGGTAATTTTCCAAGTAGCTTGGCCTTTGAGTAGTCCATTCCCAATATTTACCTCATTAATCATATTAGTGAAGTTATCAGGGATAATATTTCTCACTTTGTCAAGGTCCTAAGCATGATCTTTAATGTAATCCTTGACTTTCTCATTCCCAGGTTTAATGGCAGGAGAAATAAGAAAATTTAGCGGCCCATGGCCAGTCCAATCGTCCCACCAAAAAAGTGAGTTACCATTGTTGATCCTCCAACTGATGATATTATCCATTTTGTCTCTGATGACTAGAAGATTCTTCCATGCATTAGAGTCTTTGGAGCTGATAACTTTAGAGAGGGGATTGCTTCTAGGACAATACTTAGCTTTTAAGAATTCTGTCTATAGAGAATGTTCTGTCCTAAACATTCACCACATCTTAGCATTGAAAGAGTTACAAATATCTTGCAAACTGTTAAAGCCCAAACCTCCCTCATTCTTAGGAAAGCACATATTGCTCCAAGAGCACTAATGATATTTGTTTTTGCCTTCTCTTTGTCCCCAAAAGAAATTAGCAATGTAGCTTTCAATCTCTTTAATGACAGCTTTTGGAGGCATAATAGCTGCAAAATATGAAGAGTTTGAGATTGTAAAATATATTTGATAATAAGAGCTTTACTTCCAACTGAAAGGGACTCGGCCTGCCTTTTCCTCTGCTGCCATAATAGAGTTGAAGTCACCACATATAGACTAAGGACCATCAATATGAGAATTAAGAGTCCTAAGTTTGTTCCATAGTTTCTTCCTCTTGTTCGAACTAGATCTAGCATATACCACAGTTATCCATATGTGATCAGTAGTTCCTGAATATTTACATTTGAGGGTAACTTGTTATCTACTTTTGGATTCAACTGTACAATTGAGATTAGATCTCTAGAAGCACCAGATTTTGCTATGTATATTGGACACAATATTACCAAATCCTAAGCCTCTCTTGAAAGCCTCAATATTATTGTTATCCAGGAAAGGCTCTTGAAGAGCAACCAAGTCGACTTTATGAAGGTTGACTAGCTGTACTAATCTTTGGTAAGCACCTTTTAATTTCATCCCCCTAATATTCCATATAATGACCTTGATCATTAAAAAATTATTAGGGTTGATTAGTCGACTTCTCTTTGTATTTCCCTGTTAAGGTGAGAGGATTACTGTTTTTATTCCCTTTCTTTTCTTTCTTGTGTTTTTTTCCCCTTGGAGATAATCCTTTCTTTTGAATGGTGTCATTTGTTTCCTTCTCAACAGGATCTTTTGGTTTCTTTGGAGCTGGTGCAACGGCTTCAATCAAACTGTCTGCAACATATTCTTCCTCTTTATTCCCAACCTCCATGTAACTATCTTCAACTTTTTCATCTGATGATTCATCCTCGATATGGTTTTCCTCTGTATCCTCCCATGATTCCTCTTCAGAGCTATTCCCTAAATCAGGGCCATGTTTTACATGATGTTTTGCAGTAATAGTTTTAATACTGCCTAGGTCTATAGAAATTAGACCACATTTTTCTTGTTTGCATGCGATGCCTGTCGTAATAGGGGACATAATTTGGTTACCGGAGCTCCCTTCATCACTTTGATTATTCTGTTCCACTTTGCTGAGTTGATCTTCTTGCATGGTGTTGAGTTATTGGTGTTCTGCTTCTTTTGATATTGACGAGGTCTTGAGTGATTCTTTTGTCTGTTGTTTTTTGTTTGAGTGTAATCTCTTTATCCATATTCTCTATGATGTTCTTTTCTGGTATGTGCTTAACTTTCCGCTTTGCCGATATTCTATTTTTAACTCTTAGTATAGTATTTTTCGTCCCTTTTTGTTTCTTCTTTTTGCTCTTCCTGATATCTTTCTTTTCCTGCTTCTGTTCTTCAGGTTGTGGTTCCTTTTCCTTTTGAAGTTCAGTGACAGTGTGATTCTTTGTAGCACTATCCTTTCCTTTTGTATTTGACTGTACCTCAGTTATTGCAGTAACGTTTTTGTTTCCTGACTTTTTCCCTCTTTTCCTTGTGACTTGAGTGAATCCTTCCTCATCTTTGTTGATATTAGCATTCTTCACTATCCCACAGTTCTGGCCTTTTTCGAGTGGTGCGTTAACTTTTCCTTTTGACTTTTCTGCATCTTGATCAACTATCTGTTGATTCCTAGGTGTATTATTTTTTTGTCATGTTGATTTCTTGGTTGCTTGCCTTTCTTGCTTCCACCTTGCAATTTATATGACTACGACCATGTAATTTGCAGGTTTTTTAATATGCCGGGACACCTTCATACTCAAACCTTTGTTCATGTCCCTTCATCCCTAAGCCCAAGCGTTCTTGACCAACAAAAATTGATTTCAACAAAGGTTTGGATAGATCTACTTTAACTCTTACTTTAACAATGTTTGGTCTGGACCTTGCCACAGTAGCAAGATCCTTTTTAAGATGTGTGCCAACTTCAGAGAGAATTTGTCTAAGGTAATCTTAATTCAACAAGTGAAATTTAAGTTCTGGTAATAAGACCCATACTGACGCTAACGAGGTCTCCTCATTCGGGTCGAAGTCCGGCGACCATTTGAAAACTCACATTAGGGAATCCTTGATACTTTAGAATCTTCTGAAATAGACTTCATTGAAGTCCGATTCAGTAGTGAATTCAATGAATATTTCTGTAATCGTAAGCTCTGATTCTTACTTTTCCTTTAAGGGGGATTAGTTCCATAAATTTGGCCCGAATTGATTCGATTTCTGCTCTTCCATATGTGAATTTCCCAACCAATGAAAGCTTGCACTCATAGGCCATTACTCAATAGTAGTCTTCAGCTTTGAAAATCATTGTCGATATCCCATTGTGGGTGGTGTTTCGGCCAATTACCTTGGAGTTGGGTTTGACAATTTCTAGAATTGGGGGGGTCCTTTCACAGCTTCTATATACTTCGATTTGGTTGGTTCTGGAGAATTAGAGGTCGATGGGATATCTGGTGGTTTCTTTTGGAGTTCGATACAAGCCGAATGCGTTGCCACCGATGTCGTCATAGTGTTAGAGCGTGAGAACACGCGTGAGTTTTAGAGAAGAGATGTTGAACGGCTATATTGTTAGAGAGAGAAATGGAAGTAGAGTACTTACTGAATGATGAAGTTTAAATATGGACGATAGCTGAAAGCAAAGCTTTTCCCTATTTTCTAACAATTCTAAGAGCACAAAAACATAGGCTTTGTTATAAATATATTATATTATGGATGTTCATTTACTACTCCGTTGTAAATAATCTTCCTCAAAAAGCTTATCCATATGGGACTCTGTCGTAAATATATTTATCTATTTAGTACTCTATTGTAAAAAAGCCTCCTGAAGAAGCTTATCCTTTCGTTACTCCGTTATGGATAAATATTACCTATGGTAGAAGATTATCTATATCTGGTATTGTAGCAGCTTACATAGCAGCTTAGAGTAGTAGCTTACACAGCAGCTTCCTTTGTTTTATAAATAGAGGATAATTCAGTTCATTATGTACATCAGTTTGAAGTTGAATAAAAATATCAATCTCCCTCTATACTTGTCTTCGATTTATTTACTTTACAGTCTTTATTTTATAACACATTATCAGCACGAGTCTCTAATTTCATCATCACTACCTGACTGTGAGGCAACATACTGCCCTTGTGCGTGGTCAAACCGAGTTCATTCAGAGCATTTTGAGGAAAATTACATCCTTGGAGTGGTGAACAGCACGTTGGTTTTGTTAATTTCCAACTCTATGAAGAGATGAAATCCTTCTGATGTCATTTCTCAAAGATAAGGCTTATTAATTTATAATTTTAATTTGATTTCCTTCATGAGCTTGAAAAATTATGCTTATTATCTATGTCCATCATGTGCTAATTTTAAGCAACTAGTGATGCAGGACTTGCAGGTATATTGTGATTTGAAATACAAATTTGAAGGCTAAGAAGACAATGGATATTGAATCAACTTGCTATGTTACGTGCTCTGTATACATATTAGCATATAACAACTTTTTTTTTTTATATATACTTATTTTCATCATGTTGTCATCTCCATAAAAGATTACAAAGTGAATAACAATGTCAGATCCATCTAAACTCCAGTAGAGTTTATGAGAAATATATAATTACCAATAGTGGTAATATTTCCTAAGTCTTGTTATGACTTAACTACATGGTTCACTTGAACTCCAGCAGAGTACGGCTACCAGAAGCGGTTATGTTTCATATATCTCACTGTAACTAAATTTTGTTAACCACTAGAAGTGTTATATGCCTATGACCACCAAAAGTAATAATTTAGGATTCCTATGGTTACAATGAAGATAAGTTAGAGAAAATTCCTTATATTATATTCATACCTCGATTTGTTTCTGAAGTAGCAAATACCTTAAAAGAGGTTCGAAGCATCACAATTTGATGTGATTATGCACGTTCAGATAATTATGTTTTATCTCCTGAAGGAAGAGAACTTTTGATAATATTAATTCCATTTCCTGAAGTGAATGTGATAATATTAAATATGAACACGCCCTTAATGTAAATATATTACGATTCACCTCCAGAAGAGGTAATACGATTGAGAGAATATATTCTCAATATTTCATATTTCAATTTTCTCCTGAAGTAGTAAATAATTAAAATTTTCTCCTGAAGCAGGAAAATATTATGTAGTGGTAAAAAATATTAAAATTATTAATTTTTGTCATTTATTAATTTAGAATTGTCTTTATATTGTTCATTTGATTATGATTTTCTCTCATGACACCAGAAGTGTCTGAACAATATTTGGTAGTACAAAATTTATCAAAAGCTCCTGAAGATCTAATTATTTATCTAGAAGACACATGACACGAGTAGTGTCGGATAAATATTAGATTGTGGATAATAAACGAAGGCTCTCGAAGAGCTTATATATAAATATGTCATTCATATTATATGATTATGGTTAAAATATATGTTGTAGTAAAGCGGAAGTTTTCTAATAAACGGCTATCATATTAAGACTACAAATGACTGGAAGATTGAAAATCTTCATATTTTCACAATCATAGGGGGTAAAATAATATGTATGTGAAAAGTTACCCGCCTTATTCTTTAATTTGTACTACATCGTGTATCACAGTAAACCAGAAGTTTACTAATGCAAAAGCAGTCACAGTAAATCAGAAGTTTACTAATGCAAAAGTTTATGCCATAATAAATCAGAAGCTTACTAAGAGATAGTACATGCCATGATAAACTTGAAGTTTTCATATGCCATTTTTAAATGAGCTATTTGAGAATTCAGATAAACATATACTGGATAACTAGAAAATTCTTCAAGAATTCTCATGTGTTGCTTGTTCTCATAATATATTGATTATACCAGCTAAAGTTAGGTCTAAGACCCCTGAATTCTGGAATATATAAAAGGTGAATTTGGGGGCATTCACCTATCATGTGAACCACTTATAGATGCATATATGAGATGGTTACATGTGTGTTTATTGTCAACCTGCAGTTTGGCATTTGAAATTACCTTTCTCAATTAAGAGCATAATTTTCAGATTATGAAATCAAGATAGTTTATCTTGATGGTGCTGGTTATATCCAAGCTAGTTTAGCATTGAATACCTCCTATTAATGGCTAAACTATTGCTTATGAGAACAAAGCCTCATGTGTTGGTCTAAGATTTTCTAAATTACATACAACAACACTTGTATGCATCAGACCAACAAAATATGGTAAGTCCTCCCCTCACAATTGGTTTAGAACCAGAAACCAAATATTTTTACTATCTAATAACTTTTGATGTGTGGTATATGATTAATTTCTCTACCACAATGCATAAAGATAGGTTTCCCAAAGAAGATTACGTATATGTGTTAGTTTTTCTAACATTTGGAGGATGGAATAAACAGCTGAAAAATATGTTATATGAATCTAATTATCATGAATATGATCCTCACTTAGAAGATAATTCAAGTTAAATGCCAGAAGCATTTGCTGATCCAAAATTAAATATCATATTTCAGCTGCAAATACTCCTATTAAAATTAAAGTCCCCGAAGGATAAAGTTTACTGCACGCATGAAGCGTAGTAAACCGATCGGTTCCAAAGGTAACAATCCTTGAAAAATGATAGAAGCAAATGATCATAATGAGGAGGAAATGAGCTCTAGAAGAGCTCACGACATAATATTTCATGAAACTCCAGAAGAAGTTCAGGTACTTAAAAATAAGGAAAGTGATGAGATCTCAACAAGTTATGTCGCTTAGAAACCGATACAAAATGATCGTCAATGATATATTTGATACAATATGGTGCAAAATATTATAAAAGATTGTGAGGATCAGACCTATAGTACAGACACCTAAAGATGTCATGCCATCTAAATGCAAGTCATAATCTATATAACTCATTTGATTAAGTCTATATGAATATCCCTGAAAGATTTAAAATACTTGAAGCATATAGTTCAAAGCATCATGAAATGTATTCAATCATATTACAAAGATCTTTGTACGGTTTAAATCAATCTGGGCGTATGTGATATAATCGCCTCACTGAATTGACGAATGAAGGTTATGTAAATGATGGCATTTGTCCATGCATTTTTACAAAGAAAAAAATATCATAGTTTTTTATACTTGTTGTTTATGCTAATGGCATAAATCTCATAGGAACTCTAGAAGAGCTCCAAAGGGAACAACTTTGTCTTAGTCTGCAAATTGAATATTTAGTAGACGAGATCTTTATCCATCAATCTGTCTATATAGAAAAGATCTTAAAACGCTTTTACATGGACAAAGCACACCCATTAAGTATACCAATGGGTGTTCGATCACATGAAGTAAATAAGAATCCGTTCCGACCTCCAGAAGAGGATGAGGAACTCCTTGGTCCTGAAATACTCTATCTCAGTGCAATTGGTGCACTTATGTATCTTGCTAATGCTAATAAAGATGGTGTAGATCATATTGGTTGTGCAGATGCAGGTTATTTATCCGATCCCCATAAAGTTCTATCTCAAATCGGGTATGTATTTACATGTAGAGGTACTGTCATATCATGGCGCTTCAAAAAGTAATGTATTGCTGCTACTTCTTCAAATCATGCTGAGATAATAGCTATTCATGAGCCAAGTAGGGAATTCGTATGGTTGAGATCATTGATTCATTTTATTCGAGAAAAATGTGGGTTAGAATGTGATAAAAAAACCCACAATATTATACGAAGACAATGCTACATGCATAGCCCAATTAAAGGGATAATTTATAAAAGGAGATAGAACGAAACACATTTCACCAAAATTATTCTACACACATGATCTTCAGAAAATGGTGACATCGATGTGCAATAAATCTATTTAAGTCACAATCCAGCAGATTTGTTCATTTTGCCAACTTCAACTTTTGAGAAGATGGTATAAAAGATTGGAATGCGGAGACTCAAATATTTGGAACAAAGTTTTCATCAGGGGAAGTAAAATACGCGTTGTACTCTTTTTCCTTACTAAGATTTTTTCCATGGGATTTTTCTTATAAGGTTTTTAAGGAGGCAGCTAGAATTGCGTATTACTAAATATGTATACTCTTTTTCCTTCACTAGGATTCTTTCCACTGGAGTTTTCCTAGTAAGGTTTTAACGAGACACAATATCTTTTAATGAACATCCAGGAGAGAGTGTTATAAATATATTATATTATGGATGTTCATTTAGTACTCCGTTGTAAATAAGTTTCATGAAGAAACTTATCCATATGGGACTCCGCCGTAAATATGTTTATCTATTTAGTACTCTATTGGAAATAAGCCTCCTGAAGAAGCTTATCATTTCGGTACTCCGTTATGAAAAAATATTACCTCTGGTAGAAGATTATCTATATTTGGTACAGTAGTAGCTTACACAGCAGCCTAGAGTAGCAGCTTCCTTTCTTCTATAAATAGAGGAGAATTCAGTTTATTATGTACATCAGTTTGAAATTGAATAAAAATATCAATCTCTCTCTATACTTGTCTTCGATTTATTTACTTTACAATCTTTATTTTATAACATGCATTAAATTAAGGATTGATTAATTCAATAGGTATAAGGTGTTGAACTTTAATTAAAATATAGACAAGTTATACAAGCTGACAATGCTAAAGAACTTTTATACCATCAACTAAATTTAATCGGTTATAATAAATTATTAGTACTCTATTTTTATTCATATTAAACTTGTTATGATTGTTGTAGGTCAATTTAATGTGTCGATATAAAAATTTTATACACCATCAGTACACAAAACTTAAATTCTAAAATACAGACAATTTGAATAAAATGATAATAAGCAAAAAAAAATTAAATCTCACTTATGAGAATACACTGAATATCTTATTATTATTGTTATTGTCGATAAAAAGCAAAATTTTGGGTGGCCCTGCTCCTATTTTAACTTTGTTCCCAAAATAGCCCCCGTGTGTTTATTAGGTGAGCCATATGACGTATACGCCTTCTGGATATATGCTTATATCTTCACGCCTTTCATATAAATAAATTGATTATATGGGAGCTAAGTTATGCTTACCAGTTAAATATATTGGTAGAACGCATATAATTTAAAACCGTACTATCACAGTTTGTGTAAAATTAAATAAATAAGCAGTTTGAGCTAAGCTCTACCAATTGTTAGAATTCTCTACCGAATAAATCTGTTTAATGATAGCCATAAACAAGTGAAAAATTATGACAACCGGGTATAATAAATGGAATAAGTTTAAAGAGGTAATATTAGTGAAATTAGAAATTGTAGAGTTTGTGAGACAATTCGATAGAATAAATGAAATAAGTTTGTTGAGGTACCATTAGTGAAAACTAGAAATCATAACAATCCGGTAAAGTTTATAGTTATCCAACAAGATATCTGTAACAGCTCATCCCGCTAATGATATTGTCCGCTCTAGGCTTAGGCCATGACAAGTTTAAAACGCGTCATTAAAGTTTTAGGCTTGTTAACTTATACACCCAACATCCTTCTTGTGTTTTGCCGTTGTGGGACTCTGTCTAAAGTTTGGAGTGTTACATGCACCCCCTCTTATGGACTCAGCGTCTTCGCTGAGGTTTTTCCCACCGCATGGGATTCACCCAAACTCATCACTGAGGTTTCCCCTACCTAACCGGAATTTGCCTAAACTTAGTTGAACTCTAACCCACCATCGGCAAGGCTGACACAAGAGTGGCTCTAATACCATTTGTAACAGCCCATCCTGCTAGTGATATTGTCTGCTCTGGGTCTAGGTCCTCACTGGTTTAAAATGCGTCACTAGGGTCTAAGTCTTATTAACTTATATACACAACATCCCTTTTGTGTTTTACCAATTTGGGACTCTGTCTAAAGTCTGAGGTGTTACTATAACTAGGTTGAATAAAGCATGAAATCTTACTACTTTGTCATAACTTACCTTCTACCCTTCTGACATGTATTTTTCATCTTCTTTGTTCATAGTTCATATTTCTGATAACCTAGTAGAATTTGCGTGTTATACAACAAAATAGCTAGGTTGAATAACTTGCTTGTCACCCTGCTGAAATATTTTCCTATTCTTTATTTAAAGCTTTGAAATTATGACAGCATAGTTGTTTATCCGAAAAATGGATAACAATTGAATTTATATGCGGTTCTAAGGATACGTAGTATAATTTGATACAAGTTGAGAAAATATATAAATGAATATCGAAATTAACTGTAAAAGAAATGAATGCAAACCGAATGAATTAATTAGCCTAGGCCCCAAGTTTGATCACCCTCAAACTGAATGGAGAGTAAACTGATACAAGAACAAAATGACTGAATATTGAAAACCAGAAGAAAGGCTGTATATTATTTTGTATTCTATGAAAAATGAATGTATGAATATATCCCGACCTCCTTTATATAGCAGGGAAGTCCTATTCTTAATACAATTTTTCAATACATCAAGGAATCCCATAATAGATTAATTAATTGGCTTCTCCTTGATATGCGTCGTGATTTCCGCTGAGATTCTCGCCCAATTACGGATATTCTGGCTTTCTGTTTTTTGGCTCAATAAGTTTTCCTCGATTTTGGCTGATCTCGACCTCGATCGGTCTCCATTTTGCTCGATCTTGATCTTGGCCGATCTCGATCTTGATCGGTCTCCGGGTCTCGATCTCGGTAACCTACCTTCACATCATGGGTCGATATTACACAAAGTCGAACCTTGGTCTATCATGTTCCAATCTCGATTAGTCATACAAAAGACAAACTCGATTTTGATAGTATACATATAGTTCCATCGTTTCTCGGAAAGAAGATAGCGAGAAACGATATGAATTTTTGAACTCCGACTAGATGGGTAATGACGTCAGCGATAAGCCCGATCATGACGTATGTGACAAAACGTCCCGTCAGTCCAGTTACCAAGGCATTAAATGCCTGTCAGTCGTTGGTCGGCCACTACCAATTCTAAACTGTCATTACCAAGCTATAAGTATTCAAACTTTCATACTCAAGAGCTCTTTCTACTCTTGCTTCTTCTTCAAAAAAAGAAAAAATCTCTTTGCTCCACAATTCTTGCACCAAAATTTTTAGAACTCTAATCCAATCGCATACCATCCTAATTCTCTTTTCCTTTGCTCATAAATGGTGAAAACTTCTAAGACAGTACCACAAAAGGAGGGTGCTTCTTCATCACGGCCCGCCAGCGGTGAGGCTGCGGTGAAGCCTCGCCCTGAGGAATTCATTCCGACCGGTGCCCGACTGTTACTGATTTTAGGGTCGAAAAGGCCTCCTTGGTAGCGGGACGATGTGAACCGGTCTCGAGATACATATCTTCAATAACCGAAAAACTCCTCCATAGGGTTAAACAGGATTGCAACTGGGTCGATAAGCATGTGGTGGTTCCTTTGCCCGAGGACTCGATCACTACCTATGTGGAGGGTTTTTAAGTGTTTACAATTACCCCTTTATGTTGGGTCCCTTAGACCCCATCATTATTACCTTTTGTAAGAGGTATGAAGTGACCTTTGGCCATATCCACCCCTTCTTCTGGAGAATAGTAATTCTCTTCCGATTTTTTGTTAGCAAAATCGAGCGATGTCCTTTTACCCTCGACCACCTCATGCGCCTCTACAGTCCCCGACTTTATCGAGGGGGATTGATCAAGCTTGCTCGTTGAGACAATAAGTCTCCATTCTCAAGCATAGATAAAGGTCGGGACCAAGGTTGGATGGACCGATTTGTTCAAATAAGGACTTCGGACCTGATCCCTGCTGAATACATGCCATTCCCCGAGAAATGGAATATGAAACGTAAGTAGTACTTCGCTTAGAAGGTTTTATCTCATTGCTTTTCTTCTTATTTCTTTCTTTATTGATATTTTTCGACATTGCAGTTGTGGCCCAGATGCCGGACCCAATTTTGGACCTTAGAAATTGGGTATAAGGCCTCGTGTTACAGAGGTCGTACTCAGAGCGTGCTTGGATGGAGTTGTCGAAGGGTCGATGAGAGGCCCGTAATCATGGTAAGTTTCCTTCTTAGAATGGTGATTGTTCAGGCTTTTCTTCAAGCTTACTCATTTATTTTCTTTTACAAGCTTCGGAAAGGATGTTACAATGAGGCCCCCGTCTGATGATGAAGAAGTTCTCCCATCTGCTCCGAAGCAGGCCAAAGAGAAGAAAAGAAAAGGTGCTACGAGTTCCCCGCGATAGGAAAAGAAAACACCGGCAAAGAAGTCTCGCAAGCCCAATGGGGACATTAGTGTTATGTCTCCAGAACTAATAAGACGATTAAGGAACGAGTCCGAAGAAGGAGAAGAGGAAGATAATTCCCAACTAGTGGCCCGCGTGTGGGCTGGTACTCCGATACCACAATCCTCCGATCTGGCGGAGGTCGACGAGGAAGCTTTGGCCATAGTTCCTGAACCATAAATAGTTGAGGCCACTCCGGCCCGAGTTGAGATGGTCGAGAGAGAGACCGAGGGCGAGGCTTCCTGAGCTGCGGAGGATTTCTCGAGGGACGAGCTCGGAGTGATCGATAATTCGGGGTCCCCTCAGATTTCGGACATGATGATCTACGAGGCCAATATGTTGGAAGGTCACTCTTACGAAGGTATTCACGGGGCGACCGATATCCATGGCTTTTTGGATGGGTTTGAGTCTACTGGTTCGGAGGATACCACCGGGTTTGGTGGTTTATCGGTACCGAAAAAGGAACCGTCATCGGGCGCCACCGGTTCTTTATCAAGCCCAAAACTAGTAGACCGATTCCCGGCCCCAAGCGTTAATCCTGACCATAGGCGAAACATTATGCTTTCTATCCCGGCGGATGCCCCGGTTTTCTCTCCTCCCGTGGGGATTGATAGCTACCTTCGATCCTTGGTGACCGAGGAAGATGAAGCCCTAATGAACGCGGTATGAGCTACTTGTATTTTCAACGAGGCCCAACATGCTTTGAATCGGGTAATTTCAAAGGTTTCTTCATTATTTCTTTTAAACTCGCAGTTGTAGCTAATTCTAACATCTTCTCCCTTGTTTGCAGGATTCGGTGTTGCATCACGAGGCTTTTCTTCGAATCCGGGAGGAGCACGAGGTTGAGGTTCGGAACCTCACTGAGAAAGGTGATACCTACAAGCTTCTCAGTGAGAAGCTTCAAGTTGACTTAGTGACGGATCGGGATGAGCATGCCGAGATGGCCGAGCAGGTATTCCGAGTTCTTCACGATAGTGAAGATGAATTGGAGATAACCACTAACGATCCGATTTTGCAGGTTCGGTAGAGGGTCAAACAAAAATAGGACGGCTCCAAATGCAGGTAGATGCTATACAGGCCGAGGCGGAAGAATTCAAAAAGAACATGGACATCCTAGTCTCGTAAAAGGAGACCGTCCAAGTGCAATAGGAGTTGGCCGAGACCCAGCTTCGAGCTACAAAAGAGAAGGCCTCAGTGCAGGTCGAGAAGATCAAGGAGCTTCAGTCGCGGTTGGATTTGGTTGTTTTTGATAAGGCAAGCTTGGCCAACGACCTCGAAGTGGCCAGATCCGAGGTGATTGTGGCCATATCCGAGGCGGCCGTGGACAACATAAATGCTGATGATAAAGTGGCCCAGTTTAGGGTCGATGTTGAGGCCATTAAGGCAAAGGCCAAGGGCATGGTTGATCATGCAAAATGGCAAGCTCTAAGGGAAGCTCTCGAGGGGGTCAATGTCCAGGACTTCGATATTATGGCCGAAATTGAAAATGCCAAAGCGGAGGAACCCTTCCTGAGGAAGACTCCGAGAGCTCAAGTGAATTCGAAGACTGAGAAAATCCCGAGGATGGAAGTGCGACCTCCGATGAAGACCAAGCCTCTTAGGACTTTTTGTTTTTTCTTTTGCATGCCATTTTTTGGCCATTTGTAAATTTAGGCCAATTTGGCCTTTGTAAAAAACTATTGTGTATAAATATAAGGCTTTTCTTTCCCTTTCGGCTCTCGTATTTTTCCTTTGCTTTATTTGTATTTACAAAGGTTAAAAAATGCCTTAGCATGAAACAATAAAGTTGTGTTCGAGGGTTCGAACTAACCTTGCCTTTATTTCCTTTTTGGGTTAAGGCGTATTTGGGGTTCGATGTTACCAAAGTTTTTCCTGGAAAACATCTTAAGTTTGAGATTTTTCCAAGGGTAGCCTTTAGAACCGGTTGTGAAAGAATTTTTTATTTTTCGAAGGCCTATATTTGTTATGGTTTTCGGACGTCTCCGAGCCATGTTAAATTGGCTGTAGCCTTTTAGTTTAGGGGATACCCATTGAGCTTGTTTTTCCGTTTTATCTGGGCTTGCCCAAGATAATAGTTCCCGAGTGGGGTAGCCGTGACTTTTAGAAATCGGAGCGTTGCCTTTTAGGTCTTTTGCTCCCGAGGCCTGATGATTTGGGCTGTTTGTGTCGGATGGCAGTCCCCGAGTAAGGGAGAGATTGTTTGTATTTCGATCAAGTATTTCCCTTGGGCTTGTGTTTATATTCGGAAGTTCGAAGCACTTTGTTAAGAGAGAAGATAAGATTGTTTTTCAAAGCATAAGATGTTTGTAAAGAACATTCTTCTCTTTATTCTCGATCGAAACTGGGCTCGAGCAATCTATATGGGCACAGTTCGATTTGACTGTTTGACCCTTATAATAAATCCTATCTATTGAGATTCTCCTTTTATGAAGTAGTTTTCTTTCTAGAGTTGATATTTGAAGATAACGCATATCCGAGGGTAGCCCCCTTATATTCGAGGTTGATTGCAAAGGAACCTCGGATAATGTTGAATGGATCTCCGATGCCGATTCGTAATCGAGCTTGATTCTAAGTTATCATGATTCATCGTTGCCTCGTTAAAAACCTTGCCGAAAAAACCCATTTGGGACAAAAACGGTCTGAGGGAAAAAGAGTGCAACACGTGCTTTCAGACCTAAAGACTTCGTGCCGTTTGTTAAAAAATCCATCGTTGTTTCTTGTCGACCACCTGCAAGCGTTAATCTGAAAATAGAAAAGGAATAGAAAAGGGCGTACCTCAGCAGTAGTGTCGTTTTAGGTGAGATATGTTCCAATTGCTTGGTAGTTGTTCCTCATTCATCGTACCGAGCTTGTAGGACCCTTTTCCCAGTGACCTCGAGAATTTGGTATGGTCCTTCTTAATTCGGACTTAATTTTCCTTCATTGGAATTTCGGGTGTTGAGGGTGACTTTTCTCAGCACTAAGTCCCCAACATTAAAATATCAAAGGTTGGCTCTTCGATTGTAGTATCTCTCGATCTGTTACTTTTGGGCGGCTAGTTGGATGAGGGTTGTTTTGCGCCTTTCATCCAATAGTTCTAGGTTTGTATTCATGGCCTCGTCATTTGATTCCTTTGTTTGCGAGAGCATCAGCCTCATTTTTTTGGTCTCGAGGTACATGTTGCAAAGTCCACTCCTTAAATCGGTGCAAAGTTACTTGTAACTTATCTAGGTATATTTGCATTCGGTCTTCCCTAACTTCGAAGGTTCCGTTAACCTGATTCACTACGAGGAGGGAGTCGCATTTGGTTTCGATCACCTCCACTCCCAACCCTTTGGCTAGTTCGAGATCTGCAATCATGGCCTCATATTCGGCCTCATTGTTAGTCAATTTTACAGTTCTAATATATTGTCTAACCACGTTGCCTGTAGGTGGTTTTAGTATGATGTCGAGCCCGGACCCTTTCGCGTTCGAAGCACTGTCCATGAAGAGGGTCCAGATTCCTGAGGATGTACCCGAATTTATCAACAGTTCTCTTTTGACCTCGGGTATTAGGACCGGCGTGAAGTCAACTACGAAGTCTGCCAAAATTTGAGACTTAATTGTTGTTCGGGGTCGATATTCGATATCATACCCGCTGATTTCTATGGCCCATTTGGCCAACTGTCCCGAAATCTCGGGTTTATGCAAAATATTTTGAAGTGAATAAGTTGTTACAACACATATGATGTGACATTGAAAGTATGGTTTTAGTTTTCTAGAGGTGCTTATTAAAGCGAGGGCCAATTTTTCTAGGTGGGGATATCTAGTTTCGGCCTCACAAGGTCCGGCTGACATAATAGATGGGAAATTGCGTACCTCGTTCTTCTCGGACTAGGACTCCACTTACCGCTACCTCTAATACTGCCAAATATAAGTAAAGTTGTTCGTCTGCCCTTGGCGTGTGAAGCAGCGGCGGGCTCGATAGGTACCGTTTAAGATCTTCCAATGCCTGCTGGCATTCCGAGGTCCATGTGAAATTATTTTTCTTTTTTAGCAACGAGAAAAATCAGTGGCCTTTATCGGAGGACCTCGAGATGAATCGCCCCAGGGCGGCCATGCGCCCGGTTAACCTCTGCACGACCTTTACGCTGTCTACCACCGCGATGCTATCGATAGCTTCGATCTTGTCGGGATTAATCTCGATTTCTCTGTTGGATACCATGAACCTGAGAAATTTACCTGACTCGACCCCGAATGCGTATTTTTCCGGGTTCAGCTTCATGTTATATTTCTTCAATATACTGAGAGTTTCCTGCAAGTGCTTTAAATGGTACTCTGCTCGCAGGGACTTAACTAGCATGTCATCAATGTAAACTTCCATAGATTTCGCTATTTGTTCTTCGTACATCCGATTTACTAGGCGTTGATAAGTGGCATCAACATTTTTTAATCCAAATGGCATTACATTGTAGCAGTAGGTACCATATTTAGTGATGAACAAAGTATTTTCCTGATCATCTGGGTTCATTTGTATTTGGTTGTACCCGGAGAAGGCATCGAGAAAATTGAGGATCTAGTGGCCGGCCGTTGCATCGATCATGCGATCGATATTAGGCAAAGGAAAAGAATCCTTGGGGCATGCTTTAATTAGATCCTTGTAATCTACACATATTCTAAGTTTGTTTTCTTTTTAAGGGACTACTGCCACGTTTGCTAACCATTCGGTGTATTTTACCTCACGGATGGACCCTATTTTAAGAAGCTTGGTTACCTCGTCTTTGACGAAAGCATGTTTGACCTCGGACAGGGGTCTTATTTTTTGCATCACCGGATGGAACTTCGGGTTCAAGCTTAGTTTATGGGTGGTGATTTCCTAAGGGATCCTTGTCATGTCAAGATGGGACCAAGCGAAACAATACATGTTAGCTATAAGAAATTGAATAAGCTTTTTCCTGAGCTAGGAATTTAACCCCGTGCCCAGGTATACCTTTCGTTTGGGCAGATGTTCAATTAGTATGATTTACTCCAACTCTTCGACCATTGATTTGGTAGCGTCAGAATCATCGGGGACTATGAAGGATCGAGGGATCCCATAATCATCATCTTCGTTAGTCCCCTGCTTCACTAGTTGGGTCGAGGCCATCATTTGTAATTGCTATTTGGTCTCCTGTTTTCCCTTCAAATTTGACCCCTTCATTGATGAGAGTGACGACATAGGAATCACTTCTTCAACGGCAAACATTTCTTTTGCGGCGGGTTGCTCCCCGTATATTGTTTTGATTCCCTCGGGTGTTGGGAATTTCAGAACTTAGTGAAGGGTCGAGGGCAATGCTCTCATGTTGGGGATCCATGGTCTCCCGAACAGGGGTTATACCTCATGTCACCCTCGATCACATGGAACTTTGTCTCTTGGATGGTCCCGGCCACGTTCATTGGCAAAGTTATCTCGCCCTTAGTAGTTTCACATGCCATGTTGAATCCGTTTAGTACTAGGGCTGCGGGCACAATTTGGTTCTGTAGGCCGAGTTGTTCTACGACCCTCGATCGAATGATGTTGGCCGAACTACATGGATCAATCAACACATGTTTAACTCGAGTTTTATTCATGAGTATAGAAATTACCAGTGCATCATTATATGATTGTATGATTCCCTCTGCGTCTTTGTCGTTGAAGGATAAAGTTCCTTCTGGTGTGTAATCTCGAGCCCGTTTTTCCATTGTGATTGATACTTTTGTGCATTTTATCATTGGACCTTGAGGAACATCGACCCCTCCGATGATCATATGAATGATGTGTTGGGGCTCGTCTTGTTCACCCTGTTTATTGGAATCTCTGTTCCTGAAATAATTCTTAGCTCTGTCGCTCAGAAATTCTCGAAGATGCCCGTTATTGAATAACCAGGTTACTTCTTCTCTCAATTATCGACAATCCTTCGTTCTGTGGCCATGTGTACCATGGTATTTGCATATCTGGTCGGGATCCCTTTGTGTAGGATCGGTTTGTAAAGGCTGAGGCCATTTAGTGTCTTTGATGCTTCCGATAGCCGATACAATGGCGGATGCATCGACATTGAAGTTATATTCTGACAATCATAGTGCTTCTTTAGGTCCGGTATGTCTGTCAAAACCGTTCTTGCTTATGAACACTCGATAGCTTTGGCCTCGATCATTTCTCCTTTAATTTCGCATAGGGTTGCGCCCAAGTCTGTTGCCTCTACGCTCTCCATTATACGCCTGATATCGATCCCTGTTCGATCTTGGTTCTCGATTGATATCCCTCTTAATTCTATCGACGGATCTGATAGGATAAACTGACCCGGGCAGAGCCCCGAGTTGGTCATTTTCGACCCTGATCTTCGATTGATATCGATTATGGACATCGGCCCAAGTGACAGCCGGGTATTCTATCAAATTTTGCTTCAACTGCTGCGAAGCCACCGAACTTCGAATATTGAGTCCTTGGGTGAAATCTTGAACTGCCCAATCGTCGGCGACCGGTGGTAGGTCCATTCGTTCCATTTGGAATCGGGATACGAATTCTCTGAGTATTTCGTTCTCCTTTTGTTTTACCGATTTTCTAGTTTCGACCTTGATGGCTCTGGCGTGTGCCTTTACGAAAGAGTCTGCAAGCATAGCAAAAGAATCAATAGAGTTAGGTGGTAAATTATGGTACCATATTATTGCTCCCCTTGACAGGGTTTTCCCAAATTTCTTTAGTAATACGGATTCGATCTCGTCATCCTCTATATCATTCCCTTTAATGGCACATGTGTAAGAGGCGACACGCTCGTTGGGGTCGGTCGTTCCATTATACTTAGAAATCTTGGGCATGCGGAACTTCTTGGGGATCAGTTTGGGAGCCACGCTCGGGGGGAAGAGCTTTTGTACGAATTTTTTGGAATCCAAACCCTTCAATATTGGTGGTGCCCTCGGGATCTGATCAACCCTGGAGTTATAAGTTTCCACTTTTTTGTCGTTTGCTTCGACCTTCTTTTCCCCTGACTTTTTTGTCGGTGCCTGGGTTTGGCTCTGCAACTGAGCTATCGCCACCTGTTGAGCTTGCAACATTTCGAAGATCATACACAGGGTGATCCCATCTTCTCCAATATTTTGGGTATTTCGAACTACAGATCGGGTTCCACCATGGATGCTGTTTTCAGGACCGGAATGTTGGTTTGCTTCGATGGCCATATGCGAATTAACGTCAACTGGATCCACGGCCCAAGTCCTAACGGGGTCAGCGGGTGGTCTTTCATCCCCGGGCGTCACGTTGTTATTTTCGCCTTGATGGCCAGATTCGTTGTCGATATGTAGGGGCATTAATTGATAGTTCGTCATTTTTAGCCTGAAATCAAATATACTTCCAAGAGAAAGTATAAAATAGTGTGTTTACAGAGATTTGTATCAAATGACCACTATTATCCTTAGCCCCACGGTGAGCGCCAAACTGTTTACCCGAAAAACGGATAACAATTAAATTTATATGCGGTTCTAAGGATACGTGGTATAATTTGATACAAGTTGAGAAAATATATAAATGAATATCGAAATTAACTGTAAAAGAAATGAATGCAATTTGAATGAATTAATTAGCCTAGGTCCCCAAGTTTGATCACCCTCAAACTGAATGGAGAGTAAACTGATACAAGAACAAAATGACTGAATATTGAAAACCAGAAGAAAGGTTGTATATTGCTTTGTATTCTATGAAAAATGAATGTATGAATGTATCCCGCCCCTCTACAAATGATTAGACCTCCTTTATATAGCAGGGAAGTCCTATTCTTAATACAATTTTTCAATACATCAAAGAATCCTATGATAGATTAATTAATTGGCCTCTCCTTGATATGCGTCGTGATTTCCGCCGATATTCTCGCCCAATTGCGGATATTTCGGCTTTCTGTTTTTTGGCTTGATAAGTTTTCCTCGATTTTTGCCGATCTCGACCTCGATCGGTCTCTATTTTTCTCGATCTGGATCTTGGCCGATCTCGATCTTGATCGGTCTCTGGGTATCGAGGTCGGTAACTTACATTCGCATCATGGCTCGATATTACACAAAGTCGAACTTTGATCTATTATGTTTCAATCTCGGTTAGTCATACGAAGGGCAAGCTCGATTTTGATCGTATACAATAGTAGAGTTTATAAATATGCAATATAATAGCTAGTTTTAAGACAACATGAAATCCTACTAATTTGTCATTACTTGTGCATGACACATTTCACCGATTTTGGCTGCTCTTGCCGCCATCTTTGTCGCCCAACCTTATTTTAGTCCGAATTTGTTTCATTAATTTTCGCAATATTATTAATTTCGCGAATAAAATTTTAAGACCAGCTCGATAACAAGCACGTGGATGGACACTTGTACCTTCATATGGACCTATAGAAAATGATAAATAAACATTGCTATCACAGGTGTGTTAATCAACATCGAATGATTAAAGTGTAGTACTAATTTAGGTGCTAAACATGATTATTTGGTAGGTCCTAGCAAAACAAACACAATCCTTTAAGATTTCCTTTGATGACAAGCAACCAAATCTACTTATAATTAAATCAGTGTGTACTTATCCGAATCGCTTTAATAAATAATCAGAAAAGGGTATAAACTACCCTTATCGTTTGTTAAATGATTTATAAATAGCATCCGTTCATCTATTAGTCCAAAATACACACAACATTAATTTTATTAATAAAATTACCCTCGCATTTAACGACAGAATGAATGAGCCTTTCATTTAATGATGTAGCATTTTTTTATTGGGACACGTGACATTTTCAACATAAAATAAAATATGAATCTTATTTCAACCCGTTAACGGATCCGACTCTTGGGTTTGTTACCCGGGTCAAAATATTTACATTAACTTATAAGAATAGCACGCTATTCTTGTTTTTTCCTGTTTAAAAAAAGATTATCTAACTTATACCTAACTATATTCGCCGAAAAGAAATTATAAATTGCATATTATTATTACCTAACCTTCTTATTAATTTAAGCTAGTAGTGTTTTATAGTATTTCTTTAATTTCTTCCCATGGCAACGGACGATGCTTCTGTGTTATTCACTAAACGTCCACTTCAGTTAAATTAACATGATAACATTAGTAATCTACTAATCTTCACATAAAATAACCACTTGAAATATGAAAAGATAGTGTTCTTTCATCTAAAAAAGGGCACCGATCTGCAAATGTCAGGGGGCTTCTATTCTGGGTGTATTGTTGCAAATGATAGGTGAGTTGGCTTTACTAGTTTATATAGCAATCATTGTTTAGACGATCTTTATGTCATCACCCGAAATTCTCAACCTCGAGACCATTATAGCGCCTAATATTTACTTGCTAGGCAAATCGACGTTAATAAATAAATAAACTAATTTTTAACAATTAATACGAAGTAATGACATTTAACGAGAAATAAACTCAGTATTTAACACAATGTGAATAAAAGTAACACGATGCCAACTACTCTTAGAAATTCGGAGTCACAAGTATATGAACAACTAGAATACTACATATATGATCTGGAACAAGGTACAACTGTTTGAAACTAGATAAACAGTAGGATAGATAAAGAAGGAGACTTCAGGGCTGCGGACGCCGTGCAGGTATACCTCAAGTCTCCAACTGTGGCTGAATCCGAGCAGAAAACTACTAGACGCCATTGCGATCAGCACCAGTATGTGCACAAGAAGTGTAGCATGAGAACAACCGACCCAATTATCACGACCCAATTTAGGATCATGACCGACGCTTAGGAGCAAATGCTCCTAAGTAAGCCTCATCAGTATTTTACAGAAAATCGGACAGAGTCTCCCCTGTTTTAGGACTATCCAAAGTTTTTCCGTCTCATAAATAATGTATAATCAACCAATATTCACCTAAACCAACCACAATCTTCATGAACTAAGCAAAACGAGTTTTCACCAACATTACCAACCTTACTAACATAATAATACTTAAACCATCTCAAAAATACGAAAGAAAGTGCAATACTGGTAACTAGTCCTATATAATGAATGAATACTCACGACACTAATAAAAATGACTATGGAGCGACTCTAAGAGTTCAAAAGAAAAGACGATAATAATAAATAAACTCTTCGCCCACACGAACAAGTGCGGGGCTCACCGAAAACTATCAACTCGTGTACTCTAATTAACAAAACCCTTGTTGCGCTAACTGATATCTCTGAAAAAAATAACGGGAAGTGAGTCTCTAGCTCATTGAATAATAACACTTAACCACAACTTTTTTAATTGGGGATAAGTCAGAAAGCATGCTTGTATATTAAATAGAAAATATCATAAGAATGCCCTTTCAGAAACAATATTCAGTCTCATCATGTTTTTCATGTAATAGAAATCAATTTAACAATTCGGTAATGAACTCGGTAAACACTGTGCCATATCAATCTTTATGTTTGAGAGGTTTCCAAGAAAGGATCATGTAATCTGTATTACTGTGTGGACACCTTCGTAAAAGGGAGTCAAATATAACTGTAGGTCCCTACTCGAGGGAAACTATAACTGTATGCTAGTTCTACCTTTCCACTAGCGAGGGTTATAATTTTACTTAGTAATCGGTGAATACAAGGTGCATCAGGTCTAACGAACCCGTCGTTAGCTACGAGATCCTTCAAAGTCTCCTCCTATTTATACTTTTCTTTGTAAGCAGTAAATATTCATAGGAAAGCATTTTCAAAATAGTACATGGCATTTCAATTCTTATCAGATCATGTAATCCCATTTCGGTAATAGTAATCATATCTCAAATAACAGTAAAACATGTCTAGTAACAGTGAGAACATTTTAACTAAATGTAAATATCTCAAGTAAACTATTCAGTACCATATCAAGTAAAGGACTTGTCCCACATGCAATTTCAAACATTCGGTAACAAATATTATTTTTAAAATCATGTATAAACCATGAAGGTTATGAAAATACAAGTTGTACTCACAGTACTCGTGTCGAAATACCAAACTCGTCACCTCAAGCGATCTGTACAACTTTTTTCAATCAATCTATAATTACATCAACATCGATCTCGTGTTAATTTTCTTGTTTAGGCTAATTCATAGCTAATATAAAATACCTAACCCTTGAGGTTTCATATTTGACTCTTAATTCGTCAATTTATACTTACTCGTGCTACTTGTTGTTTAAACCAAATCCAGAAAATCCACCAAATATAACTTATTCATATAATATACTCAGTTAATTCTTGAAAAGGTCTCATGGATTTCTCCCAGTTTCTTTAACTTTATCTTTTAAACTCTTAATCCAATCCCAACATCATCTCTACTTAGTCCCATAAAGAATCATAATATAAATTAATAGTCTTAAAAGAAGAAGAATTACATGAAATTACCTGGATTATATTGTTGAAGTTCAAGAATCTATGTCGATGATAAGGTGAAACACAGTATTCGGTACTAAGAACCCCTGAAACATTTTTTCTTTCTTTCTTTCTTTCTCTGCTTTTGTTTTTGTTTTCTTTTCCCCTGAAGCCTTTCTTCGTTCCCTTCCCCTAAACCCTTTTCAATCTTTTGGGCAGATTGTTTTCTAACGGGCTTCGGCCCTTTTGTTTACATTCTTTCTTTTTTTTTTTATTAGTTTGTTCTTTTCTGTGTTTTTTTTTGGACTTAAATTATTTGCTAAATGTCCAATAAGTCCTCATTTAAAATATTGGGGTATTACATCATTTTCGCCTTATGAAATTCGGTCCTCGAATTTAACTCAAGTGGTGTGCCTGTAGAGTGAGGTAGGTGAAAATACTCGACTCGCATGTCATCATATGACTCCCAAATAACTTATTCAACAATGTTATTTTCTCACTAGACTTTTTGACGTACACAATATCTTTTTGTTGTAACTTCTTTAATTTTCTGTCAACAATAGCTATCTACTCCTCCTCAGAAGATGAGTTTTTATTTGGTTGTATAGTTAGTGTTTCAAGAACATGAAATGACCCTGGCATGTATTTTCGTAATACAAATACATGAAACATCAAATCTGGAGGGAGTGTTATACGATACGTTCGGTCAAGTATCCCATAAGGTCATATAAACCTCGAGCTCAACTTACCTCTTTTTTTAAATCTTATCACGCCCTCCATAAGAGAGACTCGTAGAAATACTTTGTCCCCAATTGTGAACACTAAATCTCTTCTTCTCTTATATGCATAAGATTTTTGTCTTCTTTGATCCGTGAGCAATTTCTGGCGGATCAACTGAACTTTGTCAATAGCTTATTGTACTAAGTTTAGACCCAATAAGTTAGTCTCGCCAGCTTCAAACCATCTGATAGAGGAATGACATCTTTTTACCCAACAAGACTTTGTATAGAGCCATCTGAAATGCTTGACTGAAAGCTGCTGTTATAGGCAAATTCAGCTAAGGCTAGGCAAGCATCCCAACTACCTTTAAAATCGAGAATGCAAGCCCTCAACATATCCCCAAAGATTCGTATATTACATTTAGACTGCTCGTTTGTCTACGGATAAAATGCAGTACCAAGATCTATTGGTGTATCTATTGCTTCTTGAAAAGATTTGCAAAGGTAATGGACAATAGAACCTCTTAAAATCAAACGAATTTCATTCACATACTTTTGTGAATGCCTTTTCCATTGTACATGGTATAACCAACAGAAGGGTGCAAAAGTTGTAAGTCAGTCTATGTATCTAACGGCTTGAGGTAGACCAATCACAAAGTCTTTAGTAACTCTTTACAATTTCTACATCTGGATCTCAAGCTATTCTGGTAGGCTAGCGGATCTATATTCAACCTTAACAAGCTAAATAACTAGAAACAAAATGCAACATTTTTTTCCTTTTTTTTTTTCAATAATACAATTGGTTTAGGTTAAGATACATCTTCATGGGTTACAGGATATATATATATATATATATATATATATATATATATATATATATATATATATATATATATATATATATATATATATACACACACACACATATTCACACAAAGCGGCCCCGCCGCCTCACCCAATGTATGCAGGTAGAGGTGTAAGCACAATACCAAAACTCTACTCAAGCGGCCATGTCATCTCACCCCAATGTATGCAGGTGAAGGTATAATCACAGTACAAAAAACCTACACAAAGCGGCCATACCACCTCACCCCAATATATGCGGGTGAAAATGCATCAACGATACCAATACCTACACAAAGCGACCATGTCGCCTCACCCTAATATATATATGTGGGTGGTGGTGAAACAACAATACCAAAATCATACACAAAGCGGCATTGCCGCCTCACCCCAATGTATGCGGGTGGAGGTGTAATCCCAATCACAATCTTTACATAATTTGGCATAATAATTTCCACATAAATCACCACTTGGAATCATAATATGTAGATACACAATCCATAGTTTGGAACACATCCTCAATTGATAATACAATATGATAATAGCATTTGAAATACGAATTGAACATATATCTTTGTCACAAAACTTATTCAGAATACTCGATTTGTAATGAATATCTTGGAACTTACAAGGGTATTGGGGTTCCAATTCTTAAAGAAGAGTTTAGCCAACATACCTCAATTGAGCTTCCTTAAACTCTAAAATATTCCGAAATTCTTGGCAACTTCAATCTATTTTAGAAATATAACAAGTTGAACCAAATTTAGGGAGATGATCATGGTTCTAGCTCATTTGAGCATTTTATCAAACACTAGGTTTGAATTAACGTTTCAAGGTCCTTTTATAGAGGATTCCATCATCCCACAACCCATTCTTTACCATTTTTAGCTCACAATCTTCCTACACCATTTGATAACACATGCATGCAAAATAAACAACTCCCATCTCCAAGAATTGTCTTTCTATTTACCCATTCTTAGATAAATTTTGAAATTAAGGGCTAGGGTGTAGAATCTTACCTCTAGGATGAAGACCTAGTGAGTTTTTCTTGTTAATCCTCAAAGATTCGAAAAAGAATTGAAGAACAAATTGCTGAAGAACTCTCTCCCACTCTAGAGCACTCTCTAACCCTCAAAATATCAGATTTTAGCTCAAAAATGGTACAAATCGTCTATTTAATGAAGTAGGATCGGGTTATAAAAACTCAAAAATGAAGCTCCGAAACAGGGTATGCGGTCACATATGCGACCGCATAATGCTTATACGATCCGCAGAATAGACCGCATAATTTTTCTCCGGAACTGGGCAAATCTGACTCGGTCCGCGGTCATTATGCGGCCCGCAGACCTGTTCTGCGGTAGCATAATGCACTGCAGACCTGTTCTGCGGTAGCATAATGCACCACAGAACTGGTCTGCGGTCTCATAATGTGCCGCAGAACCTCCATCCGAAAAATCTTAAAGCTGGATATGCGATCAGAGTGCGGCCTGCGAAATGGTTTTGCGGTCGTATAATGGGCCGCAAAAATGACATCAAAAATGGCCCAAAAGACTGTCTCACTCTACTGCCTGCAGAGTGAATATGCGGCCGCATAATGGGCCGCAGAAATGCCCAATTCTGCCAAAAATTTTCCTTTACTCCCTATTGTGTTGTTCAACCTAATTTCTTGAATTTTCCTTTGCATCTCTACTATCATTAACACCTACGCCTATCCCGGCACCACGAAACCTTAAATTCCTTGTGAAATTTCATGGGGCCTTACATTCTCCCCTACTTAAGATCATTCGTCCTCGAATAAGGGTCAAAGTTTACTATTAGCATCTGATGCGACTCAATTTCCTTACCACACACCAGCAGCCCCAAATTTGACTAACTCCCTAAATTTCCAAACTATTTGCTAGAGTTTCCCTTGTAATTGAGCCTATCCATCTGCCAGAGAACCCCAGAAATACATCCTGACAACATATACATAATCCAACGATGTAACATAACACAAAACAACGCCAATTGTGGCCTCCCAAGTAATATATTACCAAAAAAGGAACATCTTTAACATCAATTGTACAAATGATACATAATTTATAGAAGGTAACCCTTAGAATTTTCATAGAACATAACTTTAAAAATACATGGCTATTCAAATAAATGAGGATACTTTTTCTTCATTTCTTCCTCGGCTTCCCAAGTAGCCTCTTCAACCTGTTGGTTTCACCATAACACTTTCACTGAGGCAATTTCTTTATTTCTCAGCTTTTGGACTTGCCGATCAATAATAGAAACTGGAATCTCTTCATATGTCAATTCCTCATTAACCTCAATACTCTCAACCGGAACAATGAGTGTCGGATCTCCAACTACTTTTTTCAACATAGACACATGAAACATCGGGTGTATTAATGACCTCTCAGGTGGTAGCTCAAGCTAGTACGCCACCTCACCGATCCTTTGAATGATTTTGTACGGTCCGACATACCTCGGAATCAATTTCCCTTTCTTACCAAATCGCATTACACCCTTCATGGGGGAAACCTTAAAGAATACCCAATCATCTTCTTTGAACTCAAAATCCCTACGACGAACATCCGAATAGGACTTCTGACAGCTCTGAGCAGTCTTCAACTGCTCCTTAATGATCTTAACTTTTTCCATAGCCTAATGCACGAGGTATGGACCTATCAACTCTACTTTCCCAATTTCAAACCACCCAGTGGGAGATCTACATCTCCTACCATATAAATCCTCGAACGGTGCCATCTGAATGCTAGCATGATAACTATTGTTGTAGGCAAATTCTATGAGTGGCAAATGATCATCCCAGCTACCTTTGAAGTCTAGAACATAAGTGCGCAACATATTCTCAAGCGTATGAATAGTTCGCCCTGCCTCGTCAGTCTGCGGGTGAAAGGTTGTACTAAGATTCACCTGAGTACCCAAACCTTGATGAAATTTCTTCCAAACATTAGCAGTAAATTGTGCTCCCCGATTAGAAATAATGGAAACTGGAGTGCCATGCAACCTGACTATTTTTCTAATATACAACTGAGCATATTGTTCTGCTATGTCGGTAGCCTTAACCGGAAAAAAGTGTGTCGTACCATTATCCAAGCCGAGAGAGAAAGCTATAGTCTTATGTTTATGAATCCCCTCCTTCAATTTCACCAACAATGGATCGTTGTATTGCCTCTCTTTGACTTCCACAACAAGCGATGATTCAGTCCTATTTTGCACAATTACCCCTCCTTCACTAGAGTCTGCAATACAAACTCCCAAACTAGCCAATCGGTGAACTTCCTTGTCCAATGGCCTTTGATATGCCTCCAAGTGAGCCAAACTACCCATAGATTTTCGGCTAAGAGCATCCGCCACAACATTGGCCTTTCCCGAGTGATACAAGATATCGATGTCGTAATCTTTGAGTAACTCAAGCCATCTTCTCTGCCTCAGATTCAGCTCCTTCTGTTTGAAAATATATTGAAGGCTCTTATGGTCCATGAATATATCCACATGGACCCCATAAAGGTAATGACACCAAATCTTCAATGCAAATACCACCGCTGCAAGTTCTAAGTCATGTGTTGGATAATATTTTTCGTGATTCTTGAGTTGCCTAGAAGCATAAGCTATAACCTTGCCATGTTGCATTAATACACACCTAAGCCTAATTCTTGAAGCATCACAATATACCACAAATCCGTATGCACCCTATGGTAAGGTCAACACCGGTGCCATAGTCAATCTTGCTTTCAATTCCTGAAAACTCCTTTCACAAGCATCTGACCATTGGAACTTACTCGCCTTCTGCGTCAATTTAGTCAACGGAGAGGCAAGGGTAGAAAACCCCTCCACAAATTTTCTATAATACCCAGCTAAGCCTAAGAAGCTGCGAATCTCTGTTAGAGTTGTAGGCCTCGGCCAATTCCTCACAGCTGCAATATTCTGAGGATCAACCATAATCCCTTCACTAGAGACTACATGACCCAAAAATGTGACAGATTTCAACCAAAATTCACACTTCAAAAACTTTGCATATAACTTGTGCTGATATAGGGTTTGCAGAACTACCTTGAGATGATCAGCATGGTCCTCTTGACTTCGTGAATATATAAGAATATCGTCAATGAACACTATCACAAAGGAGTCAAGAAAAGGCTTGAAGACTCGATTCATAAGATCCATGAAAGCTGCTGGGGCATTTGTTAGCCCAAAAGACATTACCAAAAATTTAAAGTGCCCATACCGGGTCCTAAAAGCTATTTTCGGAATATCTTGCTCCCTGATCTTCAATTGGTGATATTCGGATCTTAAATCGATCTTGGAGAAGTACCTAGCACCCTGCAATTGGTCAAACAAGTCATCTATCCTTGGCAGTAGGTACTTATTCTTGATTGTGACCTTGTTAAGTTGCCGATAGTCAATACACATTCTCAGTGACCTATCTTTATTCCTTACAAAAAGGACCGGTGCACCCCAAGGCGACACACTCGGCCGGATGAAACCCTTTTCTAACAAATCTCTCAATTGTTCCTTTAGCTCATTTAATTCTATCGGTGTCATTCTGTAGGGTGGAATAGATATAGGATGCGTGTCTTGCATCACATCAATCCCAAAATCAATCTCCCTATCTGGTGGGATCCTAGGGAATTCATCTGAAAAGACTCCCGGAAATTCATTCACAACAGGCACGGACTCAAGTATAGGTGCCTGAGCATCGGTGTCCGTAACCCGGACCAAATGGTAAATACACCCCTTGTTGATCATTTTCATGGCCTTAAGGTAAGAAATAAACCTACCCTTCGGCACTACATCATCACCCTTTCCACTCAATAACTAGCGCATTTTGAAATTCGAACCTAACGGTCTTGGTTCGGCAATCAAGCTTGGAAAAACAAGAATAAAGCCAATCCATCCCCATTATCACATCAAAATTGACTATTCTCAATTCAATAAGATCCTCCACGGTGTCCCGATCACGCAACGTGACAACACAATCCCTATAAACCCACGCGGCCAAAATAGACTCACCAACCGGAGTAGATACAGATGACAGCTCATGAAGTTGTTCTGGTTCTATCCCAAATTCCATAGCAACATAAGGAGTGACATATGGCAAAGTGGAACCGGGATCAATAAGAGCATATACATCATGGGATTGGACAGACAATATACCTGTGATAACATCTGCAGAAGCCTCTAAATCCCGACGCCTCCGTATAGCATAAAATCTGTTGGGTCCTCCCGAATTATGTGCACGACCCCTAGCTGCACCACACCTTGCGGGTGCTGGAGTGCCTAGAGCTGGAGGTGTTGTGGATGTAGTAGCTGCAGAATTAGCTGGCTAAGCCGCACCCCTGCCCATGTTTTGGCGGGACGAGCGGCAATCCCTCTTAATGTGACCCCTCACACCGTACCCATAGAATATAGGTAGGTCCATGAAGCAGGCCCCAAAGTGCATCCTCCCACACATAGGGCATGGGAGCCTCCGCTGCTGAAACCTTCCGTCGGGACGACCCTGCTCGTGGGGTCCCCTGTTGCCCCGACTAGGTCCAGACGACTGTGCACTCATCGAAGACTGAGCGAATGATTGAGATGGTCCTAATGAACATCCACTGAACACTGACCTACCACCACCACCACCGGAAGAACCACCAAAGTTGCCCCCGGACCGGGCCTTGCTGCTACTTTGACGCTCCATTCTATTCTTCAATTTGCGGGTCTCTGTGGCTTGAGAAAATGCCACCATCTTACCATAGTTTATATCGGAATTCAAGGCAGCTGTAGCGCCCTCATTAATAACCAAGGGGCTAAGGCCCTGTACAAACTAGCGCACTCTAGCCTCCATAGTGGGCAACATGTGAATAACATACTTGGACAGGCGTGCAAACTCCATATGATACTCCCACACATTCATACTACCCTGCTTCAAGCTTTCAAACTGAGCGGCACGGGCTGTCTTAGTTTTGGCAGGCAAGAAATAATCCATAAAGACATCTGTGAACTCACCCCACCTTGCCGGAGGACTTCCCACCTCACGGGATTCCTCCCATAACTCAAACTATGAATAGGCCACCCCTTTCAGGCGGTAGGAGGCCAACTCCACTCCCTCCGTCTTTGTATCATGCATAACCCAGAGATTTTTGTGCATCTCATCAATGAAGTCCTGGGGGTACTCCTCGGGATCAGTACCCGTAAACACTGGAGGATCTAATTGAAGAAACTTGTTCACCCTGGAACTAGAAGATTCCCCTAGCTGACTGGAAGAAGTAGGCCCAACACTCGATCTCTGGGCCTGAGAAGCCACTATCTGTGCCAACATCTGTATGGCTCCCCTAAGATCAACATCAGAAACACCAGAATCGGAAGCTGGAGCAGGAGGTGGAACTAGAATATCAGTTGGAGGAACCGTTGTACCTCCAGTAGGTGTAGGGACAAGTGCGGTCTGATCAGTTGTGGTAGAATCAGGCAGTGTAGTAACTGGGGGAATATCCTCACCCCCTCGGGTGCTCACCTGCATCATCAAATATAGGATCAACTGCCACTCCCGAGGTGACATTGGCTCTTTGGCCAGTTCTTGCCTTCTTCTTAGGTGTCATGTACTGAAAATTAGAGCAACGCACGAGTTAAAGGAGGAACAATCTTACAATCATCTTTATCGCACGATCGAGAACATGAAAGAAGGGTATTATTCCTAAATGCCCAAGTAGCATCCTAATTATAGATGTGGTCGACAACACACTGATAAGAAGAACTCTACTAGACACGGCTCTCAGACATCCTAGGACACTTTAAAACCTTAGAACTCTACTAGACACGGCTCTGAGACATCCTAGGACACTTTAAACCCTTAGGCTCTGATACCAAGTTTGTCACGCCCCAAAATCGGGGAGCGCGACCGGCACTCAACCGAGTGAACCCGACCGAGCAAGCCGTTATATTTCCTTCTAACCAAACTCATCCATGAATAAGGATAATGCATATTTTAGTTAATTAGACAATAAGGTGATCATGTCTACCATACAAATTCATTACCGTTAGTTACTTCATTTAATATGTCTCAAAACACACACACACCTTCATGGTTCAAAGTGGAACAAGTGATTTAATCACAACATAACTTGTTTATCATTCCAACACCCATATACAACCCACACTAAATCTACAGAGCCTCTAAAAATACTAAAGAGTACAATGATAGTGCCGGCAACAAGGCTCTGGCTATACCTCAAAACACGATAACACATACGAAATAAAAGATGCACAACCCCGGAATGAGATGGGGCTCAGCAAGTCAGCCGGGAAGAATGAGCACCGCTATCACTGGTCAATATCCTCCGCTGTGGAACCACTTGCATCCATTAAAGATGCAGCGCCCCCAGCAAAAGGGGCGTTAGTACATGTCGAATAGTACTAGTATGAAAACTAAACAACAATTTAAGAATTCGAAAATATAATATGAATATGATGAACCAGGACGACAATAGAATAGCACAGATAGCCGTTTAAACCAAAGCAAGCTTATCAAGAGCTGCCATTAACATTTATAGAATTTAAAATGAGATCCCCTATAACTATTTTCACACAAAGCGGCCCCGCCGCCTCACCCCAATGTATGCAGGTGGAGGTGTAAGCACAATACCAAAACTCTACTCAAGCGGCCCTGCCGCCTCACCCCAATGTATAAGGGTGGAGGTATAATCACAGTACCAAAAACCTATACAAAGTGACCATGCCGCCTCACCCCAATATATGCGGGTAGAAATGCATCAACGATGCCAATACCTACACAAAGTGGCCATGCCGCCTCACCTCAATATATATATGTGGGTGGTGGTAGAACAACAATACCAAAATCATACACAAAGCAGCACTGCCGCCTCACCCCAATGTATGCGTGTGGAGGTGTAATCTCAATCACAATTTCTATATAATTTGGCATAATAATTTCTACATAAATCACGACTTGGAATCATAATATGTAAATACACAATCCATAGTTTGGAACACATCCTTAATTGATAATACAATATGATAAGAGCATTTGAAACAAGAATTGAACATATATCTTTGTCACAAAACCTATTCGGAATACTCGATTTGTAATGAATATCTTGGAACTTACAAGGGTGTTGGGGTTCCAATTCTTAAAAAAGAGTTTAGCCAACATACCTCAATTGAGCTTCCTTAAACTCTAAAATGTTCCGAAATTCTTAGCAACTTCAATCTATTTTAGAAATATAACAAGTTAAACCAAAATTAGGAAGATGATCATTGTTCTAGATCATTTGAGCATTTTATCAAACACTAGGTGTGCATTAAGGTTTCAAGGTCCTTTTATGGAGGATTCCATCATCCCACAACCCATTCTTTACCATTTTTAGCTCACAATCTTCCTACACCCTTTGATAACACATGCATGCAAAATAAACAATTCTTATACCCAAGAATTGTCTTTCTATTTACCCATTCTTAGATAAATTTCGAAATTAAGAGCTAGGGTGTAGAATCTTACCTCTAGGATGAAGACTTAGTGAGTTTTCCTTGTTAATCCTCAAAGATTCGAGCAAGAATTGAAGAACAAATTGTTGAAGAACTCTCTCCCACTCTAGGGCACTCTCTAATCCTCAAAATAACAGATTTTAGCTCAAAAATGGTACAAATCGTCTATTTAACGAAGTAGGTCTGGTTATAAAAATCCAAAAATGAAGCTCCGGAACAGGGTATGCGGTCGCATATGCGACCGCGTAATGCTTATGCGGTCCGCAGAATAGGCCGCATAATTGTCCTCCGGAACTGGGCAAATCTGATTCGGGATGCGGTCATTATGCGGCCAGTAGAACTGGTCTGCGGTCACATAATGCGCCGCAGAACCTCACTCCGAAAAATCTCAAAGCTGGATATGCGATCAGAGTGCGGCCCGCGAAATGGTTTTGCGGTCGCATACTGGGCCGCGAAAATGACATAAAAAATGGCCCAAAATACTGTCTCACTCTGCGGCCATTCTGCGGCCCGCAGAGTGATTATGCGGCCGCATAATGGGCCGCAGAGAATGCTCAATTCTGCCAAAAGTTTTTCTTTACTCCCCAGTGCATTATTCAACCCCATTTCTTGAATTTTCCTTTGCATCTCTACTATCATTAACACCTACGCCTACCCCGGCACCACGAAACTTTAAATTCCTTGCGAAATTTTACGGGACCTTACATATACCAACTCCCGGAATCGAAATCCAAACCCGATATTAACAAAGTCAACTCTCGGTCAAACTTCTCAACCTTCTAAACTATCCAACTTTCCAATTTTCTCCGAAATGCATCAAATCAACCTACGGACCTCCTAATCCAAATCTGGACACACGCCTAAGTCCAAAATCACTATACGAAGCTATTAGAATCATCAAAACACCGTTCTGGAGTCATCTTTACAAAAGTCAAACTCCAGACAACTCTTTTTACTTAAGCTTCTAAAATAAGAATTATTCTTCCAAATCAATCCCGAATCATCCGAAAACCGAACTCGACCACACATGCAAGTCATAATATATAATACGAAGGTATTCGAGATCTTAAGCTATCGAACGGGATGCTAATTCTTAAAACGACGAGTCGGGTCATTACATATTCCCCCTGCCTTCGCATTCGCGAGCCAAGGAACGCGTTCGTGAAGAGTAGCGGACATACTTCTACCCACAACCCCATAACTATACGCATTCGCGAGAGGACGGTCGCGTTCGCGAAGGGTAAGCCCCCCACTACTTCGCGTTCACCTTCACCGCCATGTCCCCGCATTCACGAAGAACAATTCTGCCCCAGTCACATTTTTCCCTTCGCGATTGCGAAGCACAAGGCACCAGCTCTCAGAAACAACTACACCAGCAAATCCTTTAAGTCCAAAAATGGTCCGTAGCCAATCTGAAACTCACCTGAGCCCCTCGGGCTCCAAATCACACATGCACACAATTGTAATAACATCATACGAACTCGCTCGCATGATCAAAATACTAAAATAATATCTAAAACTATGAATCAGACATCAAAATGCGTGAAAAGTTTAAAGAAATTCAAAATCACAACCGAGCGTCTGAATCCTATCAAACCAATTCTGATTTGCACCAAATTTTGCAAATAAGTTTCAAATAGCAAAATGAACCTATACCAAGTTCGGAACCAAAATTCGAACCCGGTAGCCATAAAGTCAACCTAGGGTCAAATCTAGGAAATTTTTAAACCTTCATGTTACTAGCTTTCGACAAAACAAGTCAAATCAAGTTAGTGACATCCGAATTCAATTCTGGGCATACGCCCAAGTCTAAAATCACGATACGCACCCACCGGGATCGTCAAAATACCGATCCAGGACCGTTTACATAAAATATTGACCGTAGTCAACTCAAGTTATTTTTAAAGCCAAAATTCATAATTTCTTCAAAATTTTCACATAAAACCTTTCCGAAAAAAGACACGGATTGCGTACACAAATTGAAAAATATTAAATGGAGCTAATAGAGATCTCGGAACATGAAAATAAGGGCTAGTACTCAAAACAACCTATCAGGTCGTTACACTTTATTTGCTTCTCTAGTAAAAATGATTTACCAATTGCATGCTTTGGTATTTTTGTATGTTTTAAGATTTGAGAAAATAGTTTGAAAATTATATGAAAATTAAGGTTGCTGACATGTATTTAGTCTTTTGTGTATGTTTTGGAGTCACAGTGAGCAAGTCTAGCCTCTGGCATCTCATGGTAAGATCCTTGTAGATTTGACATCATTCTCTTTTAAAGTTTTATATTTTCTACTAATTATTGTTCATGTTTATTGAGTTGGAAGGTAGGTTGTGGAGTACGTCAATTGGTTGCCTCTACTGCATAACTAAGAAGATGCTTCCAAAGAAGCTGTACTGTTAGTAATATTTACTACTATATGAAAATGTGTATGTTGGTAAACTAGGAGGTTTTACTACTAATTTCAACATACTTTCTGATTAATTTGTTGTGCATTTCATAAAAATACAGGTTGCTACATCAATCATTTCTAATCTCATTCAGGAGGTTGCCAGATAGACAGATACATAATTGAATTAGAGAGGTCTACAGAAGGAAGTGCAGAAAGAGTGGCAGATTAATTGAAGAAGTGAAGAAATCCTTTGTTGTTTCAAAATTAGTTAGATTTTGCTTGAATATTGAAAATAATTTTATCATATTATTGTTTTATTGTAAAGACTACAGTTTTTTATACTTGAAATTAGTATATAGAGAGCTTCTGTTTGTTAGTCCCGCAAATATTGCTGTATTTGTAAATAATAATATAAGTTATCGTAATGAAATAGTAATTAATTCGAGCCCACTGAATTTACAGTGTTTCCTTAAGGAATTTAATCCCCTCCTAATACCCAAGATTATGGATTATTTCCTCCCAGGATAGAACGAATCACACACTGGTGTAGCGGTACTTCAAACCCCAGTGTTTCAGCGAACACAAAGTTCGGTAGCAAATCACACTTACAGTTGCTTTGTTTGAAGTTAAAACAATGCAGAATAAAGAAGTAGAAACTCAGAAAATCGTATGGAAATGCTGAGAGGAAGGAGTACAATGTATAGCCAAATCCGCTTTGTTTGAAGTTAAAACAATGCAGAACAAAGGAGTAAAAACTCAAAAAATCGTATGGAAATGCTGAGAGGAAGGAGTGCAATGTATAGCCAAATCCGAATCCGAATCCGAGCAGAGCGAGCGACGACGATGTGAGGCTTGCTTTCTTCTTAACTCTTTAAGAGCTACAAGAAGAACAATTCTATATATACCCACCAAAAATCTTTTCTTCTTCCAATATGGGACAATGTCTCATTGTCAAGAGGGGGAAAAATAAAATTTTCTCTATTTCCCATTCACCCTCATTTTAAGACTATTTCATCTTAAATAACAAAAACCTCAACACTGTTTTCATTATATATGATTCCAGTTTATGTTTTTTATAGGATGCGTTAAAAATAGTCTCGACAATTTAACAGTATTTGCGTAAATGGCGATAATAATTCAAAAATTTCCGACACTTTCAAATATGTCGCAAACAATAAGCTAAAAACTACAATGCTGACATTTGATTAAAGTCTCAAACAAATGTCACTATTCGTTTGCCGACATTACTCTCTGTGTTGGAAATTTCAAAGTGACAATAAATGCCGTAAATCTTTTACCAACATTTACTTAAATGTAGGAAAATTATTAACATTGAAATTTCCGAAATTTACTTTAAATGTAAAATAAATGTCGGTTAATAATTTTGTGACATTTATCTAACTTAATGTCATAATTCATACTATAATATACATATAGTTATGTATAATCTATGTATATTGATTAAGAAAAATAAATAATAAATTTGGTTGGCTATTTGTATTTTTTAATTTTGTGACATTTTAATTTTTTTTCTTTTCCGTCTCCGCCTACCCCGCACCCCCGCCAAAAGAAATTTACCTTTTTTTGTATTTTTTAATTTTTTGTTTTTTTGTTTTTCTGTTTTTTTTTTCCGTCATCGCCCATCCCTACTTATTTTTCTTAACGGAAAACATTTTTCGTTATACCAAACACACCTCAGTGGCCTCATGCCATAGTTGCCATTTCAATTGCACAAATGTCTTCAACATCCAAGAGCAGTGTATCCACACAAAAAACAAAAGAAAACAGTTCATAGAACCATGAGAAAGCAGTATCTTTGGTATTGATTTTTCACGGACCACTTTTAAGAGAATAAATCTTCTTTCCAAGTTTGTTATAATAATTTATCACAAACTTGGAAAGAAGATTTATTCTCTTAAAAGTGGTCCGTGAAAAATCAATACCAAAGATACTGCTTTCTCATGGTTCTATGAACTGTTTTCTTTTGTTTTTTGTGTGGATACACTGCTCTTGGATGTTGAAGACATTTGTGCAATTGAAATGGCAACTATGGCATGAGGCCACTGAGGTGTGTTTGGTATAACGAAAAATGTTTTCCGTTAAGAAAAATAAGTAGGGATGGGCGATGACGGAAAAAAAAAACAGAAAAACAAAAAAACAAAAAATTAAAAAATACAAAAAAAGGTAAATTTCTTTTGGCGGGGGTGCGGGGTAGGCGGAGACGGAAAAGAAAAAAAATTAAAATCTGAAAAAAAAACTTTTTGGAGAGGGGGAGGGGGTTGGGGTTAGATGTGAGAGTAGATGAAGTTTTTAAAAAATATTTTCCTAACTTTTTCTAGGGAAGTCATTTTCCTCCGATTTTAAAAAAATGTGATATGTAGGAAAATATTTTTCAAACTATTTTGTACAACTAAACAGTAAAAAATAAAAGAATATTTTTCCGGCATATCAAACACACCCTAAATCTAACTGTAACTTCCTTGACTAGTGTACTTTTCTTTTGAAAAAATAATGAAACTCTCTTTATTGACAACAAAATTGTTAAAATAAAGTCGTTTGCATGTAAAATTTATCGGATTTAATTTAAGGAAGATCGAATCTTTGATAAAGGAAAGAGATTTTGCGCATATATATATATATATATATATATATATATATATATATATATATATATATATATATATATAGACATCTTAACTACTGTTAAGTTTAGTGTTAATCTTTATCAAGTGATTAGGTAGAGATTTTACTAGGTCTATATAAATCTTCGAGGAAGTTATATATTTGTTTGCTCAGCCAAAGATATTTATCTTTTCTAAGGGGAATGCATAAAGTGGCCCCCACCAAAATTACTCATCTAGCTGTCAAGTATGCCCAAAAATAGTTACATAGTTCCAACTCTTCTAGTATTAAAATGATGGGCACGTCTTGATTTGACTAACACTCTTCAAACTCACCGTTAAATTAAGCCCATGGGTTCCGCTACTTTCAAACAACAATTCTCGTGGGTTCCATTTATTGGGCCACAAGAAAGCTAAGCCCATCCTCTAAATTCTCAAGAGTGCCACTGAAATTATGTGCTTTCGCTTTCAATTCGCCCGCAGATTTTGGCACGTGACAAGTATCACGTGACTGGACAAATTAGGACCGTTAAAAGTACAAACCTCGAGTAGTGACCATAACTTTAGTTCAGTGTTTTAAAAGACGTTTTCGGTTAGTAATACCAAATTTGAAGTTTAAATTGTAGGTTAATTATTTTTTTTTTCCATGTAAAATTTTTTATTTTTTTGACTCAAGTTACTTGTACTTCTAAGTAACATATAAAAAATTATTTTGACTAATTTTTTGTTTAAATAGAGCACACATGTATATATATATTCACATATTTATAATTTTCTTCATTTTTTATGCAATTTCACGTATTTATAAATATTTAATATAATTATATTATTTTATAAAATATTAAAAATTAAATATTCATGGGGCTTACACCCCGTGCCATTAAAATTCCTCGCCCCCCTCTTTTAAAACAGTGCTTTAGTGGGCCTAAATTCACATGAAGATTTGGATTTGGTGCCTACAGATGAAACAACCACTGTATGTAAACCAAGTACGGGGACGCCGACAAATAATTAGTAGGCGTTTTGGACAATATTATTATGTTGAAGTTAAAGAGGCAGAAATTAAGAAGAAAAAAAAAAGATAGAATAACTTGGATTATTATGTTAGGAGTGGTTCAAAATGATCCTTAGATATATTTTTAAGTAGTTTTGATCTTTTAAATTTGTCAAATTAGTATTCGCTCCGTTTCAATTTAAATGACATATTTTGCTTATTAGTCAGTTCAAAAAAGAATAACACATTTTTATATTTAGAAACAATTTAACTTTGAACTTTTTATTTTACCCGCTTTACTTTTATAGCCATACAAATATTATTGCCCCACAAAGTTTTTATCTCTTAAACTTTTAGGATCACATGTTTCAAAAGTCTTCTTTTCTTTCATAAATTTTGTGTCAAATCAAACTAGTTCATCTAAATTGAAACTGAGGGAGTAAAATTTTGGACAATACCCATATATATTGAAGTTAAAAGAGGCAGAAATCAGTAAAAATGACCTCCTAATTTTCATGTGTGAAATATTTAGAATTATCGGATCATCAAATAAAATGTGAATAACTCGGCTTCCTTTAGTTTCTTTGAAAAAAAGGCGTGCTTCCAAGATATGCTTGAAACAATTTTTTCTTTCTCTTGTTACTATATCTCTAGACTAGATTCAATATTTTTTATCGAGAATTAGTGACATCATTATATACGTAGTTAAGAGCAATAATTTTGATTGATGATTGATTTGTGAAACTTAAAAGAAAGACATAATTGGCATGTATGAATTTTCCGCTATAAAAGGTCCCTATTCTTTCTACTATGACAGTCCAAACAAACTCTGCTCCCAATTTTTTGAACCGAGACTCAGAAAATCTCTCCTTAGAATCTCTGAAACCTTCCTTCAGGTTAGAACCAAAACAATATTAAAACAAAACCAAAGATTCTGATTTAATATCAAAAATAGATTATTTTTTCTTAAAAAATGCTTCTTCGAAGCTCTTCAAGTCAATTATTGAAGCATTCATGGTCAACTCCACACTCATCCCCGGAGCCAGACTTCATGCTTCACGTACCAAAACAGTTCTCAAGATCAACATCATCACTCTCAATCTCATCACAAAATTCAATAGTACGTAAATTGTCCCGAGCTCTCTCTGAAACTGATCTTAAGGAGCTCCAAAATTCATCATATTTTTCCAGCACGTGTTGCATGGCCATGCATGACGTAGTTCCTCTCACAGTTGAAGAAATAGACGAAGAAGAAAAAGAGGAGCGGGTAATGTTGAATTGTGTCACGGTCTCATCTAAACACATACCCCTAATCACATGGTTTTTTCATGAGTTTAAAAGTGTATTTAATATGCCCTCACGTGAGGGCTAAATCTTTTTTGACAACCTTAATTATATTTTCAACACGGCGGCGGCCTTATAGACTCTTTTTTCGTAAGCCTAATTAAGTCATCAACCTGCCCTTCATGTGCGACCTGATTATATTCTTTTTAATGGGCCTAGCTAGCACGTTAGTAATGAGTGACGATTATGGCCAACTTTTTGGAATATTGCACATGATAGAATTGTGTAAACACATCGTCTAAAAATTTAAACTATTAAAAAAATTACACTTCTAATTATTTTATATCATCAATTAGCGTCTAATTTTTGGTTGACAAATGGGTTGATGTTGTTTTCGGATTCCGGGTTGAAAACGGATGCAGGGTGCGAAGTTGAGGAAAAGAATAGACACACAACGGCGGTTGAGCTGGTGGTTGACGGCGGCGGGGGCGGAGGAGCTGGAAGTGGGAGGATATGTGGTGGTGGAGGAGGTGGTGATTATAACGGTGGAAAGGGAGACGATTCTGAGTACTGGGATTCACCAAATTATGGGAGTGATAATACTGATTTGTATTACACAAAGATGATTCAAGCTAATCCTAGCAATTCACTGCTTCTTGGAAATTATGCAAGATTCTTGAAAGAGGTACTAATATAGTACTTTGTTTAGCTGTATTTTTACCAACAGAAAATTACAAAGTTGTGCGGGATTAATTAGTTCCATTTCATTTTATATGTACATATTTGATTAGACATGGAGTTTAAGAATTTAAGTAAAAATTAAAAGACTTTTGGCAAATATTATTATAATTATCTTTAGAACTTGTGATTTTAAATACGTCATAATATTCTATAGTTATTAGAGAATGTCATTAAAGATAATAGGAAAAGTTTAGTGTTAAAATTCAATTGCAAATATAGAAAACTATTTTTTTTTTGGGAACAGATTTTAAAACAAGAATGTGATATAAAATGAAATTTTGAGAGATTATTGTGTTTTTAGTAAATTAAAGTAGTGAATTGCATATTCAATCAAATCTTTTTGTGACCAGAAAGTTCCTTTTTTTTTTTTTTTGCATCGGTTTAATTTTATATTGTAAGAATATGGAAAAAATCATAAATAGCTTAATGTACAATTGGTAATTGAAAAATAGCCGCAGTTTCAAAAGTAATTGAAATTTAGCTATTTTTTTATGTAGAGATAAATTTAAATAAAAACACTTTTAAAAATCCGAAAAATTCTAAGTATAATATGTTGAAGTTCGAATATTCTACATATATACGAGATTTTAGCATAATGTGCTGGAGTTCCAACGAATATGCTGGAAATTCATATGCAGGATCTCCATAATCCAGGAACTTTCCGTGTTTCAGCTAAATAATAACTATTTTTCAAAACTTTACAAGTGCTAGCTATTTTTTGATTATCAGTCCGAAAACTGGCTAGTTTGTGTTATTTTCACTAATACTATAGGGTTTATTTTGGTGAGAGCTTTTTTGATAATTTAAAAGATATAGGAGCAAAACTTAAGTATCGGAGTAGCAGATTTGTTCACTATATACGTTTTTAAAAGTTGTAAATTTAGTAAATGGAATTTTGAACAGGTCCGTGGAAACTTGGTAAAAGCAGAAGAATATTGTGGGAGAGCAATATTGGCAAATCCAAGTGATGGAAATATACTTTCACTTTATGCTGATTTAATTTGGAGATCCCATAAAGATGCGCCTCGTGCTCTCAACTACTTTGAGAAAGCTATTAAAGCTTCCCCTGACGATTGGTAAGAATTCGTGCACTTAACCAGTTATAATAGATTATTTATTTATTTTTGGATTACTAAATTATGATATTATAAATCATTTACCTATTGTTGTATACGGTCATTTTAACTTGATAATGTAAGTCTCAACGCACAAAAGTTAAACTCGTAAAATGAAACATAGACATGTTTTTTTTTTGGTGATGCAGTTATGTGTTAGCCTCCTATGCTCACTTTCTTTGGGATGCAGAGGATGATGATGAAGAAGAAAATGGACAAGAAGGAAAACAGGAAATGAGCGATATTAACTCATCACAACCTTGTTTCTTCGTATGACTAACTACCTCACAGTTTAATGAATGTTCTCTTTAGCAAATTAAATTAAAATATAAACTCTCTAATATTTTTGTTTTCTGTTTTTCAACCTTTGGGGTACGTAGTTAACCTTTCTTTTCATTCCTTGACTAGTTTCTTCGCGAACATAGAATCAATAATGTTTTGTAGAACAAAGGGAGTGGGCTAAACCCTAATCAACTTGTGGGATGTTACATACCCTGTAGACAACAATCGCAACAGTCGATCTGGTCCCCTACCCCACAAAGTAACTTGACGGTCGAACCACTCCCAAGGCAAATAATGACCTAGGGGTCGATCCGGCTAAGACTCCCGTTGAGTATTTTGAGTTTTGCTCTTTCTCGGCTTGATCTTGTAATTAAGAATGAAATAAAATCATGTTCCTGGAAACACTGGAGTTCTGGTTTTATTTTCCTCCAACGGAAATTTCTACTAATTAATTTCCTTTTTGATCCAGTGTAGGTTAATTGAGTATAAATATTGTGTATTTTCTTTTTTGGCGCACGGTATCTTGCTAACCTATATAATATTGAATATGTTGATGAATGAGAACCACAAAGGCCGTAAAGGGATGAGAATTCTTTCAACATCTTAATTGGCTGCTTTTGAAGATCTCTAGAAAATATAGAACCATTTTTTGAGTCCATTACTTCACTGAACTATTAAAAATAATATAATAAAATCTCTTTTTATTTTTTAAGGGAGAATACATATTTATCCCTACATTTGTTCAGTTTTGCCAACTACACAACTTTGCGAGAGTCCAATGACTCATGAACTTGTTCAACGTAAAATTAATACACACCCACAAGACCATGACCAGATTTCAGTTAGGCAGTGCAATACACGCACTACTCATGTTTTGCCAGGTCATTCTTTTAAAATGTCAATTTTTGCTTTTTTTACTTTTTTCTACCATCTTCTGCTCATTATTTTCCACCATTTTTAAATCATCAAACCAATCACCCACTGAATAACCACCAAATTAAAATCACTACCAAGTCAAACTAAGAAATCAGTAAATCATACAGAGCTTGTTTCCCAACTATTGAACTGAAACCTAATCTCCTTTCCGCTTTGTTTGCTTATGCATATAATCCCAAAGTTCACATATTTTAAACATAATTAGCAATACTCCTGAATTGTAGCATTTTAAAATTTTTAGTCTGACTACTCCTCAGACATAGTCGACTAATATGGAGACAGTCTGCACAATACTGTTAGTACTTCGATTCAATCAAATATTTATCTCAATAAACAGTAATTGCTTATAATAAAATATCAAAGTATTAAGGTAAATGATACGAGAAATTTTATACTGGTTCGGAACCAATGTGGTATCTTACTCCAGTCCCCTTGAGTTATAAGGAGGTTATCTCTTTAGCACTTTGTAATATGAGTTGAGCACATCTTGTGTAATTTTCAGCGTTTACCACCAGCGTTTACAAAGTTGGTTTTCACTCGCTCACCAATAACGCAAAAGGTTGGTTTTTACTCGCTCACCATCAACGACTCTTTGATTTTCACTCGCTTACCAAAGAAGCGAATAATGACACAACCTCTAAGGACACACTGCCTTTCGAATATTTTCAGTCTCTCTTTACTCTTTTGTGTACACAGTAAATCTACTAAAAGTTAATTACAATGCTTGTTAAGAGTAGAATAAAGAACTTGTAGTTGGGTAGACAATTGTATATAAGGTTGCATGATTAGGAATGTCTTCAACTTTTCTTTAAATAGTTGTTCTTCTTTCTTATAATGGTTCTGACTGTTGATCCATATTTGCTGTCAATCTTCCTTGATTTGGTTAGCTGATTTCTTGCATAATTGGCGTACATGGTTCTTCTCTTGTTGTTGTATTCATCGCTCATTCTTGTGCATGACCCAAGGGATTTAGATTGCCTTCACAATTATTGCTATCCGTAGAGAGAGTTTAGCTAATTGTGGAAACCATGTACTAATTTGTACTATTTGTTTATCATAGGATTTTGCCTTGATCTTATCCTTCTTGAATCTGGTGTATTCATGGGCGGGAACTTCTTGATCTCCATGGTTGATTGTCCACAATATCTTTTCCTTGTACAAATCCTTGATTTATGTAATCCAGTTGTATATCACATTCATATTCTTTCCTGAGCCTCCTTTATTTATTTTCCTTTTTGAGCACCAAAGATATATTCTTCAATATCCCATATACTCATAACTCTTGTTTCCTTCTTTGACTATAGAAAAAAGTTCCATTCACAATGTAGTATCACTGTCTTCTTTGATTTTCTTCCTTAACTAGATACATCGTGTAATTGCCAATATACTATTTACCAAGTGTAGTACCAATCTTCCTCAAATAAGGTAATAGATCTTCAATATAGAAAATATTTCCTTCTGAATAGCTCTCAAAATATCTTTGAACTCCTATTATATAGGAAGTATTCCTTTCTTGATCTTGAAAATTAATCTCTTTCCATAATATAGATTGTACTATCTCCATAATATATTTTTTTTCCATAGAAAATATATTCTTCATATTATATTGGAAATATTCCTTTCTTGATCTTGGAAAATAATCTCTTTCCATAATATAGATTGTATTATATTCATAATATATTTTCTTTCTATAGAGAATGTATGCTTCCTTGGCCTTGTAATATCTTTTTCATGTAGTATCTTTCTTCCACAAAATAATAGATCTTGTAGAGAATTCTAGCAACCTTCCTTTCAAGATATTTAAGAACTCTCCTTCCATAATTTTTGTAGAGTCCTCTTCTGATATTGTAGTAAACCATTCAATATTTAAAATATGACTTTCAAATATTATTCCTTCCATGAAGCTTGCAGATTAAATCGCTAGGAATAATCTTCCTTGATAAATTCATTACATGATATTAACTTTCCTATATTTAGTTAGATCTTTACTATCATCTTATTTCTTAAATAAACCTGTGCAAGAATAAGATTACCACAAGCAAATGTTCTTTGAATAATAATTATGTTGGTTTGTTATCATCAAAATCAATACGTGAAACCTTGAAGCTAACAATCTCCCCCCTTTTGATTATGATAAACCATTGATTACAAAATAAGAAAACTTAATTAAAGGAAGTAATGATATATGCTAGATAAACTGGTTACTTCCCTGAAGTAATCTTCTCGAAATTCATGTAGTACATCAAGTGTGGACTCCCCCTCAATTTATGGTTTCCTTAGTTATGCTCCTCCTGTCTCCATGCATTCTACCTGAATTTTTGAGCTTTTGTATTTTCCTCTTTTGTCATCATCAAAAGGGTGGAATAGGATATAAATTACTAGAACTAATAATAAAGTATACGCTCAACAAAAAATAGATCTTCCAACAATCTCTCAATTAGATAAATGCACAATCCCTTAATATATCTAGTCTAAAGTAAAATCAACGACAAGTATACTAAACACTAAGCAATCAATACCAAAGGTTTGATTCAATTGGAAAGACTTTTGAGTAACTAAATCATTGTTGACCACACGAAGCACAAGAAATTGCAGTTCATTTTAGGTCAACCAAAAATAATTTCAAATATTTAAAGAGAATTATTAGACTTCTAATAACGTAGATCAGTACTACACAATTTTGAATCTATTAAAAATAATTCTAATAGAATCGAACCGCAGACATGCTATCATAGAGTTGAAATTACATAAATGTAACGACCCTGCCAGTTGTTTTGAGTATTACAGCCATGTTTCCCTAATTTACTGCTCAATTTATACTTTACAGTTGTTATATGACTTACTGGTGTAATTGGTTCAAGTCCGGTGAGATCTTGAAATGAATTGGAACACTTAGTTTTAAAGTTTAAAACTTAAGTTGAAAAGGTTAGCTGGATGTTGACCCATGTGTAAACGACCCTGGAATAAAGTTTTAATAATTCCAACATCTCCATATAGTGAATTTTGACTTAGGAGCGTGTCCGAAAAATTATTTGGAAGCCCATAGCTAAATTAGGCTTGAAATAGCAAAATTAAAAATTTAAGTTTTGAAGTTTGATCGGGGAGTTGACCTTTTGATATCAGGTTCAGAATCCGATTCTGAAATTTTTAGAGGTCCGTTATGTCATTTATGACTTGTGTACAAAACTTGAGGTCAATCGGACTTGATTTGATAGGTTTCGGCATCGGATGTAGAAGTTAAAAGTTCTTAGTTTTATTAAGCTTGAACTGGGGTATGATTCATGGTTTTAGCATTGTTTGATATGATTTGAGGTTTCGACTAAGTTCGTATGATGTTTTAGGACTTGTTGGTATGTTTGATTGAGATCCCGAGAGACTCGAGTGAGTTTCGGATGGTTAACGGATTGAATTTTGGACTTTGGACTTTGGTGAAATTTTTCTCATACACTGTCTGATTTTCTTCTATGCAATCGCGTGAAGAGGGATGCGATCGCGTAGGTTTAGCTGAGGCAGTGGAGAAATTATTCTTCACGATCGCATGTAGATGAATGCGATTGAGAAGCTATGGGATTTTGTGATTCGCGAACGCGGGCTAAGGCCGCGTTCGCGTAGAGAACATGGAGTAGAAGTGGAGGTCGCGCGTTTGTGCTTCGCGATCGCGTGGACGAGTCCATGATCGCGCAGGTTAGTGAAGTTGAGCTTCGCGGTCATGTGGACAGGTCCGCGATCGCGTAAGGTTAAAATTGGTCAGGGGCAAACAGTGTTTCGTGATCGCGTGAGATTGTCCACGATCGCGTTAAGCAAATGACTAGGCACAAAGTTTAAGTTCTTTTCGTCCCATTTTCTATTTTTAACAAATTGGAACTTGGGGAGAGGCGATTTTCGGGAGATTTTCAAGAAAAATAATAGAGTAAGTGTTCTTAACTCAATTTTGATCAAATTACCCGAATCTATTGCTATTTTTAGCATTTAATTAGTGATTTAAGTTAGAAAGTTTTGGAAACCCTCTTGGATAAATTTTAGTATTTGAGGGCCGAATTTTTATCGGAATTTAGTAATTTTGGTATGGTTGGACTCGTGGTTGAAAGGGCGTTCATATTTTATAACTTTTTTCGGATTCCGAGACGTGGGCCCTATGGGCAATTTTTAAGTAAAATTTCGGATTTTATTAAAACATTAGTATTTTCATATGGAATTAATTCCAATAATTTGTAGTGACTGAATCAAATTAATTGTGACTAGATTCGAGGTGTTCGGAGGATGATTCGCGAGGCAAGAGCATAGAAAGTAAAGAATTACACAGTTTGAGGTAAGTAACATTCTAAACTTGCTTCTGAGGGTATGAATCCCTGATTTTTGTGTTATATCAATTGTTGAAAGTGACGCACATGCTAGGTGACGAGTGTGTGGGCGTGCACCATAGAAATTGTGACTTAAAATAAATTCTGTGGAGTTGTAAAATTAAAGAATCATATTATTATTCGAATATTCTCCACATGTTAGGGAAATTAAGGCGAGACTCATATTAAAGACCATGCTTAGGCTACGTGCCGATATTTTGGGACTTATAGGGTCATGTTGCTATTGAATTTAATTGTTTAAAAATATACATTTCATACTCAGTCATGTTTATCCATTGTGAGAATATTGGGGGGATCGAGTTGCGTGCCCATTGCAACATGCCTTATATGCTTTATTATTGTAACGACCCGACTTGTCATTTTAAGAATAAATACCCCGCTCAGTGACTTAAGGTCTCAAGAAGCTTCGTAATATGTATTATGACCCGTGTGTGTGGTCGAGTTTGGTTTTCGGAAGATTCGGAATTAAATTTAAAGAAAAATTTTTATTTTGAAGCTTAAATGGAAAGAGTTAACCGGAGAGTTGACTTTTGAGCAAACGACCTCGGAATGGAATTTTGATTATGTTAATAGTTTTGTATGATAATTTCGGGGTTAGGCGTGTGTCCGGATTTGAATTTGGAAGTCCGTCGGACAATTCAGTGCATTTTGGCGAAAGTTGGAAAATAGAATAGTTTTGGAAAGTTTGACCGAGAGTTGACTTTTTGATATCGGGGTCGGAATTCGATTCTAAAAATTGGAACAGCTCCATTATGTCATTTATGACTCGTGTGCAAAATTTAAAGTCATTCCGGATTGATTTGATGTGTTTCGGCACAAGATATAGAATTTGAAAGTTTAAAGTTCATAGATTTTGATTTGAGCTGCGATTCATCGTTGTGATGTTGTTTGTTGTTTTTTGAGGCCTCAAGTAGGTCCGTGTTATGTTATGGAACTTGTTGGTATATTTGAACGGGGTCCCGAGGGGTTTGGGTGTATATTTGGGGCATTGGTTGAGAGATTTGTAGAGTTAAGAAATTTGGGAGTTTGACCATGGTCAATATCGGGTCAAGACGACCTCTTTTCAGTGTTGTGAGTGCGCGAGCAGGTCCGTAGTGTATTTTATAATTGAAATTCATATATGGTTTGTGTCCGGGAGGTTCCAGATGAGTTTCGGGAGTGCTGAGGCAAAAGGAAAGTGCGGACCTCAGGGGAGTTGTGCGGACCACAAAATTTTGGTGCGGCCGCACTCCAGTCCGCAGTGGAGTGTGCGGACCGCACAATTTTGTGTGCGGCTGCACTCAGGAACTCTCAGATTTGATGGCCCGACTTCGGAAGATTATATCATTTGATCCACAAGAAAATTTGAGATGATTCAAAACGAAAGTTGTAGACCTTCGTGTCTAGTTTCTAGAAAGGTAAAGAAATCATAATTTGGACATCTGTAGAGAAAGTTATGGCCAAAATACTAAAACTTGGCAGTGCAGTTCCAAGTGAGTGCGGCCGCACCGTTTTTGTCCGACCGCAGGAGATGGGGATGTGTGGCCGCACCATTTTTGTGCGGACCGCACATTGGGAGTTCAGAGGATGTACTATATATCCGAGGTTTAGGTTATTATTTCATTTTTGGACTTTGGGAGCTCGGTTTGAGACGAATTTTCGTGGGTTTTTCAAAAAATTCATCAGGGTAAGTGATTCTAACTCGAATTTGGTTAATATACATGAATATATCACTGATTTAGTCATTTAATCGGTGAATTGAGCTGGAAATTTGGGAAAATTGTAAAACGTTTTCAAAAACGAAAAATATAGATTTGGAGGACGATTTGTTATTGGAATTCGATAAAATTGGTATGGTTGAACTCGTATCAGAATGGGTGTTCGAATTTCATGAAAATAATGTCGGGTTCCGAGGGGCGGGCCCCACGTTCACTTTGTTTACTTTTTGGAATAAATTTTTAATTCGACGTTTTATTATCCGGAATTATTTCCGATGAATTTTAATGACGTTATACAACTGATTTGAATAGATTTGAGCGGTCCGGAGGTCAATTCAAGCAAAAAGGCGATTTTGAAATATCAGCATAACTTCTAAAAGGTAAGTGTCTTGTTAACATCGAGTGGGAGAAATACCCCTTAGGCATTGAGTATTATGTGCAAACTGTGTAATTGAAAACCATGTACGCGAGGTAACGAGTACGTACTTGGTTTATATGTGCAAATTTCGTTGATTAAAATCCTTAGACGCCCTTAGGTATTAAATTGGAAATTATTGACACTTATTAAATCCTCTATTTGTCATGCCTAGATCCTTGTTTGTTGAAATTATTTTATACGATGATTTGGTGTGATTGCCACCTTGATTTTATGTGAAATATTATTTTGTTGAGCTGTTCACTTTCGAATATTTTTGTTAAGATTTTGTGCACATTATGGTCGAGCCATGGGCTCCTTATTGTGGAAAATAATGTATTGTTGATTTCTGTAACAAGTTGTAATATTTGGGCACTGGATGTGCAATTTATGATATGTTGTAAGATTTGAGCACTTGATGTGCAATTTATGATACGTTGTAAGATTTGAGCACTTATGTGCAATCTGTGATATGTTGTAAGATTTGAGCACTTGATGTGCAAATTTTGAAATGTTGTAATATTTGGGCACTTGAGGTACGATTTGTGAAATATTGTGATATTGATACGCATATGGTGAGATAAGGGTAGCTTGAAACGCGTGGCTAGCAGGGGAACTACTAAAAGTCATGCGGTGATATAAGGTCAGGGTGTTGAAACGCATGCGGTGAGATAATGGTGGCTTGAAATGCGTGGCTAGTAGGGGAACTACTAGAAGTCATGCGGTGTGATAAGGGTAGCTAAAACGTGGGATGTTATTTCGGAAAAAAAATTATTTCTTTAAAATTAAATATGAGGGCTCCCGCGGTGATATAGGAAAATGAGATATTGTGAGTTTATTTATGATTTGGGACTACGAGGCTGTACCTCGGGAGTGACCTGTTGATATTTCTTTATTTATGTTCGTGTCTTGGGTGATTTTGTTTCATTTAATATGTAAATTCTTGTCTTCTTCCGTGACGTACTAGTTGACTTTATTATTATATATTTTTTGCTCCTAGTTGTATTGTGTTGGCTTTGGCTTTTTAGCACGAGACTCTGAAGAAGTATATTTCTATTTTTTCTTACTGATTTTCGATGATTGAGTTGATTTAAATAAAAAAAATTATTATTATGTTCTAAATTAAATAATTTTACAACCAAACCAGCAGTTTATCTGATGCTTTAATTTAAGTGCAATATTATTTTCTTCACCCAAATAATTTCTAAAAATAAATTCAATTCTTTGTTGATTTCTTACTTGATTTTAAAATTCTAAACTCACTTTAGTGGAAATAAATTGATCATGTGGATCTTATATACATTGAGGATATTGGCATGTGAATTGTCCGTGCAGTTGTGATATGAAATGTGGGCACGAGGTGCCGGAAAAATATGATTATTTAATTATGGGCACGAAGTACCATGGAGATATGAAAAATGGGCTGAGACTCGTGTTTATGAAAAATATAAAAATGGTCTGAGACCCGTATTTTTATGATTTTGAAATGAGGTATCACATGGTGACTTTTTAATTGAAGAATTATATTCAAAATATTTATTTGGAAGTATGTTTATTTAGAAAGAATTATATGAAAGAATTGTATTTGAGAAAAATTATATTTGAAAGAGAGTTATTTAGTAGAATTATATGTGAAGGACATTTATTTGAAGAATTTGATTTAATTGGGTGTACTTGTATTTAGTATTTGTTGAGCGATATTAAATGGTATTTTTGTTGTCTTGTTGTGCATATCACTGGTTGTTTTGTGTCACCCTTATTGTTATCTGTTTCCTACTATTTTGTATATTATATTGCACAGGCTATTAGACTAGTTAGTGTCTTGACTGTACCTCGTCCTTACTCCACTGAGGTTAATCTTGAAACTTACTGTGCATAACATTGGTTGTTTTATATTTTCTTGATGTTATTTGTTTTCTATTATTTTGTATATTATATTGCACATGTTATTAGACTAGTGAGTGTCTTGACTGTACCTCGTCTCTACTCCATTGAGGTTAATCTTGAAACTTACTGGGTACCGACCGTGGTGTACTCATACTACACTTCTGCATATTTTTGTGCAGAGCCAGGTATTGGAGATATCGGACTTGAGCAGAGTTAAAGCGGGACCGTAAGGATTCAAGGTAGAGCTGCTGGATCGTCGTAGTCCCTGGGAGTCTTTTCATTTTATTGTACTATTAACTTTTAATCAAACAGTATTGTATATTCGGTCCTCGTGATCATCCCATGTATTCAGTTAGAGTTCGTGACTCAGTACTACCAGTCTTGGGAGGTTGTATATTCATATTTGTTCTGCTGTTAGTTTTGATTACTTATTAAATAAATAAAAAAGGCTTCAGAATGTAATTGAAATCGGCTTACCTTGTCTTAGAGACTAGGTGTCAACACGACGCCTGTGATGAGATTTTGGGTTGTGACAATTATTATATGGATCGGGGTTGCCCGCCTGCAGCAGGCCATATCATCTTTATTTCATGCTTTGGCTGAAGGAGCCCCTCCGGAGTGTGCACCCCTCCCCCCCACATTGTGCGTAAATGATTTATATCCGGGATGGACTTCCTAGGGCATGGACTTGCCTTATTTATATATGTTCGGGATGGACTTTCCAGGGCATGGACTTGCCTTATTTATTTATAAATGTGATGAATTCCCTGGATATGGACTCCGAAGCATTTATATTTGGGGATAAATTACCCTGGGATAGATTGGCCTTATACGGTACTGAGTGATTGACTGTCAGTTGATGTATATATATACATGGGATAGACCTTCCTTAGGTTGGATTGGACATATACAGTACTGAGTGACTAAGTAAATTGTGATCATGAGTACACAAGGTTTTTACACTGAGATGTCATATTCCTCATATGTCAGAATTGGACTATTTTACTTGTACTGAGTTTAACTGTTGAACTTGAAAGCATGCCTATATTTCTGTACCATTATTGCTATACTGGACTGTACCTGCTGAACTCGTCACTACTTTCAGCCCAAAGATTAGTCTTGTTACTTATTGAGTTAGTTGTATTCATACTACACTCTGCACCTCATGTGCAGATCCAGGTACTTTCGGATATGGTGGTTTTCAAATTTGAGGACTTATCTGTTAGAGACAATCAAGGTAGCTGTTTGGCATCCGCAAACCTTGACTCTCTTTCCTTTCAGTTATTGTATTGTTCTATATTTTCAGATAGTGTTCTTATCAGTCAGACTTTGTTATTATTTAGATGCTCATGAACTTAGTGACACCAGATTTTGGGAGTGTGTTTATATTAGTAATTGTGAGATTTTCTATTAAGTTCAAATTTTATGTTTTCAAACTTAAGGAAATATGTGATTTATTGAGGTCGTCGGCTTGCCTAGTATTAAGATAGGCGCCATCACGACGGGTGGAATTTTGGGTCGTGACAATAAATAATAAACACAAAAGAGGTAAGATGATAATGAATCATTTTTACCGAAAAGGATACACGAGGATATCATTAAGATACCAATTTCTTTCCTCAAATTGAGAAAATATTTCAATATCCTCAAAGCATACTTCCATGTTAGCTTACCTTTGGCACATATCTCTTTGGTTAGAGAAGTAGACGGTTCACGGGAGTACTTATGTACTATAAAGTTCTAATTCAAGCCTCTTGAATAGTTCTTTTGAATGCGCCTCCATATGAATGAACTTCCTTTCTTGCGTTGCATTATTTTGAGACTTGAAGAGGAATGTTAATTCTCCCTTGTACTCTCAAATTCAATTACCTTGCAAACTTTATAAAATTCTTGATACAACTTCTCGTTAGTATCATCAATATATATGTGTATAGCTATAATCCAACTACCATGCCTTTTTTTAAAAAAAAAATTATTTTGAAAAGAAGAGAAGTTATACTCTTAGAGATGATCATAAAACAAATTGGTTACAAGAACACTATTAGAAAAATCTTAACATTAGGGGATGTTTTAAGGAAATTCTTCAATTATCAAACCAAGTAAAAGATATCACAAGTATTTAGAAACTCTATAAGATGCCCACGAAGATATAACAATAATCTCAACGAAGAAGCAAACCTTCTTGCTGTGAAACCTTAAACTATAAGTTTACCTTTGTTTCTCAATACCTTGCCTTCAAGCTCAGTTTTTGAATATAATTGATTATACATTTTGTCGGCTCTCACACTATGACTCTTTCGACATTATTCATCTATTCTTGTGTTTCAAGAATACATCATTCACCACAATGCTTCTCATGGATTTTCTAGATCGGCTTGTATGAATGTACCAATACCAATCTGCATTCACACTCTTGCTCAAAGATACATAAGTCCAGTAAGATAAATTCATGTCCATAAGATTAGCGGGTAGCAAGGGCTAATGAAGATTCTGTCAATCTTACCAATTTTTGTCCTTTCCATTATAGTAGATAGACATTTGACCAAAAGGATGAACATAATCAACAATTGATTTTTCTTCATATCATATCTCATATGAATTATTCTCCAATATAGATCCAGAGCATCACCCAATTGAGTTGAATAATCATCGATAATAGGAATACATACCTTTTTTCTTCAACCTTTTGAGTATTTCTCAAAAAATTTCATGTGCAGAATTGACCTCACGGTTGAATAACTTTCTTGACTTAAATGAGGCATTAGTATTCTTACCAGGAAAGTAAATATCACACATATAATTCACTTCAAGAATAATCTAAGACATATATATGCACGAGTCAAGTTTGTACGATATTAATATAATCACATGCTTGCTTATCCTAATATCTTATGCAAATGATATGGTTCATGCAAGACATATTGTAACGACCCGACTTGTCGTTTTAAGAATTAACGCCCCGTTCAGTGACTTAAGATCTCGAACAACTTCGTAATAAGTATTCTGACCCGTGGGTGTGGTCGAGTTTGATTTTTTGAAGATTCGGAATTTAATTAAAAGAATAATTCTTATTTAAGAAGCTTAAAAGAAAAGAGTTGACCGGGGAGTTGACTTTTGATATTGGGCCCGGAATATGATTCTGAAAATTGAAATACCTACATTACGTCATTTATGACTTGTGTGCAAAATTTGAAGTTATTCCGTATTGATTTGATACGTTTGGCATAAAACATAGAAGTTGAGAGATTTGTGAAGTTAAGAAATTTGGGAGTTTGGCCGTGGTCAATATCGGGTCAAGACGACCTCTTTTCAGTATTTTGAGTGAGCGATCTGGTCGGTAGCGTATTTTATGACTGAAATTCATATATGGTTTGTGTCTGGGAGGTTCCGAAGAGTTTCGGGATGAGTTTTGAGCGAGTCCGGGCATTTCGGCACTCTAATATTGTTCTGGCACTTTTGGGGACGCGGACCGCATATTTTTGGGCGCTGAGGCGAAGGAAAGGCGCAAACCGCACATTTTTGGTCACTGAGGTGAAGGTGGGACGTGGATAGCAGCAGAATTTCGCGGTCGCGCTCAAATTTTCGCAGACCGCGCAATTCTGTCTGCGGCTGCGCTCCAGGAAGTTCTGCAGATCCGTTGGTCCGATTTCGGAAGCCTATATCTTTTTCTACACATGGAATTTTGAGATGATCTAAAAATGAAAGGTATAGCCCTTCGTGTCTAGTTTTCAGAAAGATAAAGAAGTCATAATATGGACATCTGTAAAGAAAGTTATGGCCAAAATACTAAAGTCTAGCAGTGCAGCCCCAAGAATTTCGCAGACAGCACAATATTTTTGCGACCGCGGGACCTGGGGCGCGGCTGCACTTGGAATTTTGCTGACCGCGAAATTGAGTTCAGAGGATGTACTATATATCCGAGGTTTAGGACATTATTTCACATTTTGGACCTAGGAAACTCGGTTTGTGGCGATTTTTTGTGGGTTTTTCAAGAAATTTATCGGGGTAAGTGATTCTAACTCGAATTTGATTAATATACATGAATATATCACTGATTTCATCATTTATTTAGTACTTTGAGATGAAAATTTAGGAAAAAATTGTACAAACTTCATAAACCACAAATTTAAGATTTGAAGGTCAATTTGACGTCGGAATTTGATAATTTTTATATGGTTGAACTCGTATCGGAATGGGTGATCAAATTTCGTAAAAATTATATCGGGTTCCAATAGGCGAGCCCCGCATTGACTTTTGTTGACTTTTTAAAATAAAATTTTAAGCCGACGTATTATTATCCAAAATTATTTTCGATGAATTTTAATGAAGTTATACAATTAATTTGGATAGATTTGAGCGGTTCGAATGTCAATTCAAGCAAGAAGGCAATTTTTGGATTATCGGCATAACTTCAAAAAGGTAAGTGTCTTGCTTAACCTCGAGTGGGAAAATTACCCCTTAGGCATCGAGTCTTATGTGGCATTTGTGAAATGTGAAAAGCCGTGAACGCGAGATGACGAGTACGTACTCGGCTTATATGTGTAAATTTTATTGAGTTAAAGTCTTGAGCATATTGTGTGGTAAATTGAATAATTATTGGTATATATTTAATCATCTATTTGTCGTGCCTAAATCCTTATTTTTGTTGAATCTAGTATTATATGACAATTTGAGGTGATTGTTACTTGATTATTTATGTAATTCCGTGAATTTATTGGTTTGATAATTATTGGAATTTAATTTTTATTATAAATTTTTCCTCTGCAAATAATTAATTAAATGAGTTTAAGAAGAGGTGTTTATAAAATTGTTGAAAAATTTGAATTTAATGAAAACTTCGCTTTATGTTGAGTAATTTCTATCTCTATTGATTATTTTTGGGTGTTGTACACATCGTGTGGAGCTTTTGGCTATTTGTTATGAAATTAATTGACTTCGTTGCTTTGAAATTTGGTTGTGGCCATTGGGCAAATTGTGATATGAATTAATTTTGTTATGTTGCCGTGATAATTTTCCGTGTAAATTGTTGTGTTGTGTTAATTATTATTTGGAGGATATAAGGGTGGCATTTCACCGTTGATATTATGTGGGTATAAGGGTGGCATTTCACAGTGGTTGTATTATTGGAATATTGTCTAGGCGGAGCGATAAGGGTGGCTATAGGAGCGATAAGGGTGGCAATATGAGTGATAAGGGCGGCTATAGGAGTGATAAGAGTGGCAATAGGAGCGATAAGGGTGACTATAGGAGTGATAAGGGTGACAATAAGAGCAATAAGGGTGGCTATTGTCAGGGACGATATGTGATGATATGGGGTTGTGGTGTTGATGATTTTCATGTGATATTGTGATTTTTTTGTGTTTATTTTTATACCTTGTGCAATTTGTCTTGTTGTTGGTAAATTAATAACAATCTGATTTATGTTGAAATCGAGAGTCTGTGGCTATTGCTAAGCGGATTATAAAATAAAACGCGGGCACGAGGTGTCGTGAGTAAATAATAAGGTTATTTGGCACGTGAATTATCCGTGCAGATGTGATATGAAATGTGGGAACGAGGTGTTGTGATGAAATGATAATGATATTTGGCACGTGAATTGTCCATGCAGTTGTGATATAAAATGTGGGCATGAGGTGCTGTGATGAAATGATAATGATATTTGGCACGTGAATTGTCCGTGCAGTTATGATATGAAATGTGGGCACGAGGTGCTGTGATGAAATGATAATGATATTTGGCACGTGAATTGTCCGTGCAGTCGTGATATGAAATGAGGGCACGAGGTGCCGGAGAAATATGATGATTTAATTATGGGCATGAGGTGCCGTGGAAATATGAAAAATGGGTTAAGACCCGTATTTACGAAAAATATAAAAATGGGCTAAGACCCGTATTTTTATGATTTTGAAATGAGGTGTCATATGGTGACTCTTTAATCGAAAGAATTATATTCAAAATATTTATTCGACGAAATTATATTTGAAAAAGTGTTCTATTCGTAAGAATTATATGTGAAAGATATTTAATTGAAGAACTCGAGTTAACTGGGTATAATTGTATTTATTAATTGTTGAGCTATATTAAATGGCGATTTTATTGTCTTACTGTGCATAACATTGGTTGTTTTATATTTTCTTGATGTTATTTGTTTTCTATTATTTTGTATATTATATTGCACATGTTATTAGACTAGTGAGTGTCTTGACTGTACCTCGTCTCTACTCCATTGAGGTTAGTCTTGATACTTACTGGGTACAGACCGTGGTATACTTATACTACACTTCTGCATATTTTTGTGCAGAGCTAAGTATTGGAGATATCGGGCTTGAACAGAGTTAAAGCGAGATCGTAAGGATTCAAGGTAGAACTGCTTGGTCGTCGCAGTCCCTTGGAGTCTTTTTATTTCATTGTACTATTAATTTTTAATCAAACAGTATTGTATATTCGATCCTCGTGATCATTCCATATATTCAGTTAGAGTTCGTGACTCAGTACTACCAGTCTTGGGAGGTTGTATATTCATATTTATTCCGCTGTTAGTTTTGATTACTTATAAAAAAAAATGGCTTCAAAAATATAATTAAAATCGGCTTACCTAGTCTTAGAGACTAGGTGCCATCACGACGCATGTGGTAAAAATTTGGATCGTGACACATGTACTCAAGCTATTTAAAATCTCTAAGTCATGGATAAAAAATAATACCAAATAGAATAACATGTGATGTAGATAGTAGACTCAAAGTGTATATAGGTGACTAATATGCATATACTAGGCTTTACTTTACTAAACCAATAAATGGATATGTATCATCTAATGCAATGAAAAGAACTTGAATAAACCTTAGTGATACCAGTCACTTCTTTTGAGCATACGTCATATTTCCTTCATCCTCTGTTGAATATGTGTGAACTTTGAAGAATCTTTAAGCATGTTCCTCGACCAACCAATATGCAAACATTTTTTTATCCTTTTTATGGATGGACTAAGGAATTCCTGCAAAACAAATTAGTTTGTTTTTGTTACCCAAACCTTTATGGGTCCTTCATGGTTAGTAGCCTGTATGACTGGAGATACATGTAACTGTTTAGGTCTCCAAACAAATTTTGATCTAGCATGACTTTTGGCATAATTACATGAAAACACCTTATGTCCAAAATTACCATAGTAGTGGCATGTAAAAAAAAAAAGTAGAGTATTTACCAGCAGGTGCCTTAGTCAACTTGAAACTTTCCTGAGTCGACTTGTTTGAAGTAGGGCATCTACTAGCAGATCCCTTGTTAGTCAACTTGGAGTTATTAAGACTTATTCGGTCAATCAAAATGATGACGGGAAGATTTGTACAAACTATTCATTTGTTTGCGAAGTTCCGCATTTTCTTCTTGAAGTAAGTCATTTTCAACCTGATAATCTTCGAGTAGAATCTCCCACTCTTCCTTTTCCTTTTTTAACTTGTTATATTCTTCAAGTTGGGTCTCCCAGTTCTTCTTCTCCCGTTTAGTCTTCTTGAGCTCATCAAGAAGTTTTCTCATATCTTCTAAAGCTTGTTCTACGGTATTTTGAAGTTCATTATATTTATCACAGTCATGAGATCTTACCTCACTTGTTTCACTTGGGGCCATGAAGCAGTTGCTTGTAGATTCCTCACGATCGTTGTCTAATATATCTTCATCATTCCAGGCACCAAAAGATTTTTCTTTTCTCACTTGTTTCACTTCATGCCATGACACAAAGGTTGGCAGCTCCACCATTATCTTTATCTGGCATATATTCATCATTCCATACACTGGAAGATTTTCTCTTCCGATTGCCCTTAGATAGTTTCCTTTTTAGTTCTGGAAATTTAGCTTGGATGTGATCATAATTTCCGCATTCGTAGCATTTTTCGTCATTATTTTTCTGCTCACTTATTTCATTACCTTTTCTAGAACATGATTTGCCTCTTCTATTATTCTTGCTTCTTCGCGTCATGTTTGAGACAACTCTAGAAAATAATGCAATATCATCTTGATGTTTGTCTCCTTCTTCTTCTTCTTCACCTTCAGACTCAACAATAGTTGATTTAGAGGCAACACTCTTTTTCTTCTCTTTATTTCCATAATTTTTGAGATAGGTTTTCTCAAAGGCTATAAGGTCTCCACAAAGTTCATCATATGATAGTTTGTCAAGATCTCCATATTCAAGAGTAATAATTTTTGGTTGCCATAAAGTTGGTAGACTTCTCAGAATTATTTTGACTTGTTCACCACTTGAATATGGTCTTCCAAAAGTTTTTAGATCTCCAACTATTTTACTAAATCGTCCAAACATGTCTTCAATGGATTCATCATCCTTCATTTGAAACATCTTATAATCACGAAACAAAAGGTTTATCCTTGTCTCTTTTACTTTACCGGTACCTTCCTAGGTAACTTCCGGTTTATCCGACATTTATATTTTCTCAAAATTTTCTCTACGTATAGCATTGTATAATAGATTGTTTGCCTTTAATTTATCTGCACGATCGCCATATGTTCATCACTATAATCATCAATATCAAGGGTTTCAGTAGATACCCGTCCTTCTGGTTTCTTTTCTGGTTTGGACTGTAGGAGAGGAAAGTCACCCTTCTTGATGACTCGGCATACTTTGACATCATAAGATTTGATGAAAGCTTCCATTCGAACTTTCCAATGAGTGTAATACTATCCGTTGAAGTATGGTGGTCTTAATGCAGCAGTCCTCTCTTGGAGTAAGGCTCTGATAACTGTGTGGTGATATGATCTTTTCTCACTTGCTGTTAAGAAAAAGTAAAAATGTGAGACCTGCTCTGATACTAATTGAAAGTACGGGGGGGGGGGAGGGGGGTTGAATTTTAGCCTTTTTAAATATCTAGTCGACTACTCCTCAGACCTAGTCGACTAATACAGAGACAACCTGTATAATGCTGTTATTACTTTGATTCAATCAAATACTTATCTTAATAAACAGTAATTTCTTATAATAAAATATAAAAGCAGTAAGGTAAATAACACCACGAATGTTATCCTGGTTCGGAACCAATGTGGTATCCTACTCCAGTTTCCTTGGGTTGCAAGGAAGTTTATCTCTTTAGCTCTTTGTAATATGAGTTAAGTACAACTTGTGTGATTTTTAACATTTACAAGGTTAGTTTTCACTCGCTTGCCAACAGCGAACAAGGGTTGGTTTTAACACGCTCACCAACAACGCAAAAGGTTGGTTTTTACTCGCTCACCAATAATGACTCTTTGCTTTTCGCTCGCTCACCAAAGAAACAAATAATGACACAACCTCTAAGGACACACTGCCTTTCTAATATTTTTCTGTCTCTCTTCACTCTTTTTGTGTACACAGTAAATCTACTAAAAGTGAATTACAATGCTTGTTAAGAGTAGAATAAAGAACTTGTAGTTGGGTAGATAATTGTATAGAAGGTTGCGTGCTCAGGAATGTCTTCAACTCTTCTTTAAATAGTTATTCTTCTTGCTTCCAATGGTTCTGACTGTTGATCCATATTTTCTATCAATATTCCTTGAATTGGTTCCCTGATTTCTTGCATAATTGGCGTGCATGGTTCTTTTCTTATTGCTATATTCATTGCTCATTCTTGTTCATGACCCAAGGGATTTAGATTGCCTTCACAATTATTGTTATCCGTAGAGAGAGTGTAACGACCCGACTTGTCATTTTGAGCATTTGCATCTCGTTCAACAATTTGAAGGCTTGAGCAGCGTCGTAATGTGTATTATGACTTGTGTGAATTGTCGGCTTTGATTTTCGGATGATTCAAAAATAAATTGAAAGAACAATCCTGTTTAGAAGTTTAAATGAAAAGAGTTGACCGAAATTTGAATTTTCTGCAAATGACTCTGGAATGAAGTTTTGATGGTTCCAATAGCTCGGTAGGATAATTTTACACTTAGGAGCGTGTCCGGATATTTATTTTGAAGTCTGTAATTGAATTTGGCTTAAAATGACGAAAACAAGAAATTGAAAGTTTGGAAGTTTGACCGGGAGTTGACTTTATTGATATCGGGGGTCAAAATCCAGTTCTGAAAATTTTTATAGGTCCATTATGTCATTTATGACTTGTGTGCAAAATTTGAGGTCAATCGGACTTGATTTGATAGGTTTCAGCATCGAATGTAGAATTTGGAATTCGTTAGGTTTCATTAAGCGTGAATTGTGGTGTGATTCGTATTTCAATATTGTTTAATGTAATTTGAGGAATTGACTAAGTTCGTGTCATGCTATGAGACTTGTTAGTATACTTGATTGGGGGTCCCATGGGGCTCGGATGAGTTTTGGATGAGTAGTTTTTAACAAGTTTGGTATTTTGAGTATAAACATGTAATGATCCAAAGGTCCATTTTTAGTTCTAGAGATCGAAATTTGATTTCGAAACTTTCGGGAGTCTGATAATGAATTATAGGAGTGATCTGGAATGTTTGATCTGATTTCATCAAGCCGTAATTGGGTTTTTACACTGAAGCATGAGTTAATTGTTTAATAGGCGAAGTTGGTATCACATTGAGATAATGAGTTCTGACTTGAGTATCAATTGAATGACTAGGTTCGTATTATTATTTGTGACTCATAGGAACAAGAATCGTCAAAATTCGAGTTCGTACGAAGAAGTTAGAGCTTTTTAATGAAAAAATAAATTGATGGTGCAACAGATTCTGGTGCGCACCTTTAGCGAATGGATTTGGCACATTTAGCGACGGAAATTGGGCTTTTAACGATCAGATTAGTGTTTTTATTGAGTAGTTTTGTTGTTTTAGCTCATTTCAACATCTTGGGACGAAAGAACACGACTTGGGGCGATTTTTCAGAGAAATTCACGGGAATCTTGAGGTAAGTCACTTGTGATCATTGTTAGTTAATAAGATTGAATTATCATCGAATATTCCGATTAGATTACGTGTTTTGATGTGTAATTCTAGAATTTGGGCCTAGGGATTTGAAAATAAGCTTTGAGGATTTGAAGGTCTAGTTGATGTCGGAATTTGGTAAATTTGGTATGGTTGGATTCATGGTTGAATGAGCCTTCATATTTTGTAACTTTTGTCAGGTTATGAGACATGGGCCCCATTATTGACTTTTTCAGATTTATTGTGAATTTTAGCATTTTCATATGGAATTGATTCCTATACCCCATGTCAATTGTATCAAATTATTTGTGACTAGATTCGAGGCGTTCTGATGTCGCATCGCAAGGAAAAGGTTTATTGGAATAAAGAATTACACGGTTTGAGGTAAGTAACATTTGTAAACTTGGAGCTAAGAGTACGAACCCTGAAAATACATATTATATGATTTGTTTGGAGGTGAAGCACATGCTAGGTGACAGGCGTGTATGCATGCATCGTAAAAATTGTGACGCAATTGATTATGTGAAATTGTGTAGTCAAATAATCTTGGCATTATCCATGTACATTTATGTGTTAAAGAAATTGAGCTGAGAACCATTTTAGAAATCATGCTGAGGCTATATGCTGGTATTTTTTAGACCCACTAAGGTCATTTCTGCTGTTGAATTATATGTTTAAATTATAATTTCATACTCAGTCATGTTCATTCATTTCATATCATATCTCAGTCTCTATTGCTATTTATTGATACATCATATTATCATTTTTGGGCTGATTTTCATGACATTTTGAGCTCAAGAGACTGGAGAGATTGATGACTGAGTGAGGCCGATGGTCTAATTGTGAGAATATTTATGGGATCGGGTTGTACATCACAACATGTCATATTGGCTTTATATATATTATTATATGGACCGGGGATGCACACCGCACCAGGCCTTAAAGGCTTTATTGTTATGGATCGGGGTTGCATGTCGCAGCAAACCTTATAGGCTTTATTATTATGGGATCGGGCTGCACGTTACAGTAGGCCAGATTGAATTATTATAGCGCTTGGGCTAAAGGAGCCCCTCCGGATGCTGCACCCCCCACAGTGAGAAACAATTAATATTTATATTCGGGATGGATCTTCCCACGGCATGGAGTTGCCTTATTTATTAATATTTTATTTATATTTGGCTTGGATCTGCCATGTATAGTGCCGAGTGACTCAGTGTGCTGAATATTGAGCATGATGAGTGAAAATGCGAGACAGTGAGATTGAGTACCCCGAGAGTGCGAGTACATGAGTTCATCACTATGCTGCATTGCATTAGACATGCATACTTGATATGTGGGCATAAAGAAGTATTTTTCCTCATGCCATATGATAATGAAGTTTCTTATATGTTGTTAAAGTTTTTGAGAAAAATCACACATTTCAGACTTACTCATAGTTTTGGTGATTTCGGCAAAAGATTTGAGTTTAACTATTATACTTAAAAAGAAAATGTTTATTTTTTCGAAATTGTATACGAGCTGAGCATTTTATTATTGAGTTATTACTCGTGTTACTTTCATTATATTGTTATGCATTGTTGCTGGTTATTGGTGTTGTACGCTGACCTTTGTTTCATCTCGTCCCTACTTTCAATCTAAGGTTAGGCTTGTTACTTATTGAGTACACGAGGTCGGTTGTATTCATAGTACACTTTTGCACCTTGCGTGTAGATTTTGGATGTTGTTGGATCTGTATAAGGCGAGAGATAGCATTGAATATACCTACGATCATGTCACAGATGTCTCTTGTTCTTGGTAGCTTTAGAATTTTAATCTGTTCATGTATATTTTAAACAGATGACGTATTTTTATTCATACCAGATTTGTAAATTCTAATCTTAGAAGCTCATGATTTGTACTACCAGTCATTGGGTAGTGTATTAGGCCATCTCCAACCCTTGTCTCCATTTTCTCCTCCAAAATACAGTAAAGTTACTCCAACCATTACTCCATTATTTACTCTAAAAAAGAATATTCCATTTTATATTCTTCTCTTTATTCAATATTATATTATTATTTTTATTTAATTTTATTTTTTATTTCTATTAAAGAAATTCTATCTTTTTTTTATTTTTTTACATATTCATCACATATAATTTCAAAAAATTTATTTTATACCATAAATTTTTAAATAATATAATTTGTAAGCAAATATTATAGATTATATATATTAACACATAATTCAAATAAAAATAAAATCATTGAGATACAAGATAATTAAATACATATTATGTTATGGTAAAATTCATATTAAATATTACATAAATATTCAACTTCCATCTCTAGTATGCTCCCATATATGATCTATTAATGCATTACGAAGTGCAAAATGAGCATCTTTGTCCTTAATTTTTTTGTGTCGAGCTAAAAATTGCCTGAACCGGTGATTTTCATCTACTATCATTTCTACCGTTGGAGGCGGACATTCTCAATCATCTTGAATTGGTGTAATAAGATCACGTTCATCCTTTATTATCATGTTGTGCAGTATAATACATGTAGTTATTTTCAATTTTCATATATTTCCAGTTTTAATGTATTTCCAATTTTCACTTTTCGATTTTAGCAACATCTAATATTTTATATTCACACCTTTCGATTTTAGCAACATCTAATATTTTATATTCACACCTTTCAATTTTAGCAACATCTAATATTTTATATTTGCACAATTCATTTTTTGAGATGATTATATATTTTTTGTATAATTATAACTTATAATAAAATTAACTTATAATTTTATATAAAAATAATAAATACACGAAAATTAATTTATCAAAATTATACACCACAGTTAAGATGTAAAATTAATATTATAAAGATATTACATAAACATAATTAGGTATATATAAATAGATAAATTAAAAGAGTTAAATAATAAAATAAGGATGAATAGTAATAGAGGAGATGAATAGTGTCACTCCATATTTGAGGTAACACTATTCATCTCCATTTTGGGGCACAAATGGGGGAGCATTGGAGCCCCATTATGGCAAAAAAATGCCCTAATTATGGAGAAATGAGGGAGGGTTGGAGATGTCCTTAGAGTCAGCTGAATATCTTTAAAAATCGAATTGTTAATATCTGGCTTATCTAGCGGATGAGGTTAGGTATCATCACGGCTAGTTAAATTTTGAATCGTGAGAGAGAGTTTAGCTAATTATGAAAACTATGTACTGATTTGTACTATTTGTTTATCAAAGGATTTTGTCTTGATCTTATCCTTCTTGAATCTGGTGTATTCACGGGCAGGAGCTTCTTGATCTACATGGTTGATTGTCTACAATATCTTTTCCTTGTAGAAATCCTTGATTTATGCCATCCACTTGTATATCACACTCATATTCTTTCTTGAGCCTCATTTATTTCTTTTCCTTTTTGAGCACCAAAGATATATTCTTCAATATCCCATATACTTAACTTTTGTTTCCTTCTTTGACTATAGAAAAAAGTATTTTTCCATTCACAATATAGTATCTCTGTATTCTTTGATTTTTCTTCCTTAACTATAGATACATAGATACATCGTGTAATTGCCAATATACTATTTACCGAGTATAAGTATCAATCTTCCTCTCATAAGGTAGTAGATCTTCAATATAGAAAATATTTCCTTTCGAACAGATCTCAAAATATCTCTGAACTTTTATTATATGGGAAGTATTCTTGATTTTGGGAAATAATCTCTTTCCATAATATAGATTGTACTATCTCCGTAATATATTTTTTTTCCATAGAAAATATATTTTTCATATTATATTGAAAATATTCCTTTCTTGATCTTGGAAAATTATCTCTTTCCATTATGTAGATTGTACTATATTCATAATTTATTTTCTTTCCATAGAGAATGTATTCTTTCTTGGCCTGTAATATATTTTCCATGTAGTATCTTCCTTCCACAAAATAATAGATCTTCTCCAACCTTCCTTTCAAGATATTTAAAAACTTTCCTTTCATAATTTCCGTAGAGTCCTCTTTTTCTGATATTGTAGTAATCCATTCAATATTTAAAATATGACTTTTAAATATTATTCCTTCCATGATGCTTGTATATTAAATCTCTAAGAATAATCTTCCTTGATAAATTCATCATATGATATTCTCTTTCCCATATTTGTTTGGATCTTTAACAATATTTTCTTTCTTGAATAAACATGTGCAAGAATAAAATTACCACAAATAAATGTTCTTTGAATAATAATTATGTTAGGTTTGTTATCATCAAAATCAAAACGCCAAACTTGAAGCAAACAATACCCTCTTGCCCTCCTTTGTGAACAAATGTTTCAAAACGAAAGAAATTGCTCAAATATAATATAGTGAATATTCCTACAAAAACACTAGACCCATTAGAGGAAAAATTGTAAATTTGTGATTGAAGTAAATTTTTGTAGAAAACTTAAAAGATGACATTTGAAGAGGCCTATTGAAAGCTGCTAGTGGCCTATTGTTTTCGATAACTCAAATAAAGAATTTTTATGGTTTGGGTTTTAGGTTCTATGGTTAAAACAATTAGTGAGATGAAAGAGTTGAATTTGTGGTTGATGAGATATAACAGACGAGTCTTTGAAAAAATTGAGGAAAATGATAGTGAAGTACCGGAGCTTGGACGGTAAAAAATGGAGTTTTTCGGCTAATGTTACTGATTTTCCAATCAAAAGTGTCTTTTTACTGCTTCTCACACATTTCACAGAGAATGTAATACTTTTTATGCCATGCATGTTAGCCAAAAAAGGTGAAATAATTCCACTTTAAAATAGATGCAAAGTTTAAAGTGTAGTTGAAAAAATAAAACTAGTTGAGGCTCCCATTTTTATTATTTTGTATATATCACATCAAATATACTGTTATCTGGAAAGTGTATTTCCGGTAACAATTGAATGACGTGGCTCATAATTTTTGAAGCCAATAAATAAAAAACATAAAACCCAACCATTTAAATTATTCTACACCTATTAACTTTGGCACGTTATTGTACTGTAAAGACACTAATATTGCAGTCAATATTGGCATTGCTATAATAATCTTAGAAATATAGGCATAGAAGTAATTAGTACCAGAAACGAATGTCCAAATGATCACTAGGTAGCCAGAGATAGAATAGATAATGAAACAATGGCCATTCAAATAAATTGTAGTATTCTTTTCTAACTAGACTAGAGTTCGGCTTTAATCTTGTCATTCTGTCTTTATTCTTTAAAGAACCGTGTATAGCTGCAAAACTAAGATGCCCTTTGTTTCAATAATTTCCATGACAGATTGCTCCGTGAATTGCAACCATGACCAGATGCAGATTGAAGATTTAAACTTGATCGATTCAACCTTAATATTCTCAGCTCAAAGCTCATTCTACTTCCAAAATTACGGGTTTAATATTGGATCTTTGTTACTACAATTTAAGTATTCCTTACATATACATTTATATTCCATGCAAAAAATGTTGGATTCGGTTGAACTGATAACTAGTACGCTACATTCGCTACGGCAACCATCTATGGGTGTCTTGATGACATAGATGGTATTGGCATTGGCTTTTAAAAAGTACTTTATCTGTTCACTTTTAGTTATTCACTTCTGACTCTTTACGCCCCTTAAGAAACAATAAATGAAATATGTATTTTATAATTTTACCCATAATAATGATAATATTTTCAAAAGTTTTGGGAATGAGTAGTTAATGATAAGGGTAAAACAAGGAAAAAAAATGATTGTCTTTCTCTTGATTTAGTATAGTAGACAAGTAAAAATGAAAATATATATTTAGTATAGTGGACACGTAAAAGTGAACGGAGGGAGTAACTTATAAGCTAAAAGCCAAAAGTTATAAGTCGGTTTTACCCAACTTTTGACTATTGGCTTATTTTTGTACTTTTCTTTTTATCATTGCCAAATACTACAAAAACTAGAAAAGTGCTTAAAAGTCAATACGCACTTAAAATAAGTCAATCCAAACACGCTCATAGTTTGTGACAATCCTCTCGAGTCTTAACAGTATCTCTGCCCTACACAATCAATTATCACCTAAAATATAGCTAAAGGTATCATGACAAGTGGAATTAGTAACCAGATAGAAAATAAGGCAGCCACCGAGTTTGATTAAACTGCACTGATAGTGTAAAAAATATTTAAACTGGCAATTTATATAAGTCATAATACTTCTTGGAAATGGATGCAATAGCCCGTGTTCGATTAGCGTGATTTGTTCCAGTTCTTCGAACGTTGATTGGGTAGCGTCGAAATCATCGGGGACTACGAAGGATCGAGAGACCCCATAGTCATCATCCTCGTCAGTCTTCTGATTCTCTAGTTGGGTCGAGGCTGACGTTTTTGATTGTTATTTGGTATCCCGTTCCCCCTTCGACTCTGATCCCTTTGTCGATGGTAGTGAAGATATCGGAATCACTTCATCGATGGCAAACATTTCTTTTGCGGCCGGTTGCTCCTCATAGACCGTTTTGATTCCCTCCGATGTTGGGAATTTCAGAACCTGGTGAAGGGTCGAGGGCACTGCCCTCATGTTGTGGATCCATGGCCTCCCAAATAGGGCGTTATATCTCATATCACCCTCGATTATGTGGAACTTCGTTTCTTGGATGATCCCGGCCACGTTTACTGGCAAGATTATCTCGCCCTTAGTAGTTTCACACACCATATTAAATCCGTTCAGTACCAGGGTAGCGGGCATGACCTGATCTTGTAGACCGAGTTGCTCGACGACCTTTGATCGAATAATGTTGGCCGAACTACCTGGATCAATTAACACACGCTTAACTTGAGTTTTATTTATAAGTACAGATATTATCAGTGCATCGTTATGGGTTTGCATGATTCTTTCCGTGTCTTCGTCACTAAAGGACAAGGTTCCTTTAGGTGTGTAATCCTGAGTCCGAGATGGCTTCTCTCTTACATTAGACATCTTAGTGCGTTTAAGCATCGGCCCCTGGGGACATCGATCCCTCCGATGATCATGTGGATGATGTGTTGTGGCTCTTCTTGTTCGTTTTGTCTATTGCAATCTCTGTTTTTGAAATGGTTTCTAACCCGGTCACTTAAAAATTCTCGAAGGTGCCCTTCATTGAATAAACGAACTACCTCCTCTCTCGACTGCCTGTAGTTTTCGGTTATGTGGCCATGGGTGCCATGATACTTGCACATTTGATTGGGATTTCTCTGAGCTGGATCGGACTGCAGAGGTCGAGGCCACTTAGTATCTTTGATACGTTCGATAGCTGACACGATGGAGGATGCATCGATGTTGAAGTTATATTTTGATAATCGCGGTGCTTCCTTAGGTCCAGTATTCCTGTCGATCCCATTCCTTTTCATCAGCCCCCAAAACCCTTGGCCTCGATCACTTCTCCTTTCGCCTCGTACGGAGTTGCGTGTAGGTTCGCTACCCTTACGATCTCCGTTATACGGCCGATATCGATCCTTGTTCGACCTTGGTTCTCGGTCGATGTCCCTTTTAATAATGGACCCAGAACCCAACTAGTTGTCTTCAACTCTGATATCGATTGTGTACATCGGCCCAGGTAACAGCCGGGTACTCGATCAAGTTCTGCTTCAACTGCCGTGAAGCCATCGAGCTTCATTCGTTCAGTCCTTGAGTGAAAGCTTGAACAGCCCAGTCATCCGTGACAGGTGGTAGATCCATTCGTTCCATATGGAAACGAGATACGAACTCTCTTAGCATCTCGTTATCTTTTTGCCTTACCTTGAAAAGGTTCGACTTCCTGGTCTCGCCCTTTATGGCTCCGGCGTGTACTTTTACGAAAGAATCTGCAACCATAACAAAAGAATCGATAGAGTTAGACAGTAAATTATGATACCATATCATTGCCCCATTTGACAGGGTTTCCCCGAACTTCTTCAACAGTACTGATTCAATCCCGTCGTCTTCTAGATCATTCCCTTTAATGGCACATGTATAAGAGGTGACATGTTCTCGAAACTTCTTGGGAATCGATTTAGGAGTCGTGCTCGGGGGGAAAGGCTTTTATACGAATTTTTTGGAATCCAAGTCCTTCAATACCGGTGGTTCCCCTAGGATCTAATCAACTCTGGAGTTATAAGTTTCTTACTTTTTTGTCGTTTGCTTCAATCCTCTTTTCTCCTGACTCAATTCATTTTGTCAGTTCCTCTCACATCTTAAAAATTTCGGGATTAGTCCCCGATTCTTGCTCATTTGATCTTACTACAGCTGGCCTCGTTTCATGGGTGACTTCTCGGGGTGGACCGGGCTCGGCCCTTCTCGGTATCTGGGTTTGGCTCTACAACTGAGCTATCGCTACTTATTGAGATTGCAACATTTCAAAAATCATACGCAGGTTGATCCCATCTTCTCCAGCATTTTGAGTATTTCGAACTGCAGATCGAGTTCCACCATGAATGCTATTTTCGGGGTCGGAAAGTTGGTTTGCCTCGATGGCCACATATGAATTAACGTCAATTGGATATATGTCCCGAGCTCCAACGGGATCTACGTGTGGCCTTTCATCCCCCGGTCATCAGGATGTTGTTCTCATTTTGAAGGCCAACTTCGTTGTCGATAGGTAGGGCCATTGATTGAGAGTTCGTCGTTTTTAACCTGAAATCAAAGACACTTTTGAGAGCAAGTGTAAAATGGTGTGTTTTGCAGAGATTCGTACCAAACAACCACTGTTATCATTAGCCCCACGGTGGACGCCAAACTGTTTACCCGAAAAACGGATAGAGTTGAATTTATGCGTAGTTCTAAGTATACGTAGTATAACTTGGTACAAATTGGGAAAATAAGTAAAAATGTATCGAATATCGACTGTAAAAGAAAGGATAGATACAAACCCAAATTGAGTAGAGAGTGATTTATAGATGAACAAGATGAACCAATGTACAAAGCTTAAAAAGGATAATATTTACTATATGCGTGTGAATCTCAATAATCTCTGAAATGTGAGAGTGTATGAATGTATGGATGTCGAATGTCGAATGCCCCTTACATAAATGATAGTCACTCTTGATATAGTGGAGGAATCCTACTTTGGATTTAAAAATACATAGTGGGAATCTCATGATAGATTAGTTAAATAGCTTTTCTTTAATTCCCGACGAGATTCTCTCCCCTAGTGCGGCTACAACGGCCTTTTGTTCCTTAGTTCAATCTTGGTCGGTCTTGGATTTCGAGCTCGATATTGACTCGAGCTCGGTATTGATCGGTCTTTGGCTCTCGAGCTTGATAACACCACTTCATATCATAACTCGATATTGATCCGAGCTCAATATTGACTCGAGCTCGATATTGACTCGAGCTCGATATCGATCAGTCTGGGTCTTGAGCTCGATAACCCGGCTTCACATTATATCTCGATAATATAATGACGATCCTCAGTCCATTATGTTCCAATCTTGACTAATTATACGAAGGGCAAACTCGATTTTGACCGTATACAGCCCGAGAGATAAGAGGCAGCTTGACTTTCGTGTTAGCTCTGGTCCTCACAACTTCAGGTTCTTGAATGGGCAGAAAATTAGTTAATCTTTTGAGACTAAAAAAATGCTGCCAACTATGCTAGATGAGTTGATGTTAATATTGCTCTTTTATATTTGACAATTTTACATCTTCTTGTGGTTGGTCTCAATTTATAGCATGGTTTTCGAATGCAAAATGCATCAATTAATAACTTTTTTGGGAGTCTGATTCAGAACTTATATTGTTTTCTGCATCACAAAATGCTAAAATCAGGATGATGAACACAATGCATTTCACAAATTTTTAAAGCATAAATACAATGTTCAGAACACAAGATTTCTGAATTTTAAGTTATAGTTCTACTTATTGCTACAAATAAGCCTTGCCTAAATGGCTAATAATTTAGTTCAAATAATCCAGAACCAACCAAGAACAGAACCAGCCATTAATCCCATCCCTAATGAAACAGCCATAACAATTGCAGCTATTTCAGCTTCAGAAGTTGGAACTGACTTAGGAGCAAGAATCATGATGACACTTGTCAAGTATCCATTGGTCAGCCCGAGCATCGTCGTTAGAAAAATAATCGGTACTTCATTTTTTAACGATTTAGGACCATGTAGACAAGCAGTAAACAAAGGGTAGAAAATTAGCCTAGCAATACAAAACCAAGTAGCCTTTCCAATGCTTTTCAGAACATATACTGCAGTGAAAGATTTCCCCGCGAAATCCGACAGGTTGTAAACTGTAATCAGCAAAATGGGATACCAATCTTTGAGCAACTTTGATTCAAGATTTTCTGCCAAGAACCCTGGAAAAATGGACAAAGTAACCGTATAAATCGCGAAAATACCAAATGCTGGCCATCTTATAGTTCTTGCCATATCCTGGAATTTATGTCTTGAGCATGGTAAGCAATTATCTTGAACAAGTGCGTAATGTTGCTGCATTACTGGCAGTTTATATAACATGTTGCAGCAGATAATGCAACCTATCAAAATTGTTGTGCTGGTTATGAAATACAAATGAGCACTTGTCTTGAGACCTTGTGGAGTATGTGGGAGTGACACCTTTGTTATAATCCTTAATATGGAAATTAAAACACCTGTTGGCATTTGAATAAAAAAAACATTGATTAAGCAAACTAATCAAGTTCAAGATACGAAAAGAAAAGGAAAAAGGTCCAAAATTTACTTCTCTAATATACGAAATATCTTAATTTTATTATCTGCTATAGTTTGGGGTCATTCATATCTTTGCTACTAGAAAATTGTTTTATATATTTTCTAGATCGGGCCTCCAGCATGGATTGGGTGGATTCCACATGTCAAAAATACTAAAAGGTCCAAATACCCTCCATTTTACTTCAGGTTGAAGCTCTGCTAGGGTCAAGTACAAATGCGAGACAATTTACTAATGGCAAGAATATGAATGGATTCAAAGTATAATAGAGAAGAAACCCAAGATATTTCTTAATTTGACCATTTTCCTAGAAGAAAAGGCAAGTTGAAGTTTTAAGCTTGAGCTATGATATTTGTAAACTGTCTAATATATTTCCTAGGCTTCAACATAGACGGGTGGATTCCACATGTCAAAATACTTCGGGGGGAAAAGTTCAAATTTATCCCTCTTAGCTTCTTTTGACTATACTTTCAAGTTACCCTCTGTTATACTTCAGGTTGGAGCTCTGTTAGGATCAAACGAAAATACAAGATGATTTGCTAGTGACAATAATATGAATGACTTCAAAGTATAACATAAGATAAGTTCAAGATATTTCGTAAAGTAGACCCTTTTTCCAAAAGAAAATGTCAAATTCAAATTTGGCTAAGATGTCCAATTTTGTAAGGAATTTCACAGGACTTTACCTGAAGAAGCAGTTCCAGCAAAAATTGCCTGCATGTATTGTTTTGGTAACTTACCAGCCGAGCCAATTAAGCTTCCTCCAATTAAACCATCAGCTAAACCACATATAACAACTGATGCAACAACCACAAAATAAGCTGCATTTGATTCCACATTTATACCATTTCGGTGCGAATTAGTCCACTCTATAATTGGAGTTACTATTAAAGAAAGAACAAACATTGAAAACCCAAGATTCAATCTCAATCTTAGGCTCATTGTTTGGTTCCATTTGGTCCAACTCAACATCAAAACAAGAATCAAGACAGAGGAAGTCATGTATGCAACAGAGAAAACCTTTTCAACATGTTTGGTTGGATAAAGATAGCCAAAATAATCAACAGCAGTTATTAAGGCATTCCAAGGCAACAAATTGCCTGCACCTAGCAAGAAATGGATTATATATGCAATTTTGTAAGTGTCTCTTGGCTCATTTTCATCCCTTATAAAAGATCCTCCCTTCTCCATTCCCTTGAGACTTTGCACCATGTTTTGATTCCACAGCTTGTGGAAAATGATCATAGTCCAGTATTTTATAAGTAGGCAACTAGCTAGAAGAGTATCTAGTGACTTATCAATATGAAAGTACCTATGTTGCTCGGATACAGATGCGGCTATCCGACACGGGTGTGCAGTGACAGAGCCAGAATTTTTATTAAGTGGTGTCAAAACATAAAAAATTAAATACATCGAAAAATTAAAAGGAGTCAACATATACTAAATATATATAAAACATAAATTTTTATCTAGCAATACCATGTAATTTTCCGGCGTGACATCCCTTGATTGACTGTGGCTCTGCCATTGCGAGTGTGGATCTAGATGTTGATTCGTTATCACATAATTTTTAGGATTCAGAGGTACTGATGGCAACATTTCTTGTTGAAAAATAACTAATAATTTTAATGTAATTTAACTCGGTTTCATTTTATTAATTAAGTTGAATGATCAATCATTGTTGTGTCATTAAATAGTCATGGTTTATAAGTTACTACTAAACTTCATTAACCCTTTTTGGGATAAAACTTGTATTTTTGAAAAAATGTGACACGTGTATAATAACATTTTTTGAGAATTGGAGCAATATAAAAAAATATTGTGTGCAAAAGAAGAATTAGGCATTACCATGTATTTTCACCTTTATGTCTTGTGAAAGGAAGGATAGTTGTTTTTTCAAGATTTCAAATGCTATTTTGGTACAGTCATTGGTTATGCAGCTTAGCTTCAGTACCATCACAGAATTAGTCTTAGCTTCTTTATAGCCTGTAGGGTACTGATCCCAGCTTTGAGTTGACAAGGGTGCAACCTGAACCATTCTGCTATAAGTTCAAGATTCCACTTAATTGGCATGGATTTGACTGATAAGGTTGAATTTTAGAATATGAAACATGTCTTATTGTAACAAAATTATACCTTTGTGGGGACAAAAAATGGATGGGTCCTATAATTTGAAGAACATTTTCCCAAATTAAAAGGATACTGCTGCACATGCTACCATTGTTGGATTGCACGGGTCACACGGGAATGATTTCATTATGGATGGATAAAATGAACGGATTTAACTCATACACACCAAACTTGTAGTAAACTTTTACATTATCGGTTTTCTTTAGTAGAGACGGATTGAAAATTTTAATTTGATGGATCAACCTTTAGGTTCTTATAAAATGAATTTAAAAAATATATATATTATAGTATATATCGGTCTGTTGAAATTTTATTGGTTTTTCACCATGTTGCAAGTCGAAAATGTTGGGCTAAGTTGCAGCTATTACACACACCAGGTACAAGTTACGCCTCATCATGGAGCTTATTGTAGATTGAATCTTGATAGCTCGTCATAAAATATGAACGTAAAATCACTAAAGGTTATAGTAGTGGGGTGTAGGGCTGTGCATGATATTGGTAAATACCAAATTACCGTAACGAAATTAAACCAAAATTTTTTATATTTGGTATTCGACATTTTAGTATTTGATATGGTATTTGGTTTAATATTTTTTAAAATTTGATATTAGGTATGGTATTTGGTATTTAAAAAAATGATATCAAAATACTGATACCGTATTGAAATATATAATAAGTTACAAAATACACATCTTATTAATTACTCCTATATCATACTAAGTTACATAATACTTTTCTTTGAGGCTGGTAGTAATACTTATGTACTTCTTTAAGAAAATTGAGGAACAATGTAGGCTACAGATTTTGCCTCTTATTCTTTAGGATGCCAAACAGCTTAACATAATACTTTTATAATTTTGGGGTATTTTTTCTCGTGTATTGAATTGCATCTATTGGATTAGTCCTTGTTGTATTCTTTAAGTTAAGGAATGAGCTCTAAGCAAGTAATAAGATATTTTCAATGATTAAATTTATTCATTTATGTACTTTTTTCTCTCGATGGGTTGATACTTGCTGGTTTTGGATAAATTTTTATCAACAGTGCTTAAAATTTTTTTTTTATTATATTTGTGAGCACTTTAATTAAAAATATTACAGTCTATGGTTCTATACACTAGTTAACATTGAAGCCGAACAAACCGAAGTTACCGTACCGAATAAATCAAAACCGAAAGGAAAAAAGCCGAACCATACCGAATTTAATTAGGTACGATATTGATTTAGCATTTTAGGAAATCGAATACCAAAAATACCGAGCCAAAATGTCTAAATATTGTACCGTACCGACCAGCGAACACCCTTAGCGGGGTGTTCAAACTGAACCGGAAAACTGCATCAAACCGAGAAGTCAAACCAACCGATTAAAACCCCCGATTAGGTTTGGCTTGATTTGATTTGATATTGAGTAAAAATCCTGAACCAAATTGACATATAAATATATAATTTTTATATATACTTTTATGACAATATATAGAATTTTCTTTTAAAACGTCTAGAAATATTTGAGATTCTCTTATGTGATGTAATATTTAATAGAAATACGATTTAAATAATGGATTGTGTAATCACTTTCTTATCAAGTGTTATTGAAATACGTTAGTCTCTTTGTTCTTTCATATTCATATGTCAAGATCTATTAAATTCTTATATCTTTTTCGAATTTGAAATGGTATTTCGATAAATAAAATTAAATAGAATATATTATTATTTAGATATCATATTGATTATTATATTTAATTATTAAATACAGTTAACCCTGAAAGTGTACATAAAAAAAAATATTGTCAGGTGACTAAGAAAATAACTATCATGTGTTACTAAGAAAATTTTCCCATAAGAATATTTTAATGTGTTTGCCAATTTTTTAAATTTTTATTTTTACTAAGCATATAATGTATTTACTTATCAAAACTTTAACAAAGTAAGATTGAAATAATATTCATGTAATAAAAAATCTAAAAAATCCGACAAAACCAAACCAATCCAAACCGAAATATAGTTAGTTTGGTTTGATGTTGATAAAAATCGAACCAATCCGGTCCATGTACACCCCTAAGAAGCGTGGTAAGTATTGATCCATCCTCAATCAGATATTTCGGGTTTGATCCCTGGGTATGAAGTTACATTGGTAGGGAGCTCTTTACCCATAAAATAAGACTTCCTTGCATAAATCCGAGTTAGTCAGGCCCACAGGGATACCAAACACTAGGTGGGAAACTAAAATATAAATAAACGTATTACTTTAAGTATTGTTCAACCGGTTCTTTCAAAAGTTAGATGAAATATCTGTCTCAATAATTGAAGGTTATATATCAGGGGCAGACCCACATAGGTCCAAGAGGGTTCATATGAATCCGCTTCGTCGGAAAATTTTAGTATTTTATATAGGTTATATTCTGCAACTTTGGATATATTGTTATTACTGAACCCACTTGAACAAAGTTCAAACCTTGTAAAAATGGTTTTAGTGGGTTCAAAGGTTCTCGGATGTCGAGTGTTCGACGCAACTGCAGCTATTGTTCGTTCTTGATTTTGTAATTTTGTCACATATATTTTCCACGTGTGGACATACAACCATCAATACTAACGCAAGCTCCGTTAGTTTATTTTCCTCCTACTTCATGTGTTTCTTTTTCTAATCTTTGTTTTCTATTTTAGTTTAAATTTGATGTTTTTACTCAAATCAAATAGTAAGAATTACATTATATCATCTATTTACTTCAAGAAACCAAAATTATCTAGAAAGTTCTTACATAAATTTTGATAAAATATGTAATTGCAACAATTGATATTATTATTTTTTTAGTTAATCTTAAATTAGTTTATGCTAAATTATTTACTGTGTTACACTATAATTGTTAGTTTATTTTATAAGTCCTCTTATCTTATACTTAGTTTCTATTAGTTTTTATGTATCTCTTTTTCTTGTTGTCTTTTTTTTTTTTTTTTTTGTAAATACAACTTTATTAAAATAAAATTTTCATTTTGTGGTAGCATTATTAAACAAAAAGAAAAAAAAAAGTGTTGCATAAATCTCTCCTATTGTGCCGGGTACTATCCCAATTGTCAATTAATATCTTTATTTATTGAACCCGCTTGTACAAAATTTTGGGTCCGCCACTTTTATATACGCTTAATCATATCAGAGATAATGACCAATATATAGTGGGAGATTTCCCGTTATGGAGGATAAAAAGATATTGTACTCTCTTTCAAAATGAATGGACTTGGAAATTGTCCTGAAAGTCTGATGATCATTTTATTTATAATAATAAGTTAACTTGGCGTGTGGGGAGGACATAATAGCATTTTTTAGTGAGTAATAGTGGAGAGCCCGTTATACCTTGTTTTTCTTTAACCGATCTATCTTCTTTCTTTGAGCATGTTGGGAAATTAAGTGGATATTTTCCGAGTCGACTAACTTTTTCTAGTATTATTAGAGCTATATGTCGTTTGAGTTTTTTCATTACCATCGAAAGTGCAATATGATTTAATCATACATGAAAGTGGAAGCCACATCGTAATGGTTGAAAATTTCGTGAAATATTTCAAGTTCTTTGCAAGGACATTAAGCATAATAGCGTAAACAAGGGCTTTTTTGCTTTTATAAATGGAAGAGGGGTTGGGAGCGATCACTCGAATCAACCTATTTTTTAGGCTTTTATGGTGATGTTAACCCCAAAAAACACAAATGAAATGACTGCCATTTTGCTTTTGACACGACTTAGAATTGGAGAATACATGAACCATAGACACAGGAGGAGCCAGGATTTTGAGTTCATGGGTTCTAGATTCTTGATAATTATTTATATATATTAAGTGAAATTTTTGCAGCATCCTGCAGAAATACAGAATAAGGCTGCGTACAATATATCCTTATGGCCCGCCCCTTCCCGGATCCCGTGCATAGAGGGATTTTAGTACACCGGAATTCCCTTTTTAAAGTAAAATTTTTAATATAAATACAAGGTCTAGGCTAAAATTATTAGATTCTGCCGAACCCTTAAGTTGATCTGTAGCTCTGCCCTAGACCATAGGGTTGTGTCATGCAAGTGGAAGTTTTACTTTCGGCCGAACCAGTAAAACGATAGCTACCTCGAACCATATATAGGATTGTATCATGCAAGTGAAAGTAATATTCTTTCTTTCTCCCATTGCAAGTGTACGTACTTCCATAGGAGCTATATATAATTGTCTCTACCTTGAAATGTGTCATTTCACTTATTTAGCTTCAATTATTATACTCATAAGATGTTAGCTATGTTCAACAATGCATTATGTATTGATATTCACCTCTAGGAATGAGATCTTCGGTCTTTATCCGAACAAGCCTTCCCTGCCTGCTTCGGTCCTTATCCTCGTCCATGGAAGAGAAGGGAGTCTTCTTTGCTCGTCGGACGAGCTTGATTAACCCCCTCGGAAGATTCGGGGGCTATAAACTCAGAGCAGATGGTCAATCATGAACCGAGGCTCCTCCGTGTTGTTAGCAAAGTGACGGAGAAGGGTCACGATCCTCCAAAAATACGGGTGCATTTTCCCGAGCCAGATTTCATACCTCTTACAAAATTAAGGACCACCGTATCCACAGAACCGAACGTGAAGTGATATGTGTAAACACTTAAGTACCCTTCCACGTGCATCGTGATATACTCATCAAGACTGGGAACGACTATATTTTTGCCTTCCCATTTGCAGTCCTCTCGGACCACTTAGAGCGTCTCCTCAGTGATGGAGCAGGCATACCTCCACGCCTCCTCACCTCGGTCTCCTTGTTTGGAGACTTTTTCGATCTTGAAGTCATTATCTATGGAGCAGTCTCCGGGGATAAATTCAGTGAGAGGAGGTTCTGGGCTACTACCAAAAGGGTTGCCTCGGTGCCTGTGGCCAAGGTAGAAGTCGAAGGTCCAGTATTTTGGGGAACCATCTTTGAAGTCTTAGAAATATGAATATTTGAAGGTTGGTATGAAGGTTTGAAGATTTGGTATAAAAGTTTGAAGGTAAAATATGAAGGATTGAAGAAAAGGGATGAAGATATGAAGATGAGAAGAACAACTTATGAAGATTTGAAGGATTGATGAGTAGATAAAAAATTCGAGGGTAACTCATGAAGGTTCGAAATCAAAAAGTAAAAAAGTGAAAAAAGGAAACCAGAGCTTTTAAAGGGAAGAAATAATGAATACGTGACATTTCGAATTCAGTAACTACCGAGGGTGGTCAACCGGCGGCTGACACGTGTCCGAAGTCAGAGCGACGCGACTGATGGGATGTTTCAGTTTGTCAACTTGCTTATAGCGTACGCAAGAAGGCCATTCCTATAAATCTACTCTCCGATAGGTGATGGGACTATCTGTGTATGGGTAAAATCGAAAATAAAGTTACCCTCAATTTCCTGATGAAGAAATGAAAGACAACGTGGTTCGACGTCGGCTTGGGTAAAGCCGAGGGTGCCCACAGTTCAGAGCCCGGGGGTACGAATGACACATCAAGGATCAGGTATGGCCAAACAAGGGAAGAATCAAGCTCAATCAAAACCAAGAATCGAGGTTAAAGGGAAGACAGTTAGAGTGGACGAATGAGAAGTCGGAATATCCGCTATCAACTGGATATTACGGCGCGAATCACGCCTGATATCAACTGCATATCGTGTTTTACTAGGAGGAAGGGATTTTTACCTTATTTAAACTTGTTGATAATCTGCTTAATGTATGCATATTTTGATATATATCGCCTCACATTTTACTCATGTATCGACGATTTGAGATGTTTAATATGATTATTTGTGCTAAATTTTGGTATTTCTATGTGTAGGAATCATTCGGATGCAATTTGGGACGAAAGGGCGCGAATTGGAGCAAAATCGGGACAAAATCGCAAAAAGAGAGATTTGAGGGCCACAGCCAGCGTGGGACACTGGCAGCAGCCAAAATGTTTAGAAGCCAAAATGTTTGAGCGCCAGGGCCAGCGCCCCATGCTGCCCTGGACGCTCAAGACGGGAAAGTGTCCTTTTTCGACTAGGACTCGGTTATTTCGACCCTTAGACGACCCCAACTCATATAAAAGCCAACCTAAACCTATTTTTGAGGGGAGGATGTGATTTAGAGAGAGGAGGGAGGCGCCAAACACTCGGAAGCAAGGATTTGATCAATTCTTCCATCCCTTTCCTAGTATTCATTGATTTTATGTTTGAAAACATTATTTTTGATGATTGTATGAACATGAGTGGCTAAGAAACCTATTGTTCTAGGGTCATGGGTATACATGAATGTTGATGTTTGAAGTTTAATTTGACGAAGTTGATTTGATCATATTGGGTTGTTTATTTAATTCTGTTTTTAATTATTTTGCTGAGCAGCTAACAGTGAAATACTATCTACGAATCTAGAGTTGAACTCGAAAGTGGGAACTCTAGATTGCATATAGAACTAAATAGAGTAAGTTCTTAAATCCGAGCATCGGGGAACGGATTCGCAGTTAGGATAGACATATACCTAATTGCCTTGCTCGGTTGCAATACAGAAATTATGAATACGTTCTTGTTAATCTTAATTCCATAGACATATAGGTATTAAGTTGGCTTAAATAGGCGAGTAAGGACTCGACAGATTCTTATGAGTAATATCAACCCTGTCAATCCACAATCCAGATAAATCAATTAGTTATTTTAAGCTAAGAATGCAACATGATTGTTAGATAACCCGTGACCCTGGAAAATTATCTCCTATTGATTGTTATTCAAAACTATTTAAGTGTTGTGTTGATTTCTAGTATTTCATTACTTGATAGTTTTTAGGTAGTAAATTAGAAAATTATCTATTTTATAAGAAATCGCTTGAATCAATAAGCTATTTGAGTTTGAATTAGTCAAAAGTTAATCATAAGTTTTCGTGGGAACGATACTTTATTCATTACTCTATTACTTGACGACCACGTATGCTTGCGTGAGTGTGTTTGGTCGCAACATCTACTTCTTTGTTGCCAGGGAACTAGAAATTAGCTACTTGACTGAGTTAAGCTTTTATTACTTATTTGTTCAAGTTTTAATTTTCAGTTTGCCTTGTTTGTGTTAACGCAGGATCTTCTCTTGAATGCGGAGGAGTAGAAGTGCAAACAACCTCCTTCCTTTTGATCCAGAAATTGAACGAACACTTCATAGAGTGAGGAGGGAAGTCGAAGCTAGAACGAGAATAGAAAGAGAGTTGGACATCGTAGTTCAACCACATCCAATAGAGATGGCAGGTAATGAGGAGCGTCCGGTGATAGAAGCCGCAAGGCCCAATCTTGCTAATATGACTCAGGCTATCGTGAAGCCTGATATCATGGGGCTTTTTGAACTCAAACAGTACATGGTACAACTGATTCAGTCCACAGGGCAATATGTGGGTCTATCTCATGAAGACCCGCAGAGGCACATTCAGAACTTCTTGAAAATTACGGACACTTACAATTATCCGAACGTTTCCAAGGACTCTGTCAGGCTGACACTATTTCCCTTTTCATTGTTGGGGGAAGCTAAGGAATGGTTGCAAAAGGAGCCCGCGAACTCAATCCACACTTGGGATGATTTAGCAAGGAAATTCCTAATCAAGTTTTTCCCTACTAAGAAGACAAAATCGCTGAGGAGCCAAATTCTTGGGTTCCAACAACGGGATGGCGAGAGACTTCGTCAAGCTTGGAAAAGATACACGAAGCTACTCAGAGACTGCCCGCATCATTGTCAGACTGATGAGGTATTGGGTCACACTTTTGTTGATGGGCTAGACGAGGCATCAAAGATGAATCTTGATTCAGCTTGTGGGGGTAGTTGCATGGCGAGGCCGTATAGTGAAATACAACTCTTACTAAATAAATTCACTCCTAATGATCATAATTGGCAAGGAGATGGGGACGCAAGAAGAGCAATTAAACAGAAGGCAGCTGGGGTGATTGAGCTTGATGACTTCTCAACCATGAGAGCAGATATTGCAAAGCTGACAAATCAGATGAACAGAATGACAATGCAACAAACACAACAAATGCAACATGTACAACAGATGTCTATTTGCTGTGAACTATGTGGTGACAGTCATATGAGTGACATGTGCCCCACGAATCCTGAATCTATATACTATGTGGGGCAACAAAACAGAGGTCCGATGAATCAGCATGCACAATATGGGAACATTTACAATCCAAATTGGAGGAATCATCCTAACTTCTCATGGGGTGGAAATCAACAGAATCAGAATCAGTGTAGGCCTCAAGGAAATTTCAATCAGCCTCAGAAGCCACCCCAACAAACAGAAGAGAGTACGAATGACTTGCTAAAAAAGTTGTTACTTGACAATCAACAGCTCAGGACCAATTTCAAAAATCTTGAGAGGCAAATGGGGCAGTTAGCAGCAAATCAAAATACTAGACCTACAGGCTCTCTTCCCAGTGATACAGAGAAGAACCCTCAAGTTAATGCAGTTACACTCAGAAACGGGAGGGAACTAGAGGAAGTGCCAAAGAAGAGAAAGGACAAACCTATACCTGAGGGGGAGCTGACCCCTAAGGCAATACACGAGTCAAAGAAAAATGATGCAAGTTCAGAGCCAGTGGAGGCTGCAAGGCCACCACCACCTTTCCCCAGAGATTGCAGAAAAAGAATGACGATCGCATGTTCAACAAATTTCTCTCTATGTTGAGTCAAGTTCAATTAAATATTCCATTGGTGGATGTACTTCGTGAAATTCCAAAGTATGCTAAGTACATAAAAGATATAGTGGCTCACAAGAGGAAATTGACTGAGTTCGAGACAGTTGCACTTATTGAGGAGTGCACTTCAAGAAGGATCCTGGCAGTTTCACCATCTCGATACGAATCGGTAATATTGATGTGGGTCGTTCTCTTTGTGATTTGGGGCGAGCATAAATCTGATGCCATTGTCCTTGTTTAAGCAATTGGGTTTGGGAGCTCCAAGTCCAATCACTGTGATGTTGCAATTAGCTGATAAGTCCATAGCCTACCCTGAAGGAGTGATTGAAGATGTCCTGCTGCAAATTGGGAAATTTATCTTACCAGTTGACTTCATTATTCTAGATTTTGAGGCTGATGAACAAGTTCCAATCATATTGGGACGACCTCTCTTGGCTACTGGTGATGTAATAATTAAAGTGAGAGAAGGGAAAATGATTATGAGGGTGGAAAATGAGGAAGCAGTCTTTAATGTCTACAAAGCAATCCAACTTCCCCGCCACTATGAGGAGCTCTCTATGATATCTGTTGTGGAGGTGGATGAGCAACTTCTTGACACGAGTGTATATCTAGACGACTCTCTAGAAAAAGCACTCATGTTGTGTGATAGCTTGATGATTGATGATGAGGTTGAGGAGATGATGCATATCCTAGATGCATCATGTGCTTACATGCAAGGAATACACCCGTTTGAGCCCCTAAATAGGCCAAGTGGTCCCCCTCCAAAGCCGTCAATTGAAGAAGCTCCAAAATTGGAGCTTAAACCCCTACCCCTCACCTTCAATATGCTTATGTGGGTAGTTCTGACACTTTACCTGTTATTGTTTCTTCTCACTTGTCTAAATTGCAGGAAGAAAAGCTATTAAGGGTGCTACGTGAGCACAAGCAAGCGTGGACAATGTCTGACATTAAAGGCATTAGTCCAGCTTTCTGCATGCATAAAATCCTCATGGAGGACGGACACAAGCCAAGTATAGAGCAACAACGCCGACTAAATCCAATCATGAAAGAGGTGGTAAGAAAAGAAGTGATTAAGTGGCTTGATGCAGGTATTGTATTTCCAATCTCTGATAGCAAATGGGTAAGCCCCGTTCAATGTGTGCCGAAGAAAGGGAGGATAACTGTAGTAGTTAATGAAAATAATGACTTAATTCCTACAAGAACTGTTACTGGATGGAGAATTTGCATAGATTATAGAAAATTGAACAATGCCACCCGGAAAGACCACTTTTCCCTCCCATTTATTGACCAAATGCTTGATAGGTTAGCTGGCCAGGAATACTACTGTTTCCTGGACGGTTATTCGGGGTATAATCAGATTGCTATAGCCCTAGAGGACCAAGAAAAAACTAGATTTACGTGTCCTTATGGCACGTATGTGTTCAAGAGAATGCCCTTTTGTCTTTGTAATGCACCTGCGACTTTTCAAAGGTGTATGATGGCTATTTTTATTAACATGGTTGAAAGATTTGTAGAAGTGTTCATGGATGATTTTTCTGTATTTGGATGTTCTTTTGATAATTGTTTAATGAACCTTGATAAAGTGCTTGCTAGGTGTGAAGAGACGAACTTGGTGCTAAACTGGAAAAAGTGCCATTTCATGGTACGTGAAGGTATAGTTTTGGGGCACAAGGTGTCCAAAAGTGGCTTGCAGGTGGACAAAGCGAAGGTGGAGGCGATTGAAAAATTGCCCCCACCGACATCCGTCAAAGGCATTCGCAGTTTCTTGGGCCATGCAGGTTTTTATCGTCGTTTTATTAAAGATTTTGCGAAAATTTCTTCTCCTTTGTGCAGGCTTTTTGAGAAAGATGTGCCCTTCAAGTTTGATGATGCCTGTCTGAAAGCATTTGAGGAGATGAAGGGAAGGTTGGTGACTGCACCTATTATCATTGGCCCAGATTGGGCGCAATCATTTGAGTTGATGTGCGATGCAAGTGACATAGCAATCGGAGCTGTTTTGGGGCAAATGAGGGATGAAATCTTTCACTCCATTTATTATGCGAGCAAAACTATGAATCCTGCTCAGATGAATTATACAATTACTGAAAAGGAGTTGCTTGCAATGGTGTGGGTGTTTGACAAGTTCAGATCCTATCTAGTGGGAACCAAAGTCATCGTTTACACAGATCATTCAGCTATCAAATACTTGTTTGAAAAGAAAGACGCCAAGCCGAGGCTGATTCGTTGGGTCCTCATCTTTCAAGAATTTGATTTAGAGATCCGAGATCGAAAAGGGACAGAAAATCAAGTGGCTGATCACTTGTCCAGATTAAAAAGTCGGAACCATGTAGCTGAAGGAGGTTTAATCAAAGAAACATTCTCTGATGAGCAGTTATTAGCAGTCACCTCAGGTGAAGCCCCATGGTATGCGGATTATGTTAATTTTATTGCAAGTGGGGTGACGCCACTAGAATTGACACCTGATAATAGAAGAAGATTCTTACATGATGTGAGGCTCTACATGTGGGATGATCCATTCTTATATAGGCAGTGCACAGATCAGTTGGTGCGAAGGTGTGTTCCTGAGGAAGAGATGAATGCTATACTGCATGACTGCCATGCTTTGCCATATGGAGGCCATCACGGCGGGGATAGAACCGCCCAAAAAGTGCTACAATCAGGTTTCTATTGGCTAAATTGTTTATGGATGCACATGCCTTTGTTAAAAATTATGACAGATGCCAAAGAACCGGAACTATCACGAGGAAGCACGAAATGCCTTTGCAAAATATTCTGGCAGTAGAGCTTTTTGATGTTTGGGGGATTGATTTTATGGGACCGTTCCCATATTCTAATGGTCACAGGTACATCTTGGTGGCGGTCAACTATGTTTCTAAGTGGGTGGAGGCCATTGCTCTTCCTACTAATGATGCAAAGGTAGTGGTAAGCTTTGTAAAGAAACACATCTTCACGCGCTTTGGGACTCCTAGAGTGTTAATAAGCGACGGAGGAACTCACTTTTGTAACAAATTGCTGAATAATGTTCTTACAAAATATGAAGTTAAGCACAAAGTATCCACTGCCTATCATCCCTAAACGAGTGGTCAAGTAGAAGTTTCAAAAAGAGAGGTAAAGCAGATTCTGGAGAAAACAGTAAGTGGAAATAGAAAAGACTGGGCATGAAAGCTGGATGATGCATTATGGGCATATCGAACTGCATACAAGACTCCCATAGGTACTTCTCCGTACAGGTTGGTTTATGGGAAGGCATGCCACTTGCCCGTCGAGCTTGAACATAAAGCTTATTGGGCGATCAAAAAGTTAAATATGGATATGGACTCAGCTGGTGAGAATACATTGCTGCAACTCAACGAGCTTGATGAATTTCGATTGCATGCATATGAAAATCCCAAATTATATAAAGAAAAAACAAAGAGGTGGCATGACAAGCACATTCAACATCGAGAGTTTGAGCCGGGTCAAGAAGTTCTCTTGTTCAATTCAAAGTTGAAGCTATTCCCTGGAAAGCTTAAGTCTTGTTGGGCAGGTTCTTTTGTTGTGGTAAGTGTGAGGTCTCATGGAGTGGTGGAACTGCGTGATACGAGCTCAAGTGGTACCTTCTTGGTAAATGGCCAGAGAATAAAAAATTATTGGGGTGGTGACATTGCACGTCACAAGTCCTCAGTGGACTTAGCAGATGCTTAAACATGTGTTGACTCGTGCTGCGACATTAAATTAGGCGCTCGTTGGGAGGCAACCCAATTTTTACCGCTTTCGAAGCATAGTTTTTTCTTTTATAGGCCATAATTTTTTTTTCTTTGTAGGTTGAATGGTGTGGAATGTGCGTAATGTATATATTGAGTGCTCGGATAGTCGGGATTGTTTTAAAAAAAAATAAATAAATTGAGCGCCCAGGCCAGCGCCCCACGCTGCCTGGGGCGCACTTTGCAGTAGCTCGGGAGCTTCAGCGCCAGCCCCAGCGTGGGGCGTTGGGCTGGCGGTCCAGGTGAGTAATTTTTTTTAATTTTCATTTTCTTTATTTAATTAAAAATACCCTACCCAATTACCCATATACACTCACAACCCAACCCATACCCAATTACCCAAACCCATTCCCCCACCTAAATTAAGATAGCTAATACCCAAAACCCCTCATTTTCTCCACAAAAAAAAAACATACGGTCTCTTCTTCTTCTTCCCCTTTTCTCTCAAGTTCTCATATTCTTCAATATTCCTTGCTCAATTCCATCTCAAGACTCTAAGGTATATTCTTCTTGTTATCTTTTTTCTTGTATTTTGGAAGTTCTTAGAGTATTTGTAGTCTTCTTTCTCCCCCAATCCTCAAACCCCCTAGGTCTCTTAAACATATTTGGATGTTATTGTGGGTGGAATGATTATACACGAAATTAGTGCAAAACTTTGGTTGAGCAGTTGTGTTTGAAGTAGTAAACGATAATTCCCTCTACTTCATGTAAATTTGGGAGGTCCACCTTCTCCCACCATTGTTGAAATAGAAGAGCAAAATTGATGCCCACAAGGTGTTTGTTAAAATGCTTAAGAGAGTAAATTTGAACACCGATGAATTCTAAGTAGCCGAGTGTAGTTGTATATGAGTTTGGGCGAAGTGTGGGGTGTTGTGGGGGTATTGTATCTTGCTGTAAACTTTTGTAAGTTGTCGTTAGTGTACTAAAATAGTGTAGTAATGTAGACTTTAGCTTTGTTATGCTTGCACCATAGTTAAGTTACGGCCATGTTAGACTAATTGAATTTTATGGCATAGGGAAGTCTAAGTACCTATAGTCTTGTGATGACACATTGGTGCACATTGAATCAATATTATGATTCGATTATACATAGCCTTAGGTTTTAAGTGTGGGGTCATCTTGCCTCTCACGATGACCTTAGGCAACATCTCTTGATTCATTCTCATCTTTGTGTTTATCATGTATAGGTTGTTATGGCTCGTGACGATACCGCTAAAGGAAAAGGGGTGGGGAAGTCCTCCACTACTGCTCCCCCTTCAAAGAAACACAAGCAAGGCGAGACCTCCTCCCGACAAGCTAAGGGAAAGCAACAGGCTAGCGGGTCTACGAGGCCACCACGACCTCGAGTGGAACTTGTTCGGGATGACGCCATCAAATGGCATGATACTTTTGTTCCATATGGGAGACATGTGTCTGAAATGGGGATAAATGTGAAGGCTTTAGAACGAAACTTCCCAGATGTACTTGCTACATTGATTGAAAAGAAGATGGATAAGCTCCTCAAATATCCGGGTCCGGTAAATCTCAGCATGGTAAGAGAGTTATATGCCAACTGGAACGAGAAAAATGACGAGTCGTGGGTCAGAGGAAAGGAAATTCCAATGGATAGGGAAGCCTTGTGTCAATTTTTGGGAGTTGATAGTCCTAACCCACGAAGGCTTCAAAAGTTCGTCAAAAGTCCAAGCTACCAAGCAATACGTCACACACTTTGTGGCGTTGATTCTAATGCAAAATGTACGCGAACTAAGGGAAATATTCACCTTGAAATGCTCCGGTTCGACTTCAACAAAACGGCCAAGGTTTGGCAAAACTTTGTGCAAGCTAGATTAATGCCCGTCGAACATAATAGTGAGTGCACTCGAGCTCGAGTGTGCGTGATCTACTTTTTGATGACCGGACACCCCATAAATGTGGGTGAGCTCATGCTTGGGGAGATGACCCACACTCGTTTTGGGGGAAGGATCAAAAGGTTTTTTTGGCAACATCCTGACACAATACATGCTCTCTCGTGGGGTACCAGAGTAACCTGGCTATGATGAGGTAGTAGAGGCACCCACAGTATTGTTAGACATCACATCCATGCTAGAGTCCACATCCAAGCTCACCCAAGCTGTTAGGAATGAGAGGGACGAAAATTTTAACAGGTATCTTTACAAATCCCTCAATGTTATTATGAGCAGGCTTGGGGTGTCAGATGAGGAGCGCACGCAATTGCGAAGTGATCTATCCAGTTCTTCCAAGAAGATGTTGGGCATAGCACCAGGCAGTCCCGTTCATCCATCTGAGGATGAAAATACTGACAAGGAATCTGATAATGAGGATGCGGATGATGATGAAGTTATGGGACCAATGGCTTTGGTACCCTTAGGAGATGATGATGAGCCCATTGTCGTAGCTGGTTGGCATCCTGATGAGGCAGACTCCAACTAACAGGGAGTTCTTTCTTTCCACCTTACTTTATTTTCGAATTTATTAAGCATCGGGGACTATGCATTGTTTAAGTGTGGGGTGGAGGGAATACTCCTTGAATTGTATAAAATTTTTAGTGTTATTATTTATTTTATTTTTTTCTTTTATCACCTTTTAGCTTAGTTTAAGACTAACATAGTCTAATTAGCTAGAGTACATAAAACAATAAAATAAAAATTAAGAAAAACTTGGACTTTTTCCGATGATGGATCTGTTGGATAATATTTTTGAGGGATTAAAGTCCGATTAAAAATACCAAAAAGATTTTCTTTTGTTTTATTTTTGATAGTTAGGCTGTATCCCTTGGTTTTTCTTTGGATGCCGGTTCTTTTCCAAGGGTGTAGCTCGAACCGGGTGTTTTGTTTTATTTTTTAGGAGTAGGATAATGGAGAAAATTGAGATTGCTCTGAGGTAGCTGTTGACATATTTGGTGTTGGCAAGTTAAGTTAGAGCATGCGCTCTGTCGTCTTGCATATATGATTTGAATTGTAATGCCCAAGTAGATTAAGTAGCCTACTCTTTGACGCCTCTTTCTCAGTTGATTGACTTGTATGCCACTAGTGCATTGTTGCTTAAAAATTCTCAACTTGATATGCTTGCTTGACTTGAGAGTCACACAGAACCGTCTTGAGTGAGTCAAGTGCCATGTGTGTGTAAGGATTGTTGATATTCTGTGCTACCCTGTGTAGTCTAGAACTTGCCTCGTGTGTTAATCAACGCGAAATCATTAAGTTGTGCTAGTCTAGGAGATGACATAGGCGTTTCTTGCTTGACCATAAAGATGCTTGTTACTGACAAATAAAATTTTCCCATTGCTAGCCCCTTTGAGCCTATATACCGTTTCCTTGGCAACCACATTACAAGCCGTACTCCTAGTTGTTCTTAATTTGAGACTGTTGAACCTTTACCTCCTAAGGCACTTAGTCGCTAAAAGAAGTAAGGTGAGAGATTAGGAAGTAGCTTTCGAGTAGAACCATGGAAGGGCCCTTAAGGTGCACTAAAATTGTGAATAAAGGTCACTAGCTTATGAACTTCAATGTATGGAGTGTGTAAAAAAAAAAGAGAGGAAATTTTTTGCAAGAAAGAGCAAACAAAAGTTCAACTAATGTAGAAAGACACATCTCCTTATCCTTCTCACTCGTGCTAGTGAAACCATAGAGGTGCTTGATGGAAAAGAGTGTCATGTTAGTTATGGTGTATGACAAGTGAATGGGTTGAGAAGATATTGCGCTTGAATTGTGAGTGTAGTGTATTAAAGTGTTTAGGAGGGTTAGTCACTATTCCTAAATGTATCCTACCCGTCCCTTAGCCTACATTACAACCTTAAAGTCCTAATTGATCCTAGATTTAGCTAGCTTAGATTAGTAGAGATGTACACTACGGGCAAGCTTATGGTACGACCACGGGATGCACATGAATTCTTTGTGAGAGTGAGTGAATGTTGTTCAATTGTGTGATGTCCTTAATTTATGTTCAATGACATATTTAAATTTGTGGACTACTTTGATATTCACTCTTTTGCTTGTGGTGAGGGCACTTGATCTCATGACGGATTGGTGAAATTGTACGCTTTCTTGTGTTGGGTAAGTGCGTGTGTTAAGGATGCTTACTGGTAATGAGTCATCTCTTGAGGTAAGGTGGTTGTGGAGAGGTTGCTTGAGTTTATTGAGTTGGTTGAAAAATATTGAGTATACTTGGGCTATTTAAAAACGGGAAGAATGTGAAATTTGTGTGTTCATGCTCAATTGCCGACATCGATCATAGTCAAAAGGTAGGTTGTTTGATTGAATTAATTGTGAGGTCCTCTTTCATAATGCTAAGTACATTTTGGGGATGCTAATATAGTTCCATTGCTCGAGAACGAACAAGAGTCTAAGTGTGGGGTGTTGATAATCGGCTTAATGTATGCATATTTTGATATATATCGCCTCACATTTTACTCATGTCTCGACGATTTGAGATGTTTAATATGATTATTTGTGCTAAATTTTGGTATTTCTATGTGCAGGAATCATTCGGATGCAATTTGGGACGAAAGGGCGCGAATTGGAGCAAAATCGGGACAAAATCGAAAAAAGGGAGATTTGAGGGCCACAGCCAGCGTGGGGCGCTGGCTGTGGCGCAATTTATAGAAGCCAAAATATTTGAGCGCCAGGGCCAGCGCCCCATGCTGCCCTGGACGCTCAAGACGGGAAAGTGTCCTTTTTCGACTAGGACTCGGTTATTTCGACCCTTAGACGCTCCCAACTCATATAAAAGCCAACCTAAACCTATTTTTGAGGGGAGGACGTGATTTAGAGAGAGGAGGGAGGCGCCAAACACTCGGAAGCAAGGATTTGATCAATTCTTCCATCCCTTTCCTAGTATTCATTGATTTTATGTTTGAAAACATTATTTTTGATGATTGTATGAACATGAGTGGCTAAGAAACCTATTGTTCTAGGGTCATGGGTATACATGAATGTTGATGTTTGAAGTTTAATTTGACGAAGTTGATTTTATCATATTGGGTTATTTATTTAATTCTGTTTTTAATTATTTTGCTGAGTAGCTAACAGTGAAATACTATCTACGAATCTAGAGTTGAACTCGAAAGTAGGAACTCTAGATTGCATATAGAATTAAATAGAGCAAGTTTTTAAACCCGGGCATCGGGGAACGGGTTCGCAGTTAGGATAGACATATACCTAATTGCCTTGCTCGGTTGCAATATAGGAATTGTGAATGCGTTCTTGTTAATCTTAATTCCATAGACATATAGGTATTAAGTTGGCTTAAATAGGTAAGTAAGGACTCGACAGATTCTTATGAGTAATATCAACCCTGTCAATCAACAATCCCGATAAATCAATTAGTTATTTTAAGCTAAGAATGCAACATGATTGTTAGATAACCCGTGACCCTGGAATATTATCTCATATTGATTGTTATTCAAAACTATTTAAGTGTTGTATTGATTTCTAGTATTTCATTACTTGATAGTTTTTAGGTAGTAAATTAGAAAATTATCTATTTTATAAGAAATCGCTTGAATCAATAAGCTATTTGAGTTTGAAATAGTCAAAAGTTAATCATAAGTCTTCGTGGGAACGATACTTTATTCACTACTCTATTACTTGATGACCACGTATACTTGCGTGAGTGTGTTTGGTCGCAACACTTGTGTTAAGATTGAAACTCCTCTACTATATAAAGGGGAGAACCGTTTCATTTTTCAACCACTGTTGGCATGCAATCAAAGCAATAAAATTTACTATTGTCTTCTAACTATTATTCCAAGTGTTCTTCAGCTGTTCATTTCTTTAGTTGCAACCGAGCTCATCTCGAGGGCTCGATTAGAGGTGGTTTCCAATATTCAAACCTAACGACAAGCTTAATTGTTTTATCACATTTGGTTTGATCGCCTTGTTTTCCTTTAATTCAATTATTTGTTGTTCTTAAATCGTTTATGTTAAATTAAATCACGTATCCTTTAAACCACGTACAAATTTAATTATTACTCATTTTAAGGGTAAACAAACACAATATTTTCCGAGTAGGAACTATTATTCTGTCAGCTCTTTCATGGAGTTATGACCATATCTTGAGTCTTGACCGACAACATGAGCATCAAACGGGATGAAAATATAAGAATGACCGAATCAGTTGCAAAAGATATCGGCATATAAATCGCGACGTAATAATTGGGGAAGATCCTTACACTTGTGGCCAGGGGTGAACTTCTCATCACACTTGTAACAAAGTCCTTTGTCTCTACGGAGTTGCAGGTCTGAAGGTGATAGACGTTTGAGAGGGATTTGGGGTGTTAAAAGAAGAAGGTCCGATGTGTGAGATGTTTGTTGGTAATTGTAAGGCTATATTTGGTGTGGGTAATAGAGGAGGCAGTGTTTTGGCTAAAGCGGGTCGGGCAGGGCCCCTTTCTAACTCAATTCGTTGTTCATGTAAGTGGGACAATTCAGTTGCATTATCTAATGTAGTGGGCTTATGGACAAGTACATCCAACCTCAAGCCCGATACAAAAATTTGGACCAACTAGGACTCAGAGATGTTTTCAATATCATTTGTGATGGACTCAAAACGAGCCTGGTAATCAACCAACGTGGAGTGCTGCCGGAGTTTGGCCAGACGACCCTTAGGTCCTTCCAAAGTTTGTTTACGGAATCGCCGGCATACTTTCTCAGCAAAGTGAGCTCAATCCACTAGTTGTTTATTACGAAAAAGACAGCGATACCACTCTAGTACCTCGCCGTCGAGATAGAACGAGGCTAACGGAAGATGGTGAGTAGGGGAAATACCATAAAATTCAAAATACCGCTCCGCCTGATATACCCAGGCCTCGGAGTTTTTACCACCAAAACGAGGAAGCTCAACCGTTGCTGGTTTGTGATATCGGCATATCATCGCGAGATATTCTCCATTACCCAATCAGTTGCTAAGTGGAGGAAATAGTTGTTGGGTCATCATTTCACCATTATTACTGTCCAACAGTCTCTTAAGAATCTCATTGAACAAACCATATAAACCTCGGAGCAACAGAAGTGGTTGGGTAAGCTTGTTGACTACGACTTCAAAATTATTTATAGGTCGGGAAGGCAGAACCAAGCAGCTGACACTTTGTCACGGCCTCCTGACATAGTCTTTAATTCCATCACAGTTTGTACTTGTGATTGGGTTGATGAATTATGTGAAGATAACAAAACTCACTCTGAGTTACTCAAGATCCAGCAGGATATACAAGATGATCCTGAGGCTTACACCTTTCGAGAAGGGCTCTTGTTTTTTAGCCGGTGTTTGGTCATTCCCAGTAATTCATTTATACGCAATCAACTGCTAGAAGAGTTTCATTCTTCCCCATTGGGTGGTCACGCTGGTGTTGCCCGCACCTTTCATAGAGTTTCTTCCAATTTTTATTGGAAAAATATGCACCAAGATGTGAAGAACTTTGTGAAAATTTGTCAAATTTGTCAACAAATGAAGGACACACACCATGCTCCAGCTGACTTGTTGCAGCCTTTGCCTATTCCAGAGATGGTCTTTGAGGAAATCGCTATGGATTTCATCACTTGCTTGCCCAGTTCGAAGGGCATTACTACAATCATGACTGTAATTGCATCGATTGTCCAAGTATGGACATTCCATTCCCTTACTAGCCTTTTTTTCTGCTCAATCTGTTGCGGTGGCCTTAATTGCTAATGTTATCAAGCTTCATGGTCCTCCAAGAGTCATTGTTACTGATAGGGATCATAGGTTCCTTCTTTCCTTTTGAAAAGAGATCCACAAACTATAGGGTACTAAGCTAGCCATGAGTACAGCTTACCACCCACAAACTGATGGACAGTCGGGAGCATTAAACAAGTGTATTGAGTAGTACTTGCGTTGCTTCATTGCTAATAACTCTCATGAATGGGTACCACTGCTTCCTTGGGAAGAATTTCAGTACAACACTGCTCTCCAATCTTCCTAGGGCCTAACTCTTTTCCAGGTTCTATATGGGCGAGAACCTCTCACTATAGCTCGGTATATCCTAGGCAGTTCTGCTGGCGACTTGGTGGAGAAATATATGCTCAAGCGCTATGAAGTCTTGAATGTACTTAAGTTGAATTGACCAAACCTCAGTATCGGATTAAATCCTTAGCTAAGGCCTCATTTGTTTGCACTTATTGGAGGTCTGAATCTTAATCATTCAGATCTCAGACATTAAGTGCGTTTGTTTTCAAAGTCTGAATCTTAGTTATTCAAATCTTAATCATTAAGTGTGTTTTTTTTTTACTTCACAACCACTTAATGGGTCTGAATAGGTTTGTATCATTAAGATCTATAACAGAGACTTAATTTCATTAAGATGCTATCATCCATATTCATTATTAACTGCCGCCACCGCCTACCATTATCAACTACCACCATGCCACCCACTACCACCATCATCCTCAATCATAGCCGCCACCATTGTCGACTACCACCACCCACCATCCCCACCACTCCCACCACCATCATTAACGATAACCAACACTCATCCACCTCAATTGTCACAACTAACTACCCCATCACCATCAACAAACATAGCTGGCACTGCCCATCATTATAAACTACCACCACCCACCACCATCTTCCTCAATCACAACTGCCACCACCACCACCCGCCATTATTAAATATCACCACCACCACTACCATCCTCAATCATAATAGCTATCACTATAAATCACCACTAGCCACTACCCTAAACTACTACCAACCACCGCTTTTAGTCGGCATTCACAAGCACTACCGTTAGCCATCACCACCAGCAACTATCATATTTTAAAAAGCTATATATTTTAGTGATGTAATATTAGATTAATTAGTATTTTATTTGAATTTTATGTTTATTAATTTTCAAATAAACGTAAATTTTATACATTCAGATATTAAAAATCAAACAGTCTTAATTATTTAGTATTCAGATCTTAATACACATCTTGACATTCAGATGTGTATTCAGATTCGGATGTCTTAATCTTAATACACATTTTGATATTCAGACGTGTATTCAGATTCAGACGTCTTAATCTTAAAAAAAACAAATGAGGCCTAACAAAGCAAGTCTAATGTGCAATTGCAAGAAGGAGACTGGGTCTATGTTAAATTGAAACCTTAGAGGCAACACTCAATTAGGTTGGAGAAGCATCACAAGTCGGGTCGCAGATACTTTGGTCCCTTTCAGGTTCTTAAACGAATTGGGACTATGGCTTACAAGTTGGAATCACCTCTTGCTTCACGCATCCACCTTGTATTCCATGTTGCTCTATTGAAACGTTGTGAAGGACGTCCTGATCAGCAAGTGACTCCTATTTTTTATTGTGATCCTACTGTTTCAACCACTTTGAACCTTGAGGACAAGGTTCTCAATTCAGATGGGGTAATGTCGTGAATTCTGATCATGAGTTGGGCCTGATGTTACTAGAAAAGGCACTTGAGCCTGGGACCTTACTGAGGAGGAGTAAAAGGAACAAACAGCCCAACAAAAGACTGGTGGATTTTGTTTGGAAGAATGACGCAGCACGTGAATATCCTAGTAGGGAATCAAGTTGTTACAAATAGCAGAGAATATGCAAGGAAATGATTAGGCAGTTAGTTATCAGTGTTTGTCTTGCTCTCTCCTCTCCCTTCTTCTCCAAGTGTCCCCATCTCCCTTCTCTATTTCAATTCAGTATTTTCTCTATTATCTTAGCTTGAGTTCTTAGTTTGTAATAACTGTTTGATTCGGGGTCATGGTACAACCTGGCCTCCGAAAAAATAAGCCAAGCTTGAGACATGATGACAGGGGACCGAAATCAGGGCAAGAGTCTCATCGAGTCATGGTTCGGAATCGGTCCTAGCCTTGAGAGACTTTGAAAAAAATTGTCGGGCAATTAAGCACAAACAACAAAGGACCATTATGTCCTGGACAGGCTGGATATACCTCTCGTGCTGAGGCCCGAACATATCGCTGACCACCGGAGCCATCGAGACCACGTCCCCAGATTTGGTTCATGCCTCAAGACCTCAGAAAAGCCTTATCAAACGGTTGCACACGACTAACAAAGGGCCATGATATTCGTTCTTGATTGGATATCACAGCGCGAATCTCGATCAGTATCGACAGTAGATTAGTGATTAACAAAAAAGTAGATTTTTACCTTTTTTTGAATTGTACTAGGGATGAAACTCTCCCACTATATAAAGGAGATGATTTTTATTCAAAGGACACATTGTAACACGCATTACAAAGCAATATATTATTATTTTATCTATTATTAGCTCTTTCTCTTATTCATCAGTGCTAGCCATAATGAGCCCGGATCGAGGGCGATACTTCATTAATGCTGAAACTATCCTCATTGTGTGGTTTGAATCCATTTTATATTTGTTTGTTCAATTTGATTTAATTTATCGCTTTGTGTCAAATTAATCTGCGTATCTTTAAAATCACTTACAAATTTAATCTCGTTGGTTTACGGCATCGAAGCTCTAATACTGGTCGAAGTAGGGGAATCAAGTCTTAGGTTCTGATATGCAATCGAAGGGTCAAACAACGAGACCATGAATACAAGCCTAGAACTGCTAGATGAAAGGCGCGAGGCCACCCTCGTCCGGATGGCCACCCAAAAGTAACGAATTGAAAGGTTTTACAATCGAAGAGCCAACCTTTGACACAATGGGTTTTCCAGCAAGGTTTTAACTAGGAAACAATGGATAGTGCTAAATTAGAATCGAATACCGGAGTCAAGGATCACATAAGCAGTATCCGAGGCCTCTCTATGATCGGACTCCGATATTGAGGGCCATCACCCTCGGATAATAATTTTGGCAAGGAGAGATACTTTATGTTCAAACTCCTAAGCTCGGTGGATATGATTTATTGTAAGGGCCAAACGTTCAAATGAACCGTGCCTACATAGACCATCCAAGCTCTGACACGAACCATGTACACATTTGTAACCTTGTATAGAAATGAAAGAAAGTTTCTCCTTGCGGATAAATATTTTGTCGCTTAAAGATTTTCTACATTCTATCACCTAAAGATATCGAGGCCAAGGGCAATCCCTATCTGGATCCAAGAGGTCACCCTCACCGATGGACTATCATCCAAAGCAGGCTCGGGCTACCCTGGGTATCGAAGCTCGTAGGCACAAAGCTTATTAGGCAATGCCTGACCTCTAAAGGCCACAACCATCCCTATTCGAAACTATCATCCTGGGCAAGCCTGAATAACTTGAGGTAATGAGCCCATTGGGCAATACCCAAACTTAAAAGGCTACGGCCGTCCTAGAACGGCTCAGAGACGTCCGAGATCCGTAACCAAAACATAAGGCCTTCAAAATTTCTAAACCGGTTCGAAGGATACCCTCAGAAAAGTTATAAAAAATCCTAAGTGAACATTTTGGGGAAGCTTCCAATCATACCAAGCCCCCCACCAGCCTTAAGCAAAATAGTATTGAAAACGAACAATCATAAAGAAAAAGGAAAAAGAATCAAGCTTGAAAATTGTCGAAGAGAAAAAAGCCTTATATATATATATATATATATATATATATATATATATATATATATATATATATATATATATATATATATATATGCAAATTTTTACAAAGGCCAGCGGTGCCGTTGGAATTCTCCCCGTCCTCGGACCCGTCTGAACCCTTGGAATCTTCCTCATCCTCGGGGTACGCCAACTTCTTAGCCTCGGTCTCGAGCCTCTTAACATTTTCAAGATCGTCCGATAAATCGAACCCCCGGGCATGAACCTCTTCGAGCGCCTCCCTACGGGACTGCCACTTCGCATGATCGACTATGGCCTTTAGGCTCTCCTGAGCAGCCTCAGTATCATCTTTGTACTAGGCCACCATCTCATCGGCATCGGCATCGGCCTTGGCTATTTCAGCCACCGACTTGGCTATTTTAAGCTCCTTGGTAAGGGTTTCCTGATCGGCAACAACTGAGCTCAGTTGAGATTAGAGCTCCTTAAGCTCCTCTGCCTTCTCCTTCATCGATCGAAGAAGGGCCTCTGCCGAGGCCAATTTCTCCCGTGTTGTTTCCTTTTTAAAGGCCATCTGGTCCATCTTGCCCTTCCACTCCTCGGCCAGGGCTTTGACTTCATCCATCTCATCCCGGAGCTGGTCAACCCAATCTACTTTCTGCTAGACCTGTGGATTCTAACCGTTAGACACCGTGTCTAGCTCATCACTAACTTCAAAAACTTTTACCTGTTCCAATAGGTCAGCATGTTCCTTCTGAACCGCATCCAACTCGGCTCGGAGGCTCTTGATTTCACCCTCATGTTGCTCGCTGAGATGTTTATACATGTTTCTTTTCTCAGCAATCTCCTTGGCTTCGGCCTCGAGTTAGATCAACTCAACTCGGTCCTGGAGGAAGTTCTCGTGGTGGAGCACCGAGGCCTACAAATACCAGGAAAGATATTAGAATTATCAAAATGTTAGTGCAAATATCAGAAGAAAAACTGGAATCATCAAGGGTTATCAAGAGTTACCCAGTTCAGTGACTGTTGTGCTTCACTGAACATGCACGGCGAGTCTATCTCGTTCATTTTGGCATGGTCTTCCTCAGTCACCAGGCACTGGAGGTAACTGAATCCCTACGGGGGCGGAAAGAACCCGAGCATCCTCCAGAACGGTGATGATAATCGACCGCTTATGACCAGGATCCACACTCGGGGTAGGGAACCGGTTGACCAATCTCGGGCTCGAGTTAGGCCCAGCTACCCCCGAGGACGGACCTTTCCTCAGTACCTCTAAGTCACCGAATTCGGTGACGTCCTCCGGGGCAGTGGAATCAACGCCATAAAAACAATGGCTTAGGGGATCGTCCGCTCCGTGGGCCCTCTCGTTGGGTCATTCTTTCACAGTTTGGGCCTCGTAGTACATCGACTCGGAATCTCGTTGGGTCATTCTTTCACAGTCAGAATCTTCCCCGTCCTCGGACCCTTCCGAACCCCTTGGAATCTTCCTTATCCTCGGGGTACACCAACTTCTTGGCCTCGGCCTCGAGCCTCTTAACATTTTCAAGCTCGGCCGATAAATTGAATCCCCGGGCATGAACCTTTTCGAGAGACTCCCTCCAGGACTGCCACTTCGCATGATCGACTATGGCCTTTAGGCGCTACTGAGAAGCCTCAGCATTGGCTTTGTACTAGGCCACCATCTACTCGGTATCGGCCTTGGCTATTTCAGCCACCGACTTGGCTGTTTTAAGCTCCTTGGTAGGGATTTCCCGATCGGCAACAGCCGAGCTCAGTTGAGATTGGAGCTCCTTAATTTTCTCGGACCGTGCCTCTGCCTTCTCCTTCATCGATCAAAGTTGGGCATCTGTCGAGGCCAATTTCTCCCGGGATGTTTTCTTTTCAGAGGCCAACCGATCCATCTTGCCCTTCCACTCCTCGGCTAGGGCCTTGACTTCGTCCATCTCATCCCGGAGCTGGTCAGCCCAATCTACCTTCTGCTGGACCTGTGAATTCTAACCGTTAGACACCGTGTCTAGCTCATCACTAACTTCAAAAACTTTTACCTATTCCAATAGGTCAGCATGTTCCTTCTGAGCCGCATCCAACTCGGCTTGGAGGCTCTTGATTTCACCCTCGCGTTGCTCGCTGAAATGTTTATACATGTTTCTTTTCTCAGCAATCTCCTTGGCTTTGGCCTCGAATTGGCTCAACTCATCTCGGTCCTAGAGGAAGTTCTCGTGGTGGAGCACCGAGGCCTGCAAATACCAGGAAAGATATTAGAATTATCAAAACGTTAGTACAAATATCAGAAGAAAAACTGGAATCATCAAGGGTTATCAAGAGTTACCCAGTTCAGCGACTGTTGTGCTTCGCTGAACAGGCATGACGAGTTTATCTCATTCATTTTGGCATGGTCTTCCTCAGTCACCAGGCACTGGAGGTAACTGAATCCCTACGGGGGCAGAAAGAACTCGGGCATCCTCTAGAACGGTGATGACAATCGACCGCTTATGACCAGGATCCACACTCGGGGCAGGGAACCGGTTGACCAATCTCGGACTCGAGTTAGGCCCAGCTGCCCCCGAGGACGGACCTTTCCTCAGTACCTCTAAGTCACCGAACTCGGTGACGTCCTCCGGGGCAGTGGAATCAACGCCATAAAAACAATAGCTTAGGGGATCGTCCGCTCCGTGGGCCCTCTCGTTTGGTTATTCTTTCACAGTTTGGGCCTCGTAGTACATCGACTCGGTAAATGAGGGCGACTCAGTGATATCTATCACATCAAGTGACTCTTTCGGGGCACTGCCCGCATCCCGGGAAGCCTCAACCCCGGCCTCCTTATCGACCGCCCTGGCCTGAGGTAGATCGGCCTCACGGGTCTCTATTTCGACAGCCCTATACTCTTCGAGGGGCAACGACTCGCGGTCCACAAAAATAAAAGGCTCTTTTTTTTCGAGCTCGTCCCTAAGCCGATAGTGCAAGTCCGAAGTTAGTACTCAGAAGAATGCGGTTTTCTTTGGCCAGCGCACCAGCCTATTCCTTGTTCTCTTTTTCTTCGAGCTCGGGGAACTCGGAGCCTTTTCCTCTTCCTCTCTCCGGCTTTCCCCAGAGCAGGAGACTCAACGGGAAAGTCCTCATCCCCGACCTAAGGCATATACTCGACGTTCTTAGGCAAACCTACAAAGGAAAGTAAAGGAAATAAGGACGCGATGTTAGAAGAAAAAGTTCACTACGACTTGTTCGAGAAAAGAACCTTACCATGGGAACGGGCCTCTCAACGGCCGTTTAAAAGTTTATGCCACGAGTGCTCGGAGTAGGGCATCTGTAACAAAATGCCCTCGACCGACTACTTGAGTCGAGGGATAACATTCAGATACCGAGCAAGGGATGCAACATAACAAACACCGATAAGAAAATGTAAGATAAGTCATAAAATCGACGCTTAAAGGGAATACTTACGTGATGCTTTCCACCTTTAGGGAAACTGCCTCCACTCGGCAGGTATCACGTCGACGGTCCTCACTCGAACAAAATGTCCTTGCCAACCCCGATCCCGGTCCTCGTTGATGCTCGAGAATATGGCTTTGCTGGCCCGACATACTAACTTTATCAGTCCCTCCAGAAGATTCGGGAACTGTATAAGCAGAGTAGATGATCGAGGGTGAACGAGCATCCATTAATTTTGTTCACAAAAACTCGGAGGAGGATCACGATCCTCCATAGTGATGGATGAATCTGGCCTAGGCACACATTGTACCTCTTGCAGAAGTCTAAAATGACCGAGTCTACCGGGCCCAATATAAAGGGATAAGTGTAAACTCTTAGATATCCCTCGACATGGGCGGTAATAGCTTCTTCGGGGCTGGGGACCACTATGTCTTTGTCGGCCCAGTTGCGGTCTTTTCGACCCCGGGGTTGGACCTCTTAGGTAATTAAGCAGATATATCTTGAGGTCTCCTCACACCGACTATGTACATAAGAAGGCTTCTCAACCTTAAAGTAGTCGGTGACCGAACAACCACCGGGGATGAACATCTTCAAGGGGCTCTTCTGCCGGTTCATCAACAATCGTATCAGGGACGGTCTCCTCGACCTGAGTGGTCGGTCGCGATGAAGAATGAGCATCCTTCTGAGGAACAAATTTCAAGGTTTTTGCCATTGTTATGGAAGAAAAATCTTGATAGAGAAAGACTGAAAGTTGAAAGATCAGACCTGTTGGCTTGAGTAGGAGATGAGTAAAAGTTTTCACAAAGTACTGAAGAACCTTGGGTAACGGGGTAAAAACGCTAGAGAATGTTGAAGTCCTGAAGGTACGAAGGTAGAAGATTTGGTGTAGAGTGAAAAATGGATAGAAAAGACGATATTTATAGGAGTTCAGTGACGTTTCACATCCAGGGACCGCCAACCGACGGCTGACATGCATTTAATGCCATTGTGACATGACTGATGAGACGTTTCAAATGTTTTGTCATTTCTGCCGCGATGTGTTGAAGTAAGAATCGTGAGCTCTTGCTCATTTACTCTCCGATAAACGAGGAGACTATATATGTACGGTTTAAATCGGGCTCATGGTACAACCCGATCTCCGACAAAATAAGCCAAGCTCGAGATATGATGATAGGGGACCGAAATCGGGGAAAGAGTCTCATCGAGCCATGGTTCGGAATCAATCCTAGACTTGAACGACTTCGAAGAACATTGTCGGGCAATCAAGAATGAACAACGGAGGACCGTAATATCCTAGACCGATCGGATATACCTCTCGTGCTGAGGCCCGAACAGATCACTTACCATCGGAGCCAACGAGACGATGCCTACGGATTCGATTCAAGCCCCAAAACCTCGGAAATGCCTTAACATCCTCCAGAACGGTGATGATAATCGACCGCTTATGACCAGGATCCACACTCGGGGTAGGGAACCGGTTGACCAATCTCGGGCTCGAGTTAGGCCCAGCTACCCCCGAGGACGGACCTTTCCTCAGTACCTCTAAGTCACCGAATTCGGTGACGTCCTCCGGGGCAGTGGAATCAACGCCATAAAAACAATGGCTTAGGGGATCGTCCGCTCCGTGGGCCCTCTCGTTGGGTCATTCTTTCACAGTTTGGGCCTCGTAGTACATCGACTCGGAATCTCGTTGGGTCATTCTTTCACAGTCGGAATCTTCCCCGTCCTCGGACCCGTCCGAACCCCTTGGAATCTTCCTCATCCTGGGGGTACGCCAACTTCTTGGCCTCGGCCTCGAGCCTCTTAACATTTTCAAGCTCGGCCAATAAATTGAATCCCCGGGCATGAACCTTTTCGAGAGACTCCCTCCAGGACTACCACTTCACATGATTGACTATGGCCTTTAGGCGCTACTGAGAAGCCTTAGCATTGGCTTTGTACTAGGCCACCATATACTCGGCATCGGCCTTGGCTATTTCAGCCACCGACTTGGCTGTTTTAAGCTCCTTGGTAGGGATTTCCCGATCGGCAACAACCGAGCTCAGTTGAGATTGGAGCTCCTTAATTTTCTCGGACCGTGCCTCTGCCTTCTCCTTCATCGATCAAAGTTGGGCATCTGTCGAGGCCAATTTCTCCCGGGATGTTTCCTTTTCAGAGGCCAACCGATCCATCTTGCCCTTCCACTCCTCGGCTAGGGCCTTGACTTCGTCCATCTCATCCCGGAGTTGGTCAGCCCAATCTACCTTCTGCTGGACCTGTGGATTCTAACCGTTAGACACCGTGTCTAGCTCATCACTAACTTCAAAAACTTTTACCTGTTCCAATAGGTCAGCATGTTCCTTCTGAGCCGCATCCAACTTGGCTTGGAGGCTCTTGATTTCACCCTCGCATTGCTCGCTGAGATGTTTATACATGTTTCTTTTCTCAGCAATCTCCTTGGCTTTGGCCTCGAGTTGGCTCAACTCGTCTCGGTCCTGGAGGAAGTTCTCGTGGTGGAGCACTGAGGCCTGCAAATACTAGGAAAGATATTAGAATTATCAAAACGTTATTACAAATATCAGAAGAAAAACTGGAATCATCAAGGGTTATCAAGAGTTACCCGGTTCAGTGACTGTTGTGCTTCGCTGAACAGGCATGGCGAGTCTATCTTGTTCATTTTGGCATGGTCTTCCTCAGTCACCAGGCACTGGAGGTAACTGAATGCCTACGGGGGCGGAAAGAACCCGGACATCCTCTAGAACGGTGATGATAATCGACCGCTTATGACCAGGATCCACACTCGGGGCAGGGAACCGGTTGACCAATCTTGGGCTCGAGTTAGGCCCAGCTGCCCTCGAGGACAGACCTTTCCTCGGTACCTCTAAGTTACCTAACCCGGTGACGTCCTCCGTAGCAGTGGAATCCACGCCATCAAAAAAATAGTGTAGGGGATGGTCCAGTCTATGGGCCCCCACGTTAGGTCGTTCTTTCACAGTTTGGGCCTCAGTGAACATCGACTCGATAAATGAGGGAGACTCGGTGATGTCTATCACAACAAGTGACTCCTTCGGGGCACTGCCCGCATCTCGGGAAGCCTCAGCCCTGGCCTCCTCATCGACCTCCCTGGCCTGAGATAGATCGACCTCACGAGTCTCTGTTTCGATGGCCCCCTGCTCTTCGAGGGGCGACGGCTCGCGGTCCACAAAAATAAAAGGCTCTTCCTTTTTGGGCTCGTCCCTAAGACGATAGATCAAGTTTGGATTGGTACTCGGGAGTTGGTGGTTTCCTTTGGCTTGCGCACCAGCCTCTTCCTTGTTCTCTTTTTCTTCGAGATCGGGAAACTCGAAGCCCTCTTCCTCTTCCTATCTTCGGCTTGCCCTAGAGCAGGAGACTCAATGGGCAAGTCCTCACCACCAACCTAAGACCTAAGCTCGACGTTCTTAGGCAAACCTGCAAATTAAAGTAAAGGAAATAAGGATGCGATGTTAGAAGAAAAAGTTCACTACAACTTTTTTGAGAAAAAAACCTTACCATGGGAACGGGCCTCCCAACGCCCGTTTGAAAGTTTAAGCCATGAGTGCTCAGAGTAAGGCATCTATGACACAATGCCCTCGACCCACTCCTTGAGTTGAGGGATAGCATTCGGATACCGAGCAATGGCTACAACATAACAAACACCGATAAGAAAAGGGAAGATAAGTCATAAAATCGACGCTTAAAGGGAATACTTACGTGATGCGTTCCACCTTTCGGGGAACGGCCTCCACTTGGTAGGTATCAGGTTGGCGGTCCTCACTCGAACAAAAATGTCCTTGCCATCCCCGATCATGGTCCTCATCGATGCTCGAGAATGTGGCTTTGCTAGCCCTACGTACTAACTTTATCAGTCCCCCCCGGAAGATTCGGGGACTGTATAAGCGGAGTAGATGATCGATGGTGAACGAGCACTCATCGATTTTGTTCATAACAAATCGGAGGAGGATCACGATCCTCCACAGTGATGGATGAATTTGGCCTAGGCACACGTTGTACCTCTTGCAGAAGTCTAAAATGACCGAGTCTACGGGGCCCAATGTAAAGGGATAAGGCCGGGGACCACTATGTCTTTGTCGACCCAGTTGCAGTCTTTTCGGCCCCGGGGTTGGACCTCTTCGGTAATTAAGCAGATATATCTTGATGCCTCCTCACACTGACCATGTACAGAAGAAGGCTTCTCAACCTTAAAGTCGTCGGTGACCGAACAGCCACCGGGAATGAACATCTTCAAGAGGGGTTCTTCTGCCGGTTCATCAACAACCGTATCACGGACGGTCTCCTCGACCTCAGTGGTCGGTCGTGAGGAAGAAGGAGAATCCTTCTGAGGAAAGAATTTTGAGGTTTTTGCCATTGTTATGGAAGAAAAAGTTTGATGGAGAAAGAGTGAAAGTTGAAAGATCAGACTTGTTGGCTTGAGTAGGAGATGAGTAAAAGTTTTCACAAAGTACTAAAGAACCTTGGGTAACGGGGGTAAAAACGCTAGAGAATGTTGAAGTCCTGATGGTACGAAGGTTGAAGATTTGGTGTAAAGTGAAAAATGGATAAGAGAGGGGGTATTTATAGGAGTTCAGTGACGTTTCACGTCTAGGGACGACCGACTGGCGACTGCCATTCATTTAATGCCATTGTGACATGACTGACGAGACGTTTTGGATGTTTTGTCATTTTTGTCGTGATGTGTCGAAGTAAGAATCTAGAGCTCATGCTCATCATTTACTCTCCGATAAACGAGGGGATTATCTGTATACGGTTAAAGTCGGGCTCATGGTACAACCCGACCTCCGACAAAATAAGCTAAGCTCGAGATATGATGATAGAGGACCGAAATCGGGAAAAGAGTCTCATCGAGTCATGGTTCGGAATCAATCCTAGCCTTGAACGACTTCGAAGAACATTATCGGGCAATCAAGAACGAACAACGGAGGACCGTTATGTCCTGGACCAGCCGGATATACCTCTCGTGCTGAGGCCCGAACAAATCACTTACCAACGGAGCCATCGAGACCACGCCCCCAGATTCGGTTCATGCCCCAAGACCTTGGAAAAGCCTTACCAAACGGTTGCACACGACTAACGAAGGGCCGTGATATCCGCGCCCGACCGGATATCACGGTATAGATTTCGGCCCGTATCAACAGCAGATCAGTGATTAACAATTGTTTTTTTTTTTTTTTACCTTTTTTGGAATTGTACTAGGGGTGAAACTCTCCCACTATATAAAAGAGATAATTTTTATTCAAAGGACTCGTTGTAACACGCATTCCAAAGCAATATATTATTATTTTCTCTGTTAGTAGGTCTTTCTCTTGTTCATCAGTGGTGGCCATAGTGAGCCTGGATCGAGGGCGGATACTTCAATAAGGCTGAAACTATCCTCCTTGTATGGTTTGAATCCATTTTTTCTTTGTTTGTTTAATTTGACTTAATTTATCGCTTTGTATCAAATTAATCCGCGTATCTTTAAAATCACTTACAAATTTAATTGTTATCCTATTTTAAGGGTAAATAATATTATCTACATATTTTAACTTGTTGTAGCATATAGTTTATTTTTTAAACTCTCAGTATATCTAAGTTTCAAATGTCAATTAAATTTCGGTAGAAAAATAATGGGATATTCCCAAGAGAATATAATCTTACTGCACGATATCAACTCTCGTTATATGTGTGTCTAACTTTGAATTATCAATTGAACTTTAATAGAAAAGTAACAGGATGCCATGCCGTAGTTTCATCACAAAGGGTTGACTATGTATCAATGTTTATCTGCAATTTTTTCCGATTGTGATATAATTTTCGGTCATACCTGCGCGTACTTTAATTTGTAACTTCTAAGCTCAAATATTGAAATTGTGAGAATGGTGATAAGCTATTTATCCTATAAGACAATTTAACCTTGTGATAAAAAGCCACCTTTCCGTTTCATTTGTTCTACCAACTTTTCGTAGAAACTATAAGAAGAATAATATTAAAATCTTTAAAACAATAATAGAACTATTAATATAATCAGGGCCGGCCGAAGGGCCAGGCAAGTAAGGCATATGCCTTATGCCCCAATTATGAGGGGCTTCAATTTTAAAAGGAATACGTTATATATTAATTTTTCCATAAAAACGTTTAAGCATTTTATTGTAAAAATTTATTATTGTGAAGTTTGTTTGCCCTCAAAAACGGATAACAATTAAATTTGTATATGATTTTAAGGATACACGGATTAATTCAGTACAAATGATAAATTGCGTTAGATTAAATAGATAAATAACGTAATAAATTGTCAAACCAATTAACGGGAGTGATCCTGGACTCAGTAACAACTATAATGAAATGTCTGCCTTCGATCTCGGGATCACGGTAATGAAGAATTGATGAACAAAAGTAAGAACTTTGAATAACAGAGAAAATAAGAGTATATGCCTTGATATGCGTGTTACAATGATGCCTAATGAATAGTTAGACTCTCATTTATAGTGGGAGAATTTTACCCTAAGTACAATTCCAAAAGAGGTAAAAATCTTCCGTTTTACTAATCAATTATATTCTGCAGATACGTGCCGAGATTCACGCACTAATATCAGGCTGGGCATGGAAAACACGACCATTTGTTTGTCGTGCTCGATTATCTGTTAATGCTCTCCGAATTTTGGGGTTCGAATCGGACCTGGGGGACGTGGCCCGGATTCTTCCGAGGGCAGGTGTATTTCCCGGACCGCGACCCGAGGGGCTCTTTGCCCCGACTCCGGTTCCTTAAGTCACATCTATGCTCCGTTTACTTCATCGGAAATCGAGGCGTTCAAAGGGCTCGGTTTCACCCGTATAAAGATAGTTCCCTCGTTTCTCGGAGAGTAAGTTTACAGAAATGAAGAGAAACGACATATGCACTTTGATTCCTTCTTCAGTACGCCATGACAGAAACGACAAAGAATCGAAAACATCCCGTCAATCGTATCATTATGACTTCAAACACGCGTCACCCATCAGCAAGTCGTCCCTGAATGCGAAACGACACGAAACCTCTATAAATACTTTCCTCCTTTGTTCATTTTTTACCTTTATGCCAAGTTTCTACCTTCAAGTATTCAGGATATCACTACCCTTCTTCACACTCTAATATTTTCAACTCTGTTCTTCAAAACTTCTCAGTAAGTTGCAAGTTTTTACTTATTTTCTACCAAAATCAGCGCACTTGACCTTTTATCTTTCAACCTCTCTTCATATTTTTCAAGCGTTTTCTAGATAACAATGGCTAAAACTTCTAAATCTGTTCCCCAAAAAGTCGCTTCTTCATAATCGACTGTTGAAATCGATGAGACTACTCTCGATGTAGTCGTCCTCGAGAGGTCCGCTCCTGATGCAGGTACCGATGAACCAACTGATGAGCCTCCCTTGAAAATGTTTGTTCCCGGGGGAGGGGGACCTATGTGTAACCTTGAGGGGTCTCCGGACCCCGTAAACTTCAGTTGCCGACGACTTGAAGGTTGAGAAGCCCTTGTTGGTGCAAGGCCGGCGTGAGGGAGTATCAAGATACATATGCTCCATTACCGAAGATGTCCTCCCCATGGTCCGAGAGGAGTGCAACTGGGTGAGTAAGGACGTAGTAGTTCACGGGCCCGCAGATGCCATCACTACCCACGTGGAGGGTTATCTAAGTGTTTACACCTATCCCTTCACGTTGGACTCGGTGGACCTGGTTATCTTGGATTTCTACAAGAGATACGAAGTATGCCTCGGTCAAATCCACTCGTCACTGTGGAGGATCGTGATCGTCCTTCGTTATTTTGTGAACAAGACCGAGTCCAGTCGGTTCACCATCGATCACCTTCTCTGCCTATACAGTCCTTAAATCTTTCGAGGGGGACTAATAAATATCACACGCCAGGCTAGCAAAGCCCCATTCTCGAGCATCGATGAGGACTGGGACTGGGGCTGCCGAACCCTTAGGAAAATTTTGCTTTCTTGTATTCTGTCGTGCGAATTTGTGGATTCCGAAATCTAAATTTTTGTTATTTTATCCTCTCATAGATGGTGAGGACACGTACTACCGGATCAAATGGTCAGCCACCAGTGCCATCAGTTAGGGCCGCGAGAGTTTGGGGTTGTGGTAGAGGCCGGGACCGAGGTAGAGGTAGAGGTGTAGCTCGTACAGCAGTTGGAGCAGCAATTATAGCACCACCAGTTGCTCTAGCTCAGGAGCAAATTCCAGATATAGTTGAGCCGACGGGACCAGCTCAGGCACCAGCTGCACCTATTGTGATTTCAGGCCTTCAGAAGGCTCTAGCACAGATATTAACTGTTTGCACTGGCCTTGCTCAGGTGGTTTCGGCTCAGGCCGCACCAGCCACTTCTCTGGCCGGGGGAGGTACTCATACCCTTGTTGCCCGTACTCCATAGCAGGTAATGCAGGGACTTCAGATACCGGGGGCACTACCAGCCCAGCCGGTTGTAGCTGCTCAGGCCCTGGTAGTCCACGTGATGGCTGATGATGAGCAGAGGAGACTTGAGAGATTTGGGAGGCTTTGACCTCCATCATTTAGTAGTGCTGAGTCAGAGGATGCTCAGGATTTCCTGGATAAGTGTCAGTGGATGCTTCGGACAATGATTATTCTGGAGACCAGTGGGGTCTCGTTCACTACTTTTTAGTTTTCTGGGGTTGCCTTCAGATGGTGGTAGCCTTATGAGAGGCACAGGCCAGTCGGTGCAGTACCACTTACATGGAAGGAGTTCTCCGTTCTCTTCTTGGAGAAGTTTGTGATGTAGTCTCGCAGGGAGGAGCTGCGCAGACAGTTTGAGCAGCTTCGGCAGGATGTCATGCATGTGTCCTAGTACGAGATGAGGTTTTCTGAGTTGGGTTGTCATGCAGTTTGGTTGGTTCCCACTAATAGGGAGAGGATCATGAGGTTCAGTGATAACCTCACATATCAGTTGTGGTTGCTTATGACTAGGGAGAGGGTATCTGGTGCCACTTTTGCAAGGTGGTTGACATTGCCCAGCAGATAGAGATGGTCCGTAGCCAATAGCATGGTGAGATGGAGGCCAAGAGGCCTCAAGGTTCGGGCGGTTTCGGTGGGGTACCTTCTGGGGGCAGTCCTACCACAACAGGGATCTCCCTTATAGGCCCGCTCAGTCCGGCTCATCATAGTGCATCAGCTAGCCACGGTTCTTACAGTGCTCACTCAGGCCAATCTTCATTTAGTGTACTACCAGCGCAGAGTTCTCGCCATGCCTCGTCCACTCAAGTTTCTACAGGCAGTGCCTCGGGTGTTCAGGACCAGCAGCTCTGTAAGAGGATGGGTTGTTTCGAGTGTGGAGACTTTGGTCATATCTAGAGAGATATCCCTAGGTTGTTGAGTGGGGCTTCATAGCAGAGTTCTCAGCCGATGGCACCAGCACCAACAGTTACACCACACGCCCAGCCAGCTCGAGGTGGGGCTCAGTCAGCTAGGGGTCGCCCAAGAGGGGGAGGTCGATGAGGTGGCGGTCAGGCCCGATTTTATGTTTTTCCTTCCAAGCCAGATGTCGTTGCTTCAGATGCAGTGATCACATGTATTGTCTCAGTGTGCCACAGGGAAGCTTCCATATTATTTGACCCTGGTTCCACTTATTCGTATGTATCATCGTACTTTACTGATTATCTGGATATGCCCTATGAGTCCTTAGTTTCACCTATTTGTGTATCTACGCTGGTGGGCGATACTATTATTGTGGACCATGTATATCGGTCGTGTGTGGTAACTATTGGGGGACTTGAGAGAGTTGATCTCTTATTGCTTAGCATGGTTGATTTCGATGTAATCTTGGGTATGGATTGGTTATCTCAATGTCATGCTATTCTGGACTGTCACGTAAAAACTGTGACGTTGGCGATGCCGGGGTTGTCGAAGGTCGAATTGAGTGGTTCTCTAGATTATGTTCCCAGCAGGATAATTTCTTATTTGCAGGCTAAATGTATGGTTAGGAAGGGGTGTTTGTCATATTTGGCCTTTGTGAGAGATGTTGATGCAGATACTCCTACTATTAATTAAGTACCGGTAGTGCGAGAATTTGCAGATGTATTTCCTGTAGACCTACCAGTTATGACACCCGACAGTGATATTGATTTCGGTATTGACTTAGTGCCGGGCACTCAACCCATTTCTATTTCTCCATATCGTATGGCACCAACTGAGTTGAAAGAATTGAAAGAGCAACTTCAGGAACTTATTGATAAGTGTTTTATTTTTTTAGTGTGTCGCCTTGCGGTGCACCGGTTTTGTTTGTGAAAACGAAAGATGGTACTATGCTGATGTGCATTGACTACAGGCAATTGAACAAAGTTACAATCAAGAACAAGTATCCTTTGCCGCGTATTGATGATTTATTTGACTAGCTTCAGGGAGCGAGGGTGTTCTCCAATATTGATTTGTGATCTGGGTATCACCAGTTGAAAATTCGGGATTCAAATATTCTAAATACGGCATTCAGGACTCGTTATGGTCACTATGAATTTCTCGTGATGTCTTTTGGGCTGACCAACGCCCCAGCAGCATTTGTGCACTTGATGAATAGTGTATTCCAGCCATATTTTGATTCATTTATCGTAGTATTTATCGATGATATCCTGGTATACTCACGTATCCAGGAGGATCATGCACATCACTTGGGTATTGTATTACAGAGGCTGAGAGAGGAGAGACTTTATGCCCAATTCTCCCAAGTGTGAGTTCTGACTTAGTTCGGTGGCATTCTTGGGACACATAGATTCCAGTGAGGAAATTAAGGTGGATCCGAAGAAAATAGAGGCAGTTCAGAGTTGGCCCAAGCCATCTTCAGCTACTGAGATTCGGAGTTTTCTCGGCTTGGCCGGTTATTATCGTCGCTTTGTGTAGGGTTTATCGTCTATTGCATCGCCCTTGACTAAATTGACCCAGAAAGGTTCTCCATTCAGGTGGTCGGATGAGTGTGAAGAGAGTTTTCAGAAGCTCAAGACTGCCTTGGCTACATCTCCAGTTCTAGTTTTGCCTTCAGCTTCAGGCTCTTATACAGTGTGTTGTGATCCTTCTTGGATTGGTATTGGGTGTGTCTTAATGTAGGAAGGTAGAGTGATTGCTTATGATTCGCGCCAGTTGAAGCCACATGAAAAGAACTACCATGTTCATGATTTAGAGTTGGCAGCTATTGTTCATGCATTAAAGATTTGGAGGAACTATCTCTATGGTGTGTCTTGTGAGTTATTTACAGATCATCAGAGTCTTCAGCACTTATTCAAACAAAAGGATCTAAATTAGAGGCAGCGGAGATGGTTGGAGCTGCTAAAGGACTATGATATTACTATTCTATATCATCTCGGGAAGGCCAATATGGTGGCCGATGCCTTGAGCAGGAAGGCGGTGAGCATGGGTAGCCTTGCATTCATTCCTGTTGGTGAAAGGCCTTTTGCAGTTGATGTTCAAACCTTGGCCAATCAGTTCGTGAGATTTAGATATTTCGGAGCCTAGTCGGGTTCTAGCTTGTGTGTTTTCTCGGTCTTCTTTATATGATCGCATCAGAGAGCACCAGTATGACAATCCCCATTTACTTATCCTGAAGGACACAATTCAGCACGGTGATGCCAAAGATGTTACTATTGGAGATGATGGGATATTGAGGATGCAGGTTCGTATTTGTGTGCCAAATGTAGATGGGCTGCGTGAATTGATTCTTGAAGAAGCCCACAGTTCACGGTATTCCATTCATCCGGGTGCCGCTAAGATGTACCAGGACTTGAGGCAACACTATTGGTGGAGAAAAATGAAAAAAGATATAGTTGGGTTTGTAGCTCGGTGTTTAAATTGTCAACAAGTGAAGTACGAGCATTAGAGATCGGGCGGATTACTTCAGAAACTTGAAATTCCAGAATGGAAATGGGAGTGTATTACCATGGACATCGTAGTTGGACTCCCATGGAATTTGAGGAAGTTTGATGTTATTTGGGTGATTGTAGATCGGTTGACCAACTCCGAGCATTTTATTCCAGTTGGTACTACTTATTCCTCGGAGTAGTTAGCTGAGATTTATATCCGCGATATTGTTCGCCTACATGGTGTGCCAGTGTCCTTTATTTCAGATTAGGGCACACAATTTACATCACAGTTTTGGAGAGAAGTACAGTGAGAATTAGGTACACAGGTTCAGCTGAGTACAACATTCCACCCTCAAACGGACGGACAGTCCAAGCGCACTATTCAAATATTGGAAGATATGCTGCGCAGTTGTGTTATAGATTTTGGGGGTTCTTGGGATTAGTTTCTGCCACTCGTAGAGTTTGCCTACAATAACAGCTACCAGTCGAGCATTTAGATGGAGGCTTTGTATGGAAAACAGTGTAGATCTCCGGTGGGTTGGTTTGAGCTGGGTGAGGCAAGACTATTGGGTACTGACTTGATTCAGGATGCTTTGGACAAGGTTAAATTGATCCAGGAGCGGCTTCACATGTCGCAGTCTAGACAGAAGAGTTATGCTGACAGGAAAGTTCGTGATATTTCTTTCATGGCAGGAGAGAAGGTACAACTCCGAGTTTCGCCTACGAAGGGTGTGATGAGATTTGGGAATAAGGGCAAGTTGAGTCCTAGGTATATTGGGCCTTTTGAAATACTTAAGAAGGTTGGAGAAGTGGCTTATGAACTTGCATTGCCGCCTAGTTTATTAGGTGTTCATCCAGTATTTTATGTATCTATGCTCCGAAAGTATGTCGGAAATCCGTCTCATGTTTTGGATTTCGGTATAGTTCAGTTGGATGGCAATCTGACTTATGATGTGGAGCCGGTGGCCATTTTGGATCGGCAGGTTCGAAAGATAAGATCAAAGAACATAGCTTCAGTGAAAGTGCAGAGGAGAGGCAAACCAGTCGGAGAAGCTACCTGGAAGATTGAGCGGGATATGCAGAGCAAATATCCACACCTATTTGAGGGTCCAGGTATGATTCTAAACTCGTTCGAGGACGGACGTTTGTTTAAGAGGGAGAGAATGTAATGAACCGGCCGGTCATTTTGAGTATTACAACCTCGTTCCCACATTTACTACTCAATTTGTGCTTTACAGTTATTATGTGACTTGTTGGGGTAATTGGTTCGGTTCCGGTGAAGTTCTGGAATGAATTGGAACACTTAGTTCCAACAATTTAAAGCTTAAGTTGAAATAGTTGGCCGGATAATGAATTATGTATAAACGACCCCGAAATAGAGTTTTGATGATTCCAATAGCTCTGTATGTTGATTTTGGACTTAGAAGCGTGTCTGAGAAATTATTTAGAAGTCCGTAGTTAAATTAGGCTTGAAATGGCTAAAATAAAAATTTAAGTTGGAAGTTTGACCGGGGAGTTGACTTTTTGATATCGGGGTCGGAATCCGATTCTGGAAATTAGAATAGGTTCGTTATGTCATTTATGACTTGTGTGCAAAATTTGAGGTCAACCGAACTTGATTTGATAGGTTTCGGTATCGAATGTAGAAGTTGAAAATTCCTAGTTTCATTAAGCTTGAATTGGGGTATGATTCGTGGTTTTAGCATTGTTTGATGTGATTTGAGGCCTCGAATAAGTTCCTATAATGTTTTAGAACTTCTTGGTATATTTGGTTAAGGTCCCGGGGGCCTCGGGTTGATTCCGGATGGTTAACGGATCAAAAGTTGGAGTTGTGAGATTGCCAAAGTTGGACCTCTGCTGGTGTAATCGCACCTGCAGAGTTTTGATCGCAGGTGCGAACTCGCAAAAGCGAATGGTCCATCGCAGAAGCGGCTAGGCATGGGTTGAGGCAGAGCTAGCAGAACGAGCAGATGGTCCGCAGAAGCGGAGCCACATCTGCGACTGCACGACCGTAGAAGCGCTGAAGTCGCAGAAGCGGATACGCGATCCCAGAACCGGAGGCCAGGCAGCCTAGGCAAAACCGCAGAAGTGGTGCATTTTTCGCACAAGCGGGACCTCAGATGCGGTTAATTATTCCGCAGAAGCAGAAGTACTGGGCAGTGTACAAAAACAGAGGGGTCCGAGATTCTTTCTCATTTTTGGACTTTAAACACACGGTTTGGGTGATTTTTCAGAGGGAATTCACGGGAAAACTTGATGTAAGTCACTTATGATCATTGTTAGTCAATAATGTTGAATTATCATTGAGTATTTCAACTAGATTACATATTTTTGAGGTGAAATTAGATGATTTAGGCCTAGAAATGTGAAAATAAGATTTGAGGATTTGAAGGTCGAGCTAATGTCGGATTTTGGTAAATTTGGTATGGTTAGACTCGTGGTTGAATGGACGTTCATATTTTATAACCTTTGTCAGGTTTCGAGATGTGGACCCCACAAGCGACTTTTGAGTGCAATTTCGGATTTTGTTGGAAAATTAGTATTTTCATATGAAATTCCTATAATTTGTATTGACTGAATCAAATTAATTATGACTAGATTCGAGGCGTTCGGAGGCCGATTCGCAAGGCAAAAGCATAGCAGAATAAAGAATTACACATAGTTCTAAATTTTGTTCTGAGGATATGAAACCCCGGATTATGTGTTATGTGATTGGTTTAGAGGTGACGTACATGCTAGGTGACTGGCGTGCACCGTAGGAATTGTGACTTGGTCAAATTCCATGGAATTGTGTAGTTGAATAATATGTTATTATTTGTGTATTCTCTAGGTATTAGAGAAATTGAACCACAAATCATGTTTAGGATATGTGTTGGGACTTTAGGGACCCACAGAGGTCGTGTACATGTTGAATTATTTGCTAAATTATTGTTTGTACTTAGTCACAGTTTTACTTGTTATTATATCTCAGCCTCTATTGTGCCTTGTTGATACATTATATCATTTCTGTTGAGGCTAACTTTCGTGATTACTAAGAGCCTGAGAGACTGGAGAGATTGATGACTGGGTGAGGCCGAGGGGCTGATTGTGAGATAGTTATACTATAGCATGTGAGTTATCTGTGCAGCACGTGAGTTGTCCATGTGGATTCAGATATTATACTATAGCACGTGAGTTGTCCATACGGATTCAGATATTATACTATAGCACGTGAGTTGTCCGTGTGGATCCAGATATTATACTATATCACGTGAGTTATCCGTGCAGCACGTGAGTTATCCGTACAACACGTGAGTTATCCGTACAGCACGTGAGTTATCCGTGCGGATTATAGCGCTTAGGCTGAAGGAGCCCCTCTGGAGTCTGCACACACCCCCAGTGAGCGCAGGTACCTACTGAGTGTGAGTGTCGAGTGCTGAGTGAATGTTGCTCTGAGAGGATGCATTGATTTTATTATTGTTGTACTACAGCTGTCATATATCACTGTTTTGGAAATTTTTGAGAGATATTATCTTCTGTTTTAGTTGAACTTGATATGAAATTACTTTTGGGCCTTAATTATTGAACTTGCAAGCATGCCTACTTTCTTACGTTAGAAATTACTGTAATTGGACTTAGCTGTGAAGCTCGTTACTACTTTCAGTTCTTTATTTAGTATTGTTACTTTCTGAGTTGGTTGTACTCATACTACACCCTGTACTTCGTGTGCAGATCTAGGTATTCCTGGACACAGTGGGTGTTGATTTGTTCGCGCAGTTGATTTTCTGGAGATTTCGAGGTAGCTGTCGGTATTTCGCAGACCTTGTCTCTCCTTCCCTACCTTCTTGTTTATTGTATTTAGTCTCAGACTATTATAGACCGTGTTTTTAAGATTTGTAATGTATAGATGCTCATGTACTCTATGACACCCCGATAGTTGGAAATTTCGCGTTGCGTTTTGGTTTTCTATCCCTGTTTACGAGAATTGTTGTTATTTAAACTACTTTAATTCATTTCATGTTAAAAGTGTTGGGATTATTCCGTAATGTCAGGTTGTCTAGTACTACGATAGGCGCCATCACGACAGGTTAAGATTTTGGGTCGTGACAGATTGGCAAGTTTGCTTCGATAGCCACATGTGAGTTAGCACCGATCAGGTCCGTGGCTAGAACTTCGTTGGGGTAAACAGGTGGCGCCTCCTTGCTGGGCATCACATTGTTGTTCTCGCCATGGTGGCTAGATTCAGCATCAATGTTCAAATGGGCAGATTGGGAATTTGACATTTTTAATTTGACCTAAAATTAGGAGCTCAAAGAACAAGTGTAAAATAGAGTGTGTTATGAAAATTTATATCAAATTGGCACTATTATCCTTAGCCCTATGGTGGACGCCAAACTGTTTATCCTAAAAAATGGATAACAATTAAATTTATATGTGGTTTTAAGGATACGCGGATTAATTCAATACAAATAATAAATTGCATTAGATTAAACAGATAAAGGACGTAATAAATTATCAAACCAATTAAGAGGAGTGATCCCGGACTCAGTAACAACTTTAATGAAATGCCTGCCTTCGATCCCGGGCTCACGGTAATGAAGAACTGATGAACAAAAATAAGAACTTTGAGTAACCGAAAAAATAAGAGTATATTGCCTTGATATGCGTGTTACAATGATGCCTAATGAATAGTTAGACTCCCCTTTATATAGTGGGGGAGTTTTACCCTAAGTACAATTCTAAAAAGGTAAAATCTTCCGTTTTACTAATCGTTGCTTTTCTGTCGATACATGCCGAGATTCACGGCCCTTTATTTGTCGTGCTCGATTATCTGGTAATGCTCTCCGAAGTTTTGGGGTTCGAATCGGACCTGGGGGATGTGGCCCGATTCTTCCGAGGGCAAGTGTATTGCCCGGACCCCGACTCGAGGGGCTTCTTGCCCCGACTCCGATTCCTTACAGTCACATCTCTGCTTTATTTACTTCATCGGGAACCGAGACATCCAAAGGGCTCGGTTTTACCCGTATACAAAGTTGAAGTGACTGTTGAGGAATGGAGAAGTCCTCCCGAAAAAAGTAAACATATCTTTACGATTTTCTTAAACTTGATATAACTTTCATTTTGCATTTTTTACATTTTGACCACTAAAGCATAATAGTCACTCTAATATTGATGGCTTAGATTTATATTTCAAATTAAAAGTGTTAAGAAAGTAATACAAGTAGCAGATAATACTCTAATCGATATACTTAATTACATAAAAAGACTTGATTTTTTTTCAAATGCCTAACAATTGCCTCAACGGAAAGAAGTTTTTCCAAATTAAAAAAAAAAAAAAGACAAAATCTTACATAAGATCAATAATGTCTCAAGAATAATTAAATCGGTTAGCTATATTATCAATTGAAAAATAATTACTAAAGAAATCGATTTTTAAAAATTTGCGCTCTAATTGTAGTTGCACTTTAGGCCCATGTTGAGCCGCTCCTAAATATAATCCGTATCATTGATGCTGTATAAATTATTATTTACACATTTACTAATATAATTACTCTTTTTTTGAGGTTACCAATCCATTCAAGTTGCCTTTGTCTATTTGACTATTAACTCACCTGGTTATACAAATGTTTTTTTAAATAATTAATGAATAAAATATATATCCAATTAATACCTCTATAATATGGATATAGACCCACAACTTATACCCTTTAGTCTTTGCCATGCACGATGGGATAGAGCGAAGAAAAGTACAAAAAAAAGGTCCGCCTTATTTACTTGTCTTTAAACTTATAAATAATTAAATCTTTCTTTTGGAGATTTTAATATGATAAAATACATATGGAAGGAATTTACAAATGGTAAATTAAAAACTAGGAGTACCACTTATCTAGTACTTGACCTTTTCTCTTCTGAAGCATGAGCTAAAATATTCTCTTATAAGTCCAAATTATTGAACCCAAACGAGGAATCTGTAGCTTTAGCAATGTTGTATTGATTCTAGTGGAGAGTAAACAGAAAATTTTAGTACAATCTGTTAGTCCCGCCAATATTGCTGTATTTGTAAATAATAATTCTGGAAAATATAAGTTATCGTAATGAAACAGTAATTAATTCGAGCCCACTGAATTCACAGTGTTTCCTTAAGGAATTTAATCCCCTCCTAGTACCCAAGGTTATGGATTATTTTCTCCCAGGATAGAACGAATCACACACTGGTGTAGCGGTACTTCAAACCCCAGTGTTTCAGCGAACACAAAGTTCGGTAGCAAATCACACTTACAGTTGCTTTGTTTGAAGTTAAAATAATGCAGAACAAAGGAGTAGAAACTCAGAAAATCGTATGAAAATGCTGAGAGGAAGGAGTGCAATGTATAGCCAAAGTTGAGCATTTTCAGTTTTGTTTTGTTGTCTTTCTTCAACAGCTGTTGCACATATTTATAGCAGTCAGCTTTGAAGATGAACGACCCTCCACCCTCCATGGTGGAGCATGCACTAGCTTGTTTGTGGAGCAAGCACTTGGCCATGGTGGGAAGAGCATTAGGCGGCTGCTATTGCAGCTGGTGGTCAATACACGGATTGGAACATATCCGTTACAAATGCGGATAATCTTACGTTAATATTTACTATTAACAAATAAATTTGGTCCAAAAAATTAATCAATCAATCGATCATTTGACCAAATCCGAATCCGAATCCGAAGCCGAAGCCGAAGCCGAAGCCGAAGCCGAGCGAGCGACGACGACGACGGCATGAGGCTTGCTTTCTTCTTAACTCTTTAAGAGCTACAAGAAGAGCAATTATATATATACCCACCAAAAATCTTTTTCTCTTTCAATATGGGACAATGTCTCATTGTCAAGAGGGGAAAACTTAAAATTTTACTCAAAAATTTCATTTTTTCCTCCATTTTCCATTCACCCTCATTTTAAGACTATTTCATCTTAAATAACAAAAACCTCAACAATCCCCCATATGAATGGGGAATGGCTATATCACGGAAGTATGCATGGAAAAACTGTGTGATTTGCAAGCAATGATTAATCGCATCTGGATAAGTAGGTTTCCCTTTGAACTTTCCGTAGTGAACTTATGTCGGATATACTCTGTCAATTGGTAGATTTGATATCTTACGTTAATATTTACTATTAACAAATAAATTTGGTCCAAAAAATTAATCAATCAATCGATCATTTGACCAAATCCGAATCCGAATCAGAATCCGAAGCCGAAGCCGAGCGAGCGACGATGACGACGGCGCAAGGCTTGCTTTCTTCTTAACTCTTTAAGAGCTACAAGAAGAGTAATTATATATATACCCACCAAAAAAAAAATTCTCTTCCAATATGGGACAATGTCTCATTGTCAAGAGGGGAAAACTTAAAATTTTACTCAAAAATTTTATTTTTCCCTCCATTTCCCATTCACCCTCATTTTAAGACTATTTCATCTTAAATAACAAAAACCTCAACAATCCCCCACATGAATGGGGAATGCTATCACGGAAGTATGCATGGAAAAACTGTGTGATTTGCAAGCAATGATTAATCGCATCTGGATAAGTAGGTTTCCCTTTGAACTTTCCGTAGTGAACTTATGTCGAATATACTCAGTCAATCGGTAGATTTGATATCTTTGAACTGTCGATCTTTGGTGTATACCTAGACAACCATAAGTCACACAATCAACCCTTAACCGTCTTTGGTTCTCATTGTTGTGTTCGTTTCAGCCATGAACACCGCCTGGTTTCATAAGTGCGTAGAGAACTGGCCTTACAAAGTTCTCCTTGAAGCGGCTAACACTTCACACTTACATAGGTGATTCCTAAACGTGTCATCCTGTAGATACACTATTTGATATACCCCGTATCAAATTTAGAAATCATTAAAAAGCCTTAATGCTTTATCCTTGGTACTGAACATTGTCTCATCACGAGAACGGACTAAAATTTTATTTGACAATGTTGAACCGTCATTAATGACTTTGTTTGATCTCCTTGAACCTAGATCTTGGGATCTCCAGTCTTCTAGGTAGAGTTACCGCCACAATGACTTGTTCTCGGCCATAGCCCCATTCCCCTTGATGATTTCTCAACTACCTCTCTAGTTAGGCCTTTTGTAAGTGGATCCGACACATTATCACTTGACTTTACATAGTCAATCGTGATAATTCCTCTAGAGAGTAATTGCCTAACGGTTTTATGTCTTCGTCGTATATGATGAGATTTACCGTTATACATAACGCTCCCAGCCCTTCCAATTGCCGCTTGACTATCACAATGTATGCATATTGGTGCCAATGGTTTGGGCCAAAATGGAATGTCTTCCAAGAAATTCCGGAGCCATTCAACTTCTTCACCGGCTTTATCTAAGGTTATGAATTCAGCCTCCATTGTAAAGTGGGCAATACATGTTTGTTTGGACGACTTCCAAGATACCGCTCCTCCACCAATAGTGAATACATATCCACTCGTGGACTTAGAATCAGTTGAACCGGTGATCCAATTTGCATCATAGTATCCCTCAATCACCGCAGGGAATTTACTGTAGTGCAAGTCAAAGTTCTGGGTATGTTCTAAATATCCCAAAACTCGTTTCATTGCCATCCAATGAGATTGGCCTGGATTGCTCGTATATCGACTCAGTTTACTTATAGCACAAGCTATATCTGATCGTGTACAATTCATGATATACATTAAGCATCCCAACACACGAGCATAATCCAATTGTGATATGCTTTGGCCTTTATTCTTTGCTAATGCAAGATTCACGTCAATTGGAGTCTTTGCAACTTTAAAGCCCAAGTGCTTGAATTTTTCAAGTACTGTCTTAATATAATGAGATTGTGACAATGCCAGACCTTGAGGAGTCTTATGGATCTTAATTCCCAGAATTAAATCAGCAACTCCCAAGTCTTTCATATCAAACTTGCTATTGAGCATACGCTTAGTAGCATTTATGTTGGCAATGTCATTACTCATTATCAGCATATCATCCACATATAGGCAAACAATGACTATGTGATTTGGAACATTTTTAATGTACACACATTTATCACATTCATTTATCTTAAAACTATTTGACAACATTGTTTGGTCAAATTTCGCATGCCATTGTTTGGGTGCTTGTTTTAGTCCATAAAGAGACTTAACAAGTCTACATACTTTCTTTTCTTTACCTGGAACCACAAACCCTTCAGGTTGTTCCATGTAAATTTCTTCCTCCAACTCTCCATTTAAGAAGGTCGTCTTAACATCCATTTGATGAATTTCAAGCCCATACACTGCAGCTAATGCTACTAACATCTGTATGGACGTAATTCTTGTAACTGGAGAGTATGTATCAAAGTAGTCTAGACCTTCTCGTTGTCTATACCCTTTGACTATGAGTCTTGCCTTGAATTTATCAATAGTGCCATCATCTTTGATTTTTCTCTTAAAAATCCATTTAGAACCCGAAGGTTTATTTCCAGGAGGAAGATCAACCAATTCCCATGTATGGTTGTTCAATATGGATTCCATTTCACTATTGACTGCCTCTTTCCAAAACAATGATTCGGAAGAAGTCATAGCTTCTTTAAATGTTTGAGGCTCATTCTCCAATAAGAAAGTCACAAAATCTGGTCCAAATGAAGTAGAAGTTCTTTGACGTTTACTACGTCTTGGATCCTCCTGATTACATGTACTTTCTTTTGTTTCTTCCCGAGGTCATTTAGATCCTTCACCAAACGACTCACATTCCTTTTTATACGGATATATATTTTCAAAGAACTCAGCATTATCTGATTCTATAACCGTATTATTATGAATGTCGGGATTTTCTGATTTATGAACCAGAAATCGATATGCTTTACTATTTGTCGCATATCCTATGAAAACACAATCAACGATTTTCGGTCCTATCTTTACCCTTTTGGGTTTAGGAACTTGCACTTTTGCCAAACACCCCCACACTTTAAAATAATTCAAGTTGGGCTTCCTTCCTTTCCATTTTTCATATGGAATGGATTGTGTTTTGCTATGGGGCACTCGATTTAATATTTGATTAGCCGTAAGAATGGCTTCCCCCCACAAGTTATGTGGCAAACCAGAACTTATCAACAACGCGTTCATCATCTCCTTTAATGTGCGATTCTTTCTTTCCGCAATCCCATTAGATTGGGGTGTGTAAGGGGCTGTTGTTTGATGAATAATTCATCTAAACATATTTCTTCAAAAGGAGATTCATATTCACCACCCCTATCACTTCTTATCATTTTTACTTTCTTGTTAAGTTGCGTTTCAACTTCATTTTTGTATTGCCTGAATGCATCTATTGCTTTATCTTTACTATTCAGTAAGTAAACATAGCAATATCGAGTAGCATCGTCAATAAAAGTTATGAAATACTTCTTTGCACCGCGAGATGGTATTGACTTCATCTCACAAATATCTGTGTGAATTAAGTCTAAAGGATTTGAATTCCTTTCAACTGACTTATAAGGATGTTTAACATACTTAGATTCCACACATGTTTGACATTTTGATTTTTCGCATTCAAACTTAGGCAGTACTTCCAAGTTAATCATTTTCCGCAAGGTTTTATAATTGACATGACCCAAACGTACATGCCATAAATCATTTGACTCAAGTAAGTAAGAAGAAGCTGAAATATTATTATTGTTTTCCACAACCATTACATTCAGATTGAAAAGGCCTTCTGTGAGGTAACATTTTCCTACAAATATTTCATTCTTACTTATGACAACCTTGTCAGATACAAAAACGCACTTAAAACCGTGCTTAACAAGAAGTCCAGTAGAGACTAAATTCTTTCTCATTTCGGGAACATGAAGGACATTGTTCAAAGTCATGACCTTGCCAGAAGTCATTTTCAGAAATATCTTCCCATATCCTTCAACTTTTACTGTTGAAGCATTTCCCATATAAATTGTCTCTCCGGGTCCAACAGGAGCATAAGTAGCAAAAGCTTCTCTAACTGCACAAACATGGCGAGTGGCTCCAGAATCAAACCACCACTGTTTAGGATTTCCCACCAAGTTACATTCAGAAAGCATGGCACACAAGTTATCAACATCATCATGCTTTACTACCATGTTTGCTTGACCCCTTTTCTTGTCTTTCTTCGGAGCACGACACTCCGTAGATTTGTGTCCGATTTTCCCACAGTTGTAGCAGTTTCCACTGAACCGCTTCTTGCTTGGGTTGTATTTCGGAACAGAAGCCTTCTTCCTCTTTTTGTTATCTTCAACAATATTTGCTCCCATTATTGTTGAATTTCCACGGCCTCTCCTTTCAGCAGCTTTATTGTCCTCTTCGATTCTCAACCGAACAATGAGATCTTCAAGGGACATTTCCTTTCGTTTGTGTTTCAAATAATTTTTGAAGTCCTTCCACAACGGAGGCAACTTCTCAATCATTGCTGCTACTTAAAATGCTTCATTGATGACAAGACCTTCAGCAAGTAGATCATGAATAATCACTTGCAATTCCTGAACTTGGGTAATAACAGACTTGCTATCTACCATTTTGTAGTCCAAAAATTTTGCGGCAACGAATTTCTTCATCCCGGCATCTTCAGTTTTATATTTTTTTTCAAGCGCATTCCACAATTCTTTTGACGTCTCCACGCCACTGTATACATTATACAGATTATCATCCAGTCCGCTAAGAATATAATTCTTACATACAAAATCAGAATGCTTCCACGCTTCAATCACGATAAAGCGTTCATTCTATGGAGTTATATCTGGCAGATCAGGAACATCTTCCTTGATGAACTTCTGTAGACATAACGTAGTTAAGTAGAAGAACATCTTCTACTGCCAGCGCTTGAAATCAATCCCGGAAAATTTTTCGGGTTTTTCTGCCGGTGCCAACGCCGGTGTTTGGTTTGTCGATGCGTTGGCAGTCACCGTCGGAACAGCTTGGTTTTCGCTTTCAGTCGTCATTTTTCTGTAAAAGAATGACACAAACAAACGTTTAATAAACGTTTTCAAACTGGAGTAAAAATCACGTAGATTTTAATCTCCAACAAAATGCCACGAAGGCTTTACTCTCCAAAACGGGAGTACACAAAACCACAAAGGTTTTAGTTTGCAGAATAATAAGAATAACACAAATACAGAAATAAATAATTAAAATTCCTTAAGATTGTTAGTCCCGCCAATATTGTTGTATTTGTAAATAATAATTCTGGGAAATATAAGTTATCGTAATGAAACAGTAATTAATTCGAGCCCACTGAATTCACAGTATTTCCTTAAGGAATTTAATCCCCTCCTAGTACCCAAGGTTATGGATTATTTCCTCCCAGGATAGAACGAATCACACACTGGTGTAGCGGTACTTCAAACCCCAGTGTTTCAGCGAACACAAAGTTCGGTAGCAAATCACACTTACAGTTGCTTTGTTTGAAGTTAAAACAATGCAGAACAAAGGAGTAGAAACTCAGAAAATCGTATGGAAATGCTGAGAGGAAGGAGTGCAATGTATAGCCAAAGTTGAGCATTTTCAGTTTTGGTGTTTCGTTTTGTTGTCTTTCTTTAACAGCTGCTGCACATATTTATAGCAGTCAGCTTTGAAGATGATTCTTAGGGATAAGAAGGATCCACTGGAAAGACTGGAGTAGTATCTTCATTAGCCGGAAGGAATTAGTCTCCACTAGCGTCATTCGAAGAACGAACAAGAAAAGGGTTACTGTTTAGGATAGATGGATATGGCCCAATGGCTAAAGCTCTGCCAGCTTCTTTAGACTGAACTCTCTTCTCCTTAGGCTCAGAGTTATTTTTTGGGGGGATGGTCTAATTTACTAGTGGCAACGAAGTTCTTGGTAATTAGCAAGGGGGAAGGAGGATCTCCACTCATTTCATTCATTCAGTGCCTGCGGTGAGGCGCGACCCACAACAAACGAAGGGGGAAAGCTTGCTTTGCTTGCTGTAGCCCTATTTTTGTAGATTAGGCTTGGTAAGCGTAAGCTATATTTAAGTAGGCTCGCAGCTTCGCTCAGCAGAAGAGCCTGACTTTTTATTATATTAGTAAAGCGCTAGCGCCCAACCTATACAAGGGCTTTGAAGGGATAGGGGAAGAAAAGAAAACAAAGAGGGTCATTTTCTTTTAGGAACATGGCTCCTTCATTCACTTGCTCATGAACTCGCAGCTTCGCCAGAAGCGATGAGGGGGGGCTGGGGAAGGCCGACGACTACATGAGGGGGAAGCTTTCGTAGAAGCTTTACCCCTTGCTTTACAGAGATAGTTATGAACTGACTAAATGACTAGATTCTCCCGGAATGCTAGCTAAGCTAATCGTCTTAGTTCCCTTCAATTAAATCAATAAGCTTTTTGATTGATTCAGGGCACCGCCCCCCTTCTTAGAATTAGAACCCATCGAGGGGGGCCTCGTCCCAGGAAGGGGAGAGTGGCCGAGTGGTCAAAAGCGGCAGACTGTAAATCTGTTGAAGTTTTTCTACGTAGGTTCAAATCCTGCCTCTCCCACTTGTTTGTTGTAGACTTCAGAGAAGAGAAAAGAGGCATTCGTCAGCGTAGGAAGGCCAACCGAGCGAAGCTCTTTCTTTTTTTTGGCCGTGCCGTGAAGTGAAATTGTATCGTATGTTAGTTAGAGAGGCTGGCGAACTACTATGATCTATAGATTTCCCATCTATATCCAATCCCAACGAGAATAGAAGCGAGTCGCTTCCGGCCTGTCTTGTAGTCATAGTCTTTTAGCTTATGTAGTCGTCGGCCTTCCTACACGCATGCGTCCGCCAGAATGCCTCCTTGGTTCGGGACGAATCCAAGCCGATACATACGATAGGCGAAGGAAAGACCCCCATTTCATAGCGCCTGGGGAACGCAAGTTTGAACCCCCATTTCTCTGTAGTGTTGTCACACAGCTGCCTGCCTAGAAGAGCAACTCGCTCTATAGTGTTGTCACACAAGATAAGCACGCCGCCCGCCTGCTAGCCGGGCGAATCGAAGTTATCTTCCGGTCAACTGTCCACCTAGTCAAGTGCAAAAAACACAGTAGAATCATGCAACGCACGCTGCTGGTGTGCTTCCTGCTCGCGAGGAAAGAAAGAAGAGCGACAGGGTTCAGTTCAGATTTGACTGTTTGCAGCATGGGAGAAGATTCCCCAAAAAATCCCTGGGAACAATAAAAAAAAAAGATATCTCGGTAACGAAAACTATAGGGGGCTGTATTGGCGAGATCCAACGGTGAACAGCTGCCCAAAAGAAAAGCCGCCTGGAAGTCCGAGGACCTTTAGTACTGTACTCTACCCCCGAACCAGCAGCCTTCGCGCCAAGCAAGACCGCCCTTGTCCCTTTCCTTTCTCCATTCCGCCTCCTTCTTTGCTTTGTTCCAATAGAGTCTAAGGCAAAGTGGTTCGTATGCCTACTTGACGAAAGGGAACGAACAACCTTTCATTTCCGAGTTTATGGATTGGATTCAGTCAGCCTCATGACATAATCAGAGTGAGGCTTTGTTTACCGACAAACGCTTCTCCAAAGGCGACCCTCTCAAGTTTTCGGCTATTTCCGTCATTGAAGTAGCCTTTCGTCGCCCTACCAAACGAAAGAAGTCACTATCAAACAGCTCGCCCTATTGAAGTACCAAAGGTGCGCTCAGCCCGGTGACTAGGAAATGGGTTTGCCTTTGAATTGAAGTGATGAGGTCGGAAAGAGGGAAGTAGGGCTCCTATTGACTAAAGGTTGGTTCTTCGCTTTCCTTTAGAATGAAAGTTGCTATGAAGCCCCTACTACTTACATTGTTTGATTCAAAAGGCGAACAGCCCCCCCCCCAACTAGTTGTATGGGGTGGGGTGCTTGTGAAAAGCTGCTTTGGATATGAGTAATTCCTAAAAAAAGGCAAAGTCCGGTATTTGACGAAGATCTTTCTATCAATAGATAGGAATAAGTGTTCGATATAGGGGATATGATCCATTTGCTCTTTATCTCACAATATTTTTGTGAGAAATATATATATATCGTTTATCTATCTCTTGTCTATCTATCATTGATTCTCAAGTCAAAAGACTTCATTTTTGGGTTCCCCGAAGACCCGAATAGAATGGATCGTTTCTGCCAACGAAATGAACGCGGAGCCCGTTCCGAATGCTTCTACGATCTGGAAGTTCTCGCGAAGAGAATAAGATGCTGCTCCCCTTCCCTCTTTCTTTTCCCGCTTTGCTAATCTTCCCCTCTAACGCGGGCCAGGCGGCGACGGGCGCGGGAGGAAGAAACCTAAGAGAAGATGCTCGTCTCTTAGGTCCTTTTTTTCAGTGCAACACAGGAAAGCGCCCTCTTTTTGTCATCCCTGCAGCTTTCGAGATTTTGTATTGAACGCATGGCGTAGCTAGGACCCTTCAAATTCTGTTTGAGCCTATCTTCAAGCCAAACCCACCCCCTATTTTACTAAGGCTGGAAAGAATGCCCACCAAGTTCAGATAAGGGAATGCTTTCCCCAACCATTCAAGGAAAGGCTCGACGAAGGGAGGGAGGTGCGGCGGGGGAAGGAAAATGCTTTCGGAGATCGATTTTTTTTCATCGAAAACGAAGAAGGCCGAGGATGGCCTACGGTGCATCTTATCTGAAGGGAACATGCTTTTTTGACCGCCGTGGTATGATTGACAGGCCCTCTCCTCGTTCCGCCCTTCCTATTGGCATAGCTGCCTTCGGGCTTTGCCTGCCCTTTATAATAAAAAATTCTGGCTCGGCCCGGGAAAGCGCTAGCAACAACAGAAAGGAAGGGGTCCATGTATCAAAAATGGACAGTGTTCAATTGGAAACCTTTTTGGATATATAATCCAAGTCGAGAGTAGAGTTACAGGAAAAGCCGTCTGATGGAAAACTACTTTCACGTTCGGTTCAGAGAGCACTTTTTTCGTTGAGAATTCCTCGTTCCCTTTCGTGTGAATTCCCCAGCGGCGAATAAACTTGTAGGGCCCTATCTATTCCATCTCTCGAGCCCCGAATAAAACCCCTACCCTTCGGACTCTATATATCTTTTGACTCTATATATGTGGGCACCTGATATCTATGAGGGTTCACCCACCCCGGTTACAGCATTCCTTTCTATTGCGCCTAAAATCTCTATTTCTGCTAATATTTCACGTGTTTCTATTTATGGTTCTTATGGAGCTACATTGCAACAAATCTTCTTTTTCTGCAGCATTGCTTCTATGATCTTAGGAGCACTGGCCGCCATGGCCCAAACGAAAGTAAAAAGACTTCTAGCTCATAGTTCAATTGGACATGTAGGTTATATTCGTACTGGTTTCTCATGTGGAACCATAGAAGGAATTCAATCACTACTAATTGGTATCTTTATTTATGCATCAATGACGATAGATGCATTCGCCATAGTTTTAGCATTACGGCAAACCCGTGTCAAATATATAGCTGATTTGGGCGCTCTAGCCAAAACGAATCCTATTTTGGCTATTACCTTCTCCATTACTATGTTCTCATACGCAGGAATACCCCCGTTAGCCGGCTTTTGTAGCAAATTCTATTTGTTCTTCGCCGCTTTGGGTTGTGGGGCTTACTTCCTAGCCCCAGTGGGAGTAGTGACTAGCGTTATAGGTCGTTGGGCGGCCGGAAGGTTGCCACGAGTAAGTAAGTTTGGGGGACCGAAGGCAGTTCTCCGTGCACCGGACACGTAGCTTACCGAATCAGTTGCGACACGGATGGGAATGCATGCTACGAAAGATAGGGTCGAGTCTGATACATCAACCGTCTACTCAATATCCTTGTACGAGTCCACAATGACTACACGAGATGAACCTTGGTTTGGTGAATTGAAGTTGGCCTTAGGTGTAATAGGACTCCCAGTTACTGCGCGCGATCGTATACTGAGGTGCTCCCCGCCGGTTGTTGGAACGACGCGAGCCGGGCCGGGTCTCGATTCAGAAAGATGAAGGGCCCAAAAGTCTAAATAGGGGGTTACAAATTCCCCATCTCATTGGGGGCAGAAAACGAATCGACATCTCGATGTGATACAGCCCTTTCGATTTTAGTTGGGAAAGAACGACGAAGTCCATCCGAACCGTCCAATGAAGAATAAGAGGAGAGCAAAGCGCCAATGGCGCGCGAAGCGCATGCGGAACGAGCACGGAGAAAAAGAAGTGTGGAGGAGAAGCAGCCGAGCTCATTCCCTTCGCTTCCTGGGCCCAAAGCAGTGCAGTCTTTCCTGGCCAAATCAAGGATTTGGGGCTTCTTGCTACGCTACAACACTATAAAAATCCATTTTGATTAGTAATATATATGAATAGAAAGATAGATCCATCCATCTATCCTATCCGATTTAGATTTTTATATCTAAAAAAGAATCGATTTCATTCAACGTTTGATTCAAAGAACTGCGCTTAGCCCCCCCGCTCATGAAACGGCTCTGCTGCAATGGATGGCAGAGGGTCCGTAGTACCCGAAGCACTGGAGTGATCCAGTAGCCAGGAAAGGGCCTAGAAGTGCCTACTACTACACCACACTACACTTGGCTCTACACATTTACAGAGCTAACCCCTGTCCAGTGCCTGGCAGAGCTAAGGGGGCTTCAATCCTTACTTTTTATCCCCATCTTCGCCCAGGCTAACGAGGCCTTACTTATTTAGGGGGGAGCCTCGAAAAGCACTGTTGAGAGGAAGATCCTTGGCCCCTCTTCATTCTCTACAAGGTTCCAAACCTTTCTTCAACATAGGTGACAACGAGCCAACACACGTATGGCTATGGATACTGCAAACAGGCTTTCTGCAATTGCTGCCGAAATGGGGCAACTGCAAAATAAAATTCAAGAGCACCGTAGAGTGCTAAACTTCCTTTTGAGAAGTGTTAGAACAATGGATCCTGCAAGGAAAGAAGCGCGCATTCGCGCTACCAGAGAGCGCATAGAGGGTTTGGAGGAGAGGCAGCAAGCGCTGCGGGCGGAGCTGGAAGCGCTCATTGTTCATGGAGCACTCGGTCGCCTGGCAGACTAGAAAAAATGAACAAAAAGTAGTTAAGTCACCTTGAGGCTTTCTTATTCCAAGAAAGTATGTAGTTGCAAAAATCAAAATAGTAGTTATAAAATGTTGGCCCTATTAGTTGTTGTGGGTCACGAGCATGTAACTTGTTTTGAATTTCTATTTATTTTATATAAGCCCTTTCCTTAAGGTTATTTTTAAATTGTGTCCACTGCAGCACTCTAATTCTCTTATAGTGTACTACATTACATGAAACGTAGTTCATGATTTCCCCTTCGCTCTCTTTAGCATTTTGGTTTAACACCACGCAAGCAGCTGGTACCTTCCCAGCTTCTTCATCAGGTAACCTGCCAATTCAACACATTGTCAGCGGCATTTTGCCTGTAAAAATTCATTAATGAATCAGTATCTCTTTTACTTGAACACGGGTTTTGACTTCCACTAAGATCCTGGTTAGAGAATTATCGTCCTTGCTTCGCTTACCGCCTTCGTCTTTCGCCAGGGCTTATACTTCATCAATGTCCTTACTATGTTTCACACTTTTCAGGACCTTGATCCAAGCCCTCAGTCTCAAAAACTTCAGCATGGATGGATAGATGCCATACGGCCGTTAGCTATTAAGTATTTCGTATATAGCAGGACTGTGACCCTCCTCTCAACCCAATCCCTTACTTGACCCTCAAAACTCACTATCGAGTTGTAACCGAAGTAGATCAAGAGAAGGGACGATGCCCAGATGACAGATTTGACCCAATGTCAAACAGGCCAAAGGCTTAGAATGTGACGAGTCAGGGATCCAGAATGACTTCATTGACTGATCACCGAGCAAGAAAGACGCTTTACGCAGCATTTCAGGTCGGAAAACTCTATAAGCGTGTCATCAAGTTAGGTTAGGCCAACCTCGGAACTAGATGTGGTCACCTTTCTGATCTAACACCACAGGCGATGGCCAGGGATCATCCTCTCAATAGGACAGAAAGAAGGAATCTTCCTAGGAAGAACCTAGACGGTTTCTGGAATCATCCTTTACTTTGTTGTTCACAGTAGCAGCTTGCCAAGTGGTAGAATGAGGACCGTCGGATCGAGGGCATGAAGGCTATAACATAGAGTTGGAGGCCTTATTTATGGGACATCCAGAAAAGCCATCCCATTCAAGAAGCCCCTACTTATACCCCTGCTCCCTTCTATCCTTGATGGATCAATTGAAGAACTTTACAGATCAAAATGGAATTCCGAACCGCTATAGAAGCGAACGACTTGATCGCGAACTATAGTCTTTGTTTGTTCGACTGACCAATTCGAATCGATTGGGCTTCATTCCGGGTAGTGTTTAGTCATAAGCCTGTCTCTTTTGGTCTTCACTTGTCTGCTTACGTTCCACTCATTTCCAACTCATTTCTCCGGTTCAACAATTTCAACACTGCGCCCCTTCTCCAGGGCGGCAGATGGGTCTAGAGAACCGAACTGTCTCACGATTTCAATCCGGTTAGAAAAACTTCTCCTGAGCAATTCACGTATCACTTGAGTAGTAGTACGAAACCTTAAGAAAAGGCGATCTACTAGTTGAAAAAAGGAGGATCCGTTGAAGAGTTTATGTTGTCTCGGTAGGGAATAGTCCAATCTTTTCCAGCACCGGTGCAATATGAAAGAGTCCTTTATAATTCCTTAGAATACGAATGAGATAAAAAAGGCTCTGCCGAGGCTCGAGTAGAAGAAGGGGTACTTGAACAGAGGGTCGTCTCAGACCAGTGAAGATCGGAATTGAGCTGCTTAAGATTCCAATTCAAGTAAGGAAGATTGTCATTAGTCTAGGTATTCTAAATATAAAATACCATTAGCGCCCAAGCTAACCATCTCGACTGATCGATTGGAATGAAACCAATTAATATGGAACTGCTAAAGATGGAAAAAACGCAAGGAACAAAGTTGTGAGAAAGTCCCGTGACATCCAAGTTTTCTTTTCAAAATGAAAGATTGAGCAGCTGCTGAAGATGGAGCTGCAGAGGGTAGTTTCGGTAAGAGAGAGAAAGTTTGATTGATAAGGGCATTCTGTGAATGGAGGAATTGGCACAAATCTGATCTGAAGTAATGTGTTGCCGCGAATCGGCTGAAAGAGTTTCAATAGGCCAGGAAACCATTTCCGCTAAAGAGTTCTCTATTGCAATGTTTTTTGGCGGGTCGCTTTCTTTTGAAAAGAGAGGTTTCGCCCTTTCCGGCTCTTCTCCTCCATGCTTCAGTTGCCGAGTATGATTTGGTATAGTTTCAAAGTTTTAAGCTGGAGCCTCACGTCACGGAACGAATGTTTTGTTTTCAAATCAGCTTTGAAGAATGGCCGGGAATCGTCTTCCTAAAAAGAAGAGTCTTCGTTTGAAAAAATATAGTTTTCAATTGGCTCAGCTTCCTTAGATAATCAAATCAAGTTTCAAGCCGGTCAGGTCAATCGTTTCAAAGGAAGAAAATAAAGGCCGAAATCAAGATGAATATCGACCCGGTAAATCACCTAACTTTGTATAGCTGAAAGTTGCCAAATCGGTTGAAAGAATTGAAAGGAATGCTGGAAAATGAGCTTCAAATCTTGAACTTCCACTTTCAATAGTCAGAAGAAGAGCGGATGGCACCAGTCCTGATTGATTGTTTTGAAGTGAAGGGCTTTTTCCTACTAATGAGTACAGATATGCGGCCTTAGTATTAGAAAAAGAATTAGCAGGGGTACGTGCGAAGTCTTCAATGAATACTGGGGAATTGGCCAAGTATTACTTCACTTCCTCTTAGTTCAAGCTATTCCTTAGCGATTGTTCATCTTCTACTGCCCGAGGCCTCCAGAAAGAAGGCGTTCTTTTGCATTGCACTTCTTCATGTCTTGGTTCACCGTCGTTCTGAATAAGTCAGATAGTTAATCGAGAAAGCACCGCCCAAAGGTGCTCATTGAGCCGGTCCCCGGTGGCTAAAATCATCTCAAAGCTGAAGTGAAGAAAAAAGCCAAGTTATTGCAAAACAGCAGAATGAAATTCTATAAGGTAGGGCTTTAGTTTTTCACTAGAAGCTCAGCCTAGAGTTGATCGACAGGTTAACCCCGAAATGAGTTGATCGACCGGTTACCCCCCGTAATTGACCCTTAAGCTCGGGGGAATCGGAAACTATTGTATCTTTTCTAAAACGGCACTCTCCCTTGATTTCCACAATAATGTTTGCTTATGAAACCTTTTTTCACGTGGTTCTGGTCTCTTTTCGATTGCTTGACAAAGGGGAACAAAAAGAAAAGCCCTATACACCAAAAGTAAAAAGGGGAAATCCCTTGATCAGGTCTTGAATGAGACCGAAGGTAAGGAGACCCCCCCTAATGAAAAAAGGGCTAAAAAAAAGGACGAAATAATTTCGTATATAAAGATATGGGTTTCCGGGTTTAGATCGAAATTACATCCCCGAAAACCAGGGCTGGAGTATTAGACTTGTTCTGCTTCGATAGAGGCACTGTAACCGTAAGTGGAATAACAATCATTCGGCCGATTGCTCTTACTCTTATCCTTCATTCGCTGACACAGAAGAGAGAGAGCACTCCCCAAGCCAAGGATGAGTGCCAAAGAGAAGATACGCAAGCTAGTCTATCAGAAGGAGAAAGCGAGGGAGTGAGATTTTAGGTTTCATTAGGGTAGACTGAAGACCAAGCCAATCTCGATTAAAAAAAGAAAACTTATTGCAACTACGAACGTGAACGGATGCTTTCTCATTAGACTATTTTAACCGATTATTTATGTTGACCCTACGCTACGATTCTTCTTCTCTTATGAAATTTCTAGTTAGATGAACACTGCTCTGCTGCATGACGGAGTGATCTTTCCCTCTTATGAAAGCCGGTATCTTACTTTCGAAACAGAGTCTCGACGTGGCGGTGTAGACCTAGCTCCATAGCTGGGCTAGTCACTGGCTAGAGGGCGACCGACCTACCGGACCGGAGGCAGCCGAGAATGTTATGTTAAAAGGACCAAGGAGGATCCTATCCTAAAGGAGAAGGAGGAGGAGTAAGAGCTAGGTTTAGGGGCGGAATCGAAGCGAAGAAATTAGTTCATGCCATGACGATCTATATGGAAGGGAAGTTTTGGAAGATATGGCACTTTAACTTTAGGTCAAATGCTTTTTTGGATGAAACTTTCTTATTTACTATCCCGAGTAGTAAGATTTTTAATACATATTTTAATACGGATTCTCTATCTGCTACTAATTTCTTACTTATTAAGAAAGGGTCATGGTCATATAGACATTTTGCTCTTTTTTCGCATTTTTTTTACTCCCCTTCCTCAAGTGGAGAAACGGATTCGTCCAGTTCTACTACTACTATAATTATAGGATCATCCCATACAAATTCACTTCCAGTTAGGCAGGATAATCCGGCGCCCCCCTTCTCTCCAATTCTCATTTTCTTTGGGGTCGTCAGTTCCCAGAGCTTGAGGATCTGGAGATAGACCTCTATGCTCGAATCCGTCTCTTAGAAGCACTACAAATCAACCAATTACCTCCTCAACTTAACGCTAGGGGATACGAAGAGTTAGTGAGAAGCTTTTTAAATGAAACCCGAACTCCGATTGAATTTCTATCAGCGGTAAATAATGAGCTGTTCGATATCAAAGTTTTAGAGTTAAAAGTGAATCTTCAGGATCAACTTTTTAATCTCTTTCTCAATGAACTGGACAGCAAATTTCTTCCAATTTTACGCGAATCCCCTTTTAGGGAACAAGGCTTAAGGCCAGAAATCCTAGAGTATATAATTCTGCAGTTAGACAGAGCCGGTCTGACCGATCCGCATCCCCGCGATCCTGTAATGAAGACAGTACTCGAAGAATTTCTTCGGAGAATACTACTTCAACTACAGCAGCAAGGGCGAAATAGCCCCGTCTATCATGACTTTCTCCGCTATTTTCGGAATGGGGGAGACTAGGTGAGGGGTGAACCTTCTGTCTGATTCAATCTGATGCTTTCAAATCCGCTTAAAGAGTACTTTGGTGTCACTTAGTATAGGGAAGTGTCCCTTTTTGTTGTCTTCGTCCATCTTTTTTTCTCCCATGCTTTCCGTTGGTCAACAACCAACCAAAGTGCTCTATACTTCTTCACTACTCGTACAGGCTTGACGGAGTTAAGCTGTATTGAGGGAATCATTTTGTCTCAATCAATCAAGAATGCCTCAACTGGATAAATTCACTTATTTCACACTGGATCTAGCGCAGATCATCTCCAGCCCACTTGAACAATTTGAAATAATCCCATTGATTCTTATGAAAATAGGAAACTTATATTTCTCATTCACAAATCCATCTTTGTTTATGCTACTAACTCTCAGTTTGGTCCTACTTTTGGTTTATTTTGTTACTAAAAAGGGAGGAGGAAACTCAGTACCAAATGCTTGGCAATCCTTGGTAGAGCTTATTTATGATTTCGTGCTGAACCCGGTAAACGAACAAATAGGTGGTCTTTCCGGAAATGTTAAACAAAAGTTTTCCCCTCGTATCTCGGTCACTTTTACTTTTTCGTTATTTTGTAATCCCCAGGGTATGATACCTTATAGCTTCACAGTTACAAGTCATTTTCTCATTACTTTGGGTCTCTCATTTTCAATTTTTATTGGCATTACTATAGTGGGATTTCAAAAAAATGGGCTTCATTTTTTAAGCTTCTTATTACCTGCAGGAGTCCCACTGCCATTAGCACCTTTTTTAGTACTCCTTGAGCTAATCCCTTATTGTTTTCGAGCATTAAGCTTAGGAATACGTTTATTTGCTAATATGATGGCCGATCATAGTTCAGTAAAGATTTTAAGTGGGTTCGCTTGGACTATGCTATGTATGAATGATCTTTTATATTTCATAGGGGATCTTGGTCCTTTATTTATAGTTTTTGCATTAACCGGTCTGGAATTAGGTGTAGCTATATCACAAGCTCATGTTTCTACGATCTTAATCTGTATTTACTTGAATGATGCTATAAATCTTCATCAAAGTGCTTATTTTTTTATAATTGAACAAAAGCGAGTCTAAATGGGTATACTTAGTCGTGGAGCATTCCGAGTATTTGCTTTAGGGATCGTTCCTGTGCATCTCCTTACTTTATAGCAGTTATTGCTCCGGTTCCAGAAGGTATAGCTCTCGCCTCAGCTTTTTCTTTGAAATCGGAGACTGTTCCAATTTTCTACTGAGATAGGCAAGCGGAGGGAGAACTAGACGTATCTTCCTAGGCAAAGACAGGTTAGAATGGATAGCTCGCGGGTGGGATTGACGGGATAGATCACTATTGTAGAAGGAGGTAGAACCGGGGGAAAAATTATGGCTATAAAGGTCCTCGCCCTCTTAGGCACATGGTTCTAAAGATTAAATCTCAAAGCGGTACTAAAGATTAGGCAGAAGAAGAACTAGAACTAGAATTCTTTGCCCCTCCCCTTGTACCAAGAAGCAAGTTCAGAACATAAGGATAATGGGCTCGTCTATTATAAGTTATTAGTTTACGGAGCTATCTCAGATATCTCGAGTAAGGAGACGGGACGGGATAGTTAGAGTTCTATTTCTAGGAAGGAAGAGACTATCAGGAAGCTCACTCTCGGCCGGGCTCGAAGCAGAAGGTAGAACGTAATATCTCTAGTTGGTTCAGCTCATCAAGCTATTACAAAAGAGTCCAGCGGAGACAAAGAAAGAAGCCATTTTTACGGTATTTTCGCTTCTAGTCCGGATCCATCCTAAACCAAAGAGCGGGGCTAAGCGAGGGGCATAGCGATACAGTGTTCATACTCGAGTTGTTCAAATTCAGTAGGAATATCAGGAATAGTAGGATCTAGTAGGAACTTGCCTTGGAATGCAATGAGGGAGCCCGGAGCTATTGAATTATTTCATAACCCAACGAGAAGAATAAGACTCTTTACCAGTATCATAACCTCTCGATGGGAAATGGAACTTAGATCACGATGTGAACCTACTTATGAGTAGAATTTCGTTGACAAGCAAATTCCCCGGGAAAACGAACTTTTCTCCAATTGAGATGCTTTCTTCATTTATGGATTCTATGCGAGATTCGGTTAGTGTGAAGTGTGATCCTGGCTCAGAAGGAAAAGCTATATGCTTAACACATAGAGTTCGATGTAGGTAAGGATGTGCTCCAAAGTTTTCAATTCCACCTTATCAACCTGAAAAGAGCTAATACGGGCTTAGCCTGCCTTTTATCTTATCCTTCTATTCTAGGCGAGGAGGGAAATTTAGAATAAATAGCCCCAGAAAAAACTACAAACTAGTCAAAGGACAGCCTGCCTTATTCTTCTCCCGTTCGGGACCCCTATTTTCTCGGAGATAGCCTGGTCTGAGCTAGAACAGCGGATTCGTGAGCAAGAGCGTATTTCACAGCTGATTCAACAACAGCCATTTTTTCTGGAGAACTTTCATATGAGTCTGTTCTTTCTTTTAATCCACTATAAAGGTTCTAAATTTGCTCCTAAATATTAAGGATAATTACATTCTTGAAAGGATCAAGGGCTCTACCCTCTCCATAAAGTCTTACGCTCTTATCGTCAACTTTCGTGGCTTTTTGCTCGTTTGGTCTCGCTATTTCATTCCTGGTTCTCTCTTTCAAGCTTCTTTCCATCCTGAGGATTTCTTCTCATTCCGTCCGTTCTGCTAGCTGGTGTCGCCTTCTCTCTTACTTATCTATTCTCATCCATCTTTACCTCTCCTACTCCACTACTTCCCTCCTTCAAGGCGTGATTAATGCGCCTTAAACCTCTCTCTTGAAAAAGAGCATTTTTTAGTGGAGCCTTAGCACGTGAACCCATAGGAACAGGGCCCTTCTTCTTTGCAAAAAAGCTTCTGAATTATCATCACATCAGTAGGCGCAGAAAGCAAATCTTGGTATTGACTTATTGAAAATCTCTTTGAGATTGCTTAGACAAATCTTTTTGTGTGAGGCCGAGGCCGAAGCCGAGCGAGCGACGACGACGGCGCGAGGCTTGCTTTCTTCTTAACTCTTTAAGAGCTACAAGAAGAGCAATTATATATATACCCACCAAAAATCTTTTCCTCTTCCAATATGGGACAATGTCTCATTGTCAAGAGGGGGAAACTTAAAATTTTACTCAAAAATTTTATTTTTCCCTCCATTTCCCATTCACCCTCATTTTAAGACCATTTCATCTTAAATAACAAAAACCTCAACACAATCTTGACTCTTGAGCTCAGCAATGAATATGACCGAAAACCTAAATCGAGTTAGCTAAAATTTCTGTAAGCTATTTTTAGTTTCTCATGTTTTATATTATAATATTGTTTAAAAGACAAATATTTAATTGTACCCGATGTTTATACCAAATCAAATATATAGATTAACTTTAACATTACATAGTAAAATGAATAGATATATCATTTAATCATTATTAACTGATAAAAATTTAATTAATTTGGTATAAACACTATGTGCATGTAAGTTTTTTCCTAGTTTAAGATCTATTTTAGTTATGTGCTCAATGTGAATTTCTTTTCTAAACTTTTTCTAAAGGAAACAATTTTTTTCCTAGATCAACTAGTTAAATTTTGTTCATCTATTTAAACTTTAATTCACTATCAATTAACTCATTAGACCATTAGCTTCGTTAGAAAAAGAAGCAGACCGTATATTAGAGTTTTATGTGCCATATTCATTGTGGTATCTGGTATGTTAGAAAAAGATGCAGACCATATAGAGCTTGTTGAGCTAAGCTGAAAATTAGTTTTGATAATTAACGAATCATTGTCTAAGAACCTTCCTCGAATATATTTGTTGAACTAAGATGCAGGGTTGTACGTCTGATTAACAGATATTGAAAGAACCAGTGTAAAGAATAGCAGAAAAAAAGTATTGTTTGGAGACCTTCTGCTAGCCCAAGATCGTTAACCAAAAATAGGATGATTCAACTAAAGAAGAGGAAGGTTTAAAAAGAGCAAAGTTTTGGAGAGGAGAATTTTGTTTAGGAAAGAAGGTTTCTTGATTTTTGCTTGGTTACAAATGAACAAAACACCCCCTATTTATAGTTGTTTATGGATGATTCTAGATATGGTTCTAGATAATGTACAAGGGGGTCCAAGGCTCCCCCTTTCTCTTAACTCTTCGGCAACTGCATTATCTAGAGAAGCACCTGCAATGGGCAAGCTTGAAGCTCAATTATTCAAAGTTTTTGAACTCGCTCCATCCAATGCAGCTCCATAATATAAAGATATTTCGTCGAATATGACATCCCTTGAGACAACAAAGAGATTAGTTTTAGGATCCATTCACTTCCATCCCTTTTTCCTTTCATCATATCCGACAAAGATGTATTTCCGTACCTTGGCATCCAACTTGCTCCGTTGAGCATGAAACTCAACAAGAAGATGACTCGTGTGGTTCGGGAAGATCAAAAAGAACTATTATCAAGCCATCTCGCTTCAGAGATGGAAATTTTGTCAGTACGTATTCGTGTTTCTTTGCAGGGCCAATTGATGATGAAGAACCTTCCTCCTTCGAAGAAGCTAAAGGAATCAAAGATAGGGAGCTTGCTATGGATGATGAAATGGAGGCTCTGATGAAAAATCACATTCGGAATGTCAACATAACAAATAGAGCCAAAAACCCTGAGGTGTTTAACGCTAGGATTTTCTCCAAACATTAATTCATAGAGAGACTTCATATTGTTTGGAGAAAGCGGCATCCTGTTAATCACGTACGCTGCACATTTCATACCTTCAGCCCACAAGGCTCTAAGTAAATTCTTGGCATGAACCCAACTCTTACATGTCTCAGTTATGTGTTGGATATTCCTTTCAGCCACTCCATTTTGTTGTGGCGAATCAGCGCATGTGATTCCTCTTTTAATGTTATGTTGACGATAAAAAGAAAGAAACTCATCTGAAGTGAACTCACCGCCATTATCAGATCGCAGCCGCCTTATTCTGGAATCGAGTTCGCCTTCAACCGTTCCTTTGAACTCCACAAACTTATTGAAAACTTCTGACTTATGCTTCACAAATTAAACCCATAGTAAAATCATCAATGAAAATTAGTATATAAGAATAGCCTAAGAATGAAGGAGTTCTCGTTAGCCCCATCAAGTCACTATGAATAAGTTCTAGTGGGGCATTGCACCTTGATAATGATCTGGCAAATGGAAGACGATGTGCCTTTCCATATTGACATCCTTCACAAACCTCTCCTCTACCAAAATTTATTAAGTTAGGCAATCTTTTTACTAGATTCAATTTTACCATGGCTTTTAATTTATCCACGCTTAGATGTCCAAGTCTAGCATGCCAAAGATGTGTATTATCATTGCTACTCATCTTCTCAATATATGAATTAGAGGCAGATAAGACATATAAATCATTAACTCTCTTACCTGAGTGAATGATATCTGCCTTGAGCACCTTAATATTTCGGAGGAAGTTCACATCGCGTGGGCCAAATAGCAAATAGTTTCCAGCATCTACAGTATTTGCAACTGAAAATACATTTTTCTTCATACCTGGAACATGAAAGACACTACTGAGAGTGATTGCGTCTTTTTGCTTCTCGTTGATCACAATAGTGCCTTCCCTCTCCACATTATGGACTATATTGTCTGTTGTCACAATGACATCATGTCCATTATATTCACAAAATGTGGAGAATTTGGATTGATCTCCAGTGAGATGGTGACCACATCCTGAATCCACGATCCAGTCTCTTTCAAAATTTATGGAAGCTATGGCATTTATTGCTCGATTCTCTGCTGCGAAGCTCTTTTTCCAGTCTTCTTCTTTTTCTTCTTCTTTTTCTTCTTCAGCAGCTTTCTTGGTTTGGGCCATATTGCTCTCTTTAGCTCGACAATATCTTTTTATGTGTCCGATTTTTCCACAACGATAACTTTTATTTTCCTTTTACCGTTAATGGAAGACTCCCCCTTCTTTCTTGGCGAGCTTGAACCATTTGAGGATTGAGAGTGCATGCTATCTTTCGATTTCCCTTTAACATTCCTGTTATCGGCGACAAGAGCATTTCCTTCCCCTTCTTTGACAGATACACTAGCCATTTGTTTGGCTAGTAGCTCCTGTGATGACAACCAATTCTCAAATTCTTCCAAGGATGGTTGGTGAACCCATCCTTGAATCGATGTAACAAAGGGAATATATTCTGGCTTTAAACCACGAATAATTCTTCTTCTTCTTCGTGCTTCGGAGATAACCTCGTCCGGATTCAATAGAGAAATTTCGGAACATAGATTTTTAACCTTCAAAAAATACTCGGCGATAGAGAGACTACCTTGAGTAGTGTTATCCAATTCATTCTCCAAAATCTGTAGTCGAGCTTCATCCTTCTTGTTGAACAGCCGATCGAAGGTCCTCCATATTTCATGAGCTGATTTATTCCTTGTAATATGATCAAATAAGTTGGGAGAGATAGATCTCTTTAAGATAAACTCCGCCTTGAGATAATGTACAAGGAAGATTATAGCTAACCTTACCTTCTAATAACACTTTAGAATATCTAGATATTTCTCCAAGATAAATATCCAAAAGTATTATACTAGGTCATTCTAGAGAAATCTTTATTTTTCAAACAATCAACTTTACTTTATTTTTCTCACAACCAGGTTCCCAGAGTGTGACGATCAGAAGCTAAAAGTATAATTTCTATTGTAAGCAGGATTCTGCGAGGATTTCTTACTTGGGCTGGAAGCGTGTTACTGGTAGAAGGAATCCGTGTACAACAAGGAGTCATTAGTTACTATACTTGCATAAAAGCAAACGGAGTGTATAAGTTGGAAATATTTAAGAAACCAAGTCCTAATATGATTGTTTTCCTTAACCAAAATATTCTAGGTTTTAATTAGAGCTTTAATTGAAGATGAAGTAGGCCAACTTACTCCTATATAAAGGCATGATTGCTGCTATTATTGAAGACTACTGCTATTTTGCACACATGCATAAAGATCACTCTTGGCAAATAGCAATTATTGCAAGAAGGTATTTTGCAGATTCAAGTTGTTCAATGAAAAAACCTGATCTAGACGTGAATCTGTTTTGTTCTTGAGTTGTTTTGACTTGAGTTATCAATCTTAAATTGTAACGTATTCTGCTTTTCTAGAAGTATTGTTATAGGTGAACAATTCTGGAGTTTTTATTTGGCTTTTGAGGCTAGAGTTTATAAAAAGGATAGCTACAATTGAGTTGATTATAGGGGTTGGGAACTAGAGTTTATAGTTCCTAAATTATTGAGGTGTAACCTAAAATCGCTCTTTAAAGTCAGTGAAGTTTGAAGGCAAATTCTACGAGGGTAGATCGTGATTTTTACTCTTTAAGTAAGGAGATTTTCCACATAAAATCCTGTGTTATTTACTCTATGTCTTTAATTTTACAGTTTACATTCGAATTTATTAGGTTAAACAACCAGATTCTTTAACTAGCGAAAATCGGGTACAACATAATCCAGCCCGCCTCTTGTGTCTTAGTGCACCTTTAAAATAACAGAACTACAATTTAACAGCTACATTTCCATCTTATATATAACACTTAAATATGAAGTTTAATTCCTCAAAAACCCTTCTCCTCTCTCTGTTTTACTATTCACACGTTAACTCCAAATCTCCAATATTTGAGAAAGACGATATATAAAAAGGTGGGATTAAAGGAGATACATATCTTGCCTAGTGAGACTGTTGGATCGCTGAGCATGGTAATTGGTGACAGGAAGCAGCAGCAAAACGTATAGGGTGTTACTCAAATATATAGGTGTCAAGGGGCCTAGCCGGGCTGGTCACGGGTTGAGGAAACACTACTAAAAATCTGCTAAAAACCGATCAACTATTTCCGAACAACGTTGGTCGGTCAAAAAAAGCGACCAAAAACCGTCCAGGTTGGACGGAAACTGGGGAAAAAACAAATTTACATTTTTTTAAAACTAAATACCGACCAACGTTGGTCGGTAAATTGGTCAACGAATTGACCCAGCTGGTCAGACAAGAAAATTTTGGATTACCGACCAATGTTGGTCGGTAATCTGGATCCAATTTTTTAAATTTTAATAATTATTTTATTATTTAAAATATTTTATAATATTTAAGAATTTATATTTAAAATTACCGACCAACGTTGGTCGGTTAATGTAGGGGAAGCATTTACCGACCAACTTTGGTCGGTAATTATTATTTTCTGCAAAATAACCGACCAAAGTTGGTCGGTTATTACGTCAACATTGATCAAACTTTTGAATTACTTTTATATTTACTATCTAAATAATATAAATGTAATTCGTTAACACTTTTGTAATACAAATAATGAATACACTAACATATACTATATATAACATGCTATTTGTAAATTGATTCATCGACTTATAACTTACTTAGATGCATCGATGAATATTAAAAACAAAACGTTTGACCTATATCGACTAATAGTAAAAACAAAACGTCTCGACTTATATCGATTAATCTAGCTATGCCATGCATTATTAGTGATGAATGAATGAAAAATAAAAGAATTAATACTAAACATCTTTGACATATATATATATATATATATATATATATATATATATATATATATATATATATATATATATATATATATCACAAATTAAATAAATGAAAGAAGTTATTAGTATTAAGTAAACAAGTTAAATTAATAGGTCAAACATGGTCAAACTTTAATAAGCTATATATATACACACTAACATATACTATAACAAGCTATATATATAGTTAAAGTATTACAGTGAAGTGTGTTTGTGTGTGTATATATATATATATATATATATATATATATATATATATATATATATAAGAACACGAAGCGCTAGGACCACAGGGTCGAGTTCTTTTAGGGATAGATTTGGGAAGATACTAATTAGTATATATACTTTATCATCAAATATATCTATTTGTAAATTGATTCATCGACTTATAACTTACTTAGATGTATCGATGAATATTAATCGATGATTCATCAAAACGTCTCGACCTATATATCGATTAATCTATGTCATGCATTATTAGTGATGAACGAATGAAAAAAGAAGTTATTAGCATCAATTACAATATAGTGTATGTGTGTGTGAGAGAAATTACTCACATACTTAATTATAACTTAGAAAATTTACTTAGATAGATGCTATTATAATTTATTAAAATTAAATAGTTAATATAATTATTTATAAAGATTATGCTTATAGTTTATAATTATTTATAATAATTACATAGTTAAATAAAATAAATGCTTGTAGTTTATAATATTTTTTTATAGTTTATAATATTTTAAGAAAAAAAATACACACACAAAAAAAAGAATTTAATTTTTTTTAAAAAAAACCGACCAAAGTTGGTCGGTTTTTGGTCAAACGGTCAACACTTAATGTACCGACCAAAATTACCGACCAACTTTGGTCGGTAATTCTAAAATCAGAGAATTGAAAAACGGGAAAAACCCCCATTTCTCTGAAATTTTCCCCTCTTCACTCAAAACCTTCCCCTCTCCTTCTCCCAGCCCTCGCCCTCGCCGTCCAGCCCTCGCCCTCGCCGCGCCATCGCCCTCGCCGCTGCCACTGCCACTGCCGCCCCTCTCCTTCTCCATCTCCTAAAAATTCTAGGTTTGAATTACAGCCCATTTATTTATTATTTCTAGGTTTTGTTAATTAGTTATGAATTAGTATCAATTGATTAGTGTTTCAATTATTTGAACATTGCATTTTATTGAGGATTAGGATTTAGGTCTTGTTTTAATTAGTTTTGTTAATTAGTCAATTAGTTATGAATTAGTTTAGTTTAGGGTATGGGTTGAATTTCTTTAGTTTAGTTAGTTTATGTTTAAACTCGTAGGATATGAATTGAAATTTTAGTTTTTAGGATTTGTTCTTGTGAATTAAACTTTTAGGATATGAATTGAACTTTTAAGATATGAATTGGACCTTTTGGATATGAATTAAACTTTTAGGATATAAATTGGTGTAATTAGGAAAAAATAATTATCTTGAATTAACTTGAATTAACTAAAAAAGATATAATTAATTTATAATTATAGAATAAATTAATTTGTTCTTGTGAATCGAACTTTTAGGGTATGGGTTGAATTTCTTTAGTTTAATTAGTTTATGTTTAAACTCGTAGGATATGAATTGAAATTTTAGTTTTTAGGATTTGTTCTTGTGAATTGAACTTTTAGGATATGAATTGAACTTTTAAGATATGAATTGGACCTTTTGGATATGAATTGAACTTTTAGGATATAAATTGGTGTAATTAGAAAAAAATAATTATCTTGAATTAACTAAAAAAGATATAATTAATTTATAATTGTAGAATAAATTAATTTGTTCTTGTGAATCAAACTTTTAGGGTATGGGTTGAATTTCTTTAGTTTAGTTAGTTTATGTTTAAACTCGTAGGATATGAATTGAAATTTTAGTTTTTAGGATTTGTTCTTGTGAATTGAACTTTTAGGATATGAATTGAACTTTTAAAATATGAATTGGACCTTTTGGATATGAATTGAACTTTTAGGATATAAATTGGTGTAATTAGGAAAAAATAATTATCTTGAATTAACTAAAAAAGTTATAATTGTAGAATAAATTAATTTGTTCTTGTGAATCGAACTTTTAGGGTATGGGTTGAATTTCTTTAGTTTAATTAGTTTATGTTTAAACTCGTAGGATATGAATTGAAATTTTAGTTTTTAGGATTTGTTCTTGTGAATTGAACTTTTAGGATATGAATTGAACTTTTAAGATATGAATTGGACCTTTTGGATATGAATTGAACTTTTAGGATATAAATTGGTGTAATTAGAAAAAAATAATTATCTTGAATTAACTAAAAAAGATATAATTAATTTATAATTATAGAATAAATTAATTTATTCTTGTGAATCAAACTTTTAGGGTATGGGTTGAATTTCTTTAGTTTAGTTAGTTTATGTTTAAACTCGTAGGATATGAATTGAAATTTTAGTTTTTAGGATTTGTTCTTGTGAATTGAACTTTTAGGATATGAATTGAACTTTTAAGATATGAATTGGACCTTTTGGATATGAATTGAAATTTTAGGATATAAATTGGTATAATTAGGAAAAAATAATTATCTTGAATTAACTAAAAAAGATATAATTAATTTATAATTGTAGAATAAATTAATTTGTTCTTGTTTTATTTGTATAGATGGAACATCGTACTTGGATGTACAATAGAAATTATCCTAATCGGCGGGGATTGCGGGAGGATTTTGTAGAAGGGGTTGATGACTTTATTAGACATGCAATGTCACTTCCACCATACCAAAGTGAATGAGTAATTAGGTGCCCTTGTGTCAGGTGCGATTGTATGAAGTTTAAAAAATCGGAGGAAGTTAAGCTTTATCTTTATAGGAAGGGGTTTATAGAGAATTACTTTGTGTGGACTAATCATGGAGAGATCGATGGTAGCCGTGGGATATTTCATAACATGGTTGTTGGTGAAAGTAGTAGGTCGGTGGAGAATACAAATCTTGATTCTAGAATTCAGGATATGGTTGCGGATGCTTTTGGGGGTGAGCCCAATGAAAATGTTGAACAAACTCCTAATGATGACGCAAAACGTTTTTATGAACAGTTAGAGGAAGCTAGTCGTCCACTACGTGAAGGAAGTCCGCACTCTGAGCTGTCTGTTGCAGTTAGATTACTAAGTATCAAATCTAATTGGAATATTTCTCAAGCAGCCATGGACTCTTTCATTGACCTTATGAGTGAACTAGTTGACCCTAATATCAACTTACCTGGTGATTTCTATAAGGCGAAGAGATTGGTTTCTAAGTTAGGACTTTCGTCAATGAGAATTGATTGTTGTGAAGATAGTTGCATGTTATATTATAAAGATGATGCAACTTTAGACAGTTGTAAATTTTGCGAAAAGCCTCATTTCAAGAGGCTTTCCAGCTGGAATATGGTTGCTGTCAAGGCGATGCATTATTTACCTCTTATACCTAGGTTAAAGAGGTTATATGCGTCGATGAGTTCTGCTCCTCATATGAGATGGCACTTTGAAAATAAAAGACCACTTGGTGTTATGTGTCATCTTTTAGATGGAGAAGCTTAGAAGTACTTTGATAGGACATATCCAGATTTTGCTAGTGAACCAAGGAACATTCGGTTAGGTCTGTGTGCGGATGGCTTCACGCCTTTTTCTATATCTGCGACACCATATTCATGTTGGCCTGTCTTTCTTACACCTTATAATCTACCACCTGAGTTGTGTATGACTAGTCCATATATATTCTTAAATTGTATTATCTCCGGTCCACGTAATCCGAAAAGTTTGATTGATGTATATTTGCAACCTTTGATTGATGAGCTAAAACAATTGTGGTATGATGGTGTTGAAACATATGACATATCAACCAAGCAGAATTTTAACTTGCGTGCTAATTTAATGTGGACTATTAATGATTTTCCTGCATATGGAATGTTGTCTGGGTGGATGACTGCTGGGAAGCTAGCTTGTCCTTACTGCATGGAAAATAGTAAAGCGTTCACTTTGAAACATGGCCGAAAGCAATCATGGTTTGATTGTCACCGTCAATTCTTGCCTGATGATCATGAGTTTAGAAGGATGAAAAATGCATTCAAAAAGAATAAAGTGGAATATGATTCTCCACCTCCGATACTTTCAGGTGAGGAAATTTGGGAGAGGGTCTAGAACTTCAGTAAAGTTACTGAGGCTCCACCTTATAGATTCCCCGGATATGGTGTTAATCATATTTGGACGAAACAGAGTATATTTTGGGAGTTGCCTTATTGGAAGGATAATCTTCTCCGACACAACCTTGATGTCATGCATATTGAGAAGAATTATTTTGATAATTTGTTCAACACAGTGATGGATGTTAAAGGTAAGACAAAAGATAACCCGAAGGCTAGAATGGACTTACAAGAATATTGCAGGCGGCCTGAATTATACTTGCAGACAGCAAACAATGGTAAGGTGTTCAAGCCCAAAGCAAGTTACACATTCACTTTGGAGGAAAGACGACAAATTTGTGATTGGGTTACGAAATTGAAGATTCCTGAGGGTTATGCGTCGAATCTTGGAAAAAAGTAGATATAGAGGTAGGGAAGTTGAGCCATTTGAAAAGTCATGACTGCCATATTTTCATGGAGACCTTAGTGCCTATTGCATTTTGTGGTTTGCCTGAAAGAATCTGGAAACCCATCACAGAGATTAGTTTATTTTTCAAAGACTTGTGTTCTACCACATTAAGGGAACAAAACCTACTTCGGATGGACCAGAACATCCGTGTAATTTCTAGTGAGATGGAAAAAATATTCCCATATGGTTTTTTTGATGTGATGGAGCACCTTCCAATACACCTTGTACACGAGGCACGACTTGGAGGGCCTGTTCAATGCAGATGGATGTATCCCTTTGAGAGGTAATATTATAAGTTTGATGTAATATTCTATTTTATTTGAATGTTCTTGGCTAACATGAGATTATGTAGGACAATTGGCAAATGCAAATAATTTGTTAAGCAGAGGAATAAGATTGAAGGATCGAAGGATCTATATGCGAAGCCTATCTTGCAAAGAAAACTGCACATTTTTGTTCTTATTATTTTGAGAGTAACGTGCCATGTTCTAGGAATAGGCCCAATAGGCACACGGTCGAATGTGTGAATGATCTATTATATCCACCAATGTCCATATTCAATCAACCAGGCCAATGTTCTAAGGATGTTAGAAAGAGAAGTTTGAGTGATATGGAGTACAAGTCAGCTACACTTCATGTGTTGCTAAATTGTCCCGAAGTTGTACCATTTCTCAAGTAAGTATTGATTTATTAGTTATCAAAATATAAAATTTACTGTGACTACATATTGATGCAACTACTAAAAATATTTGATATGTCACAGTCACTTCGTGGGTCAATTTGGCTATGATGCTGTATATACGAGATTTGATACGTGGTTCAAATAGTTTGTAAGTGTGTATATATATATACATATGTAAACAGTTTGTAAGTGTATATATATATATACATATGTAGTGAATGTATAAAAATTGATTCATAAGTTGTGCTAACTTATGAATTTTTTTAACTCTATGTAGGTAAATAATCCAAATAATGGTGTAAATCAATTTTTGAAAGATATATCTTGGGGACCTGGGCTTCAGGTCACAACAATGTCTAAGTACGTAGTGAATGGTTATAAGTTTCATACAGAGGATTGCTCTAAAAATAAAAATAGCAACAACAACGGGGTGTGGGTTCAAGGTGGTGATGGCAACCAAGTTGGAGATATTGATTATTATGGTGTGGTCAAAGAAATATTACAACTAGAATATACAGGTTGGCCATATAAGAAATTGATACTCTTTAGATGCAAGTGGTTTGACCCAAATCCAACAAGAGGTACAAGAGTACACAACCAATATAACATAATTGAGGTTAATCATACGAGGGAGTATGATCGCTATGATCCTTTCATAATTGCACATAACGTTAGGCAAGTGTATTATGCTCCTTATCCATTGCGGCGGAATAAGTCCGATTGATGGGTTGTAATAAAAACTAAGCCTGTAGGTAGGGTGAAAGTCGAGAATGTGTTAGATGTTGCACATCAAAACGATATCTCCAATGTTCACCAAATAGTGGACGATCAGTTAGAAAATGATTTGGAACATCCTGAACGCATATTGGAAGAAGTTGATATAAATGAAGTAACAATTATAGAAAATAAAGACGAAGAATCAACTGATGAAGCTCAAACAAGTGAGGACGAAGAATTCTCGGACGAGGAACAATACGTCGATGAGGATTAAAAAGTTAGTTTTTTAAAGCACTCTCATTTAATAGCTAGTTTCTTATATGTTTCAATCTAAATGTGTATTATATTATGAGATGGCAGGCAAGGGTCAAGGTAACAATGACCCTACTAGTTCTCGGGGTCGAGAAAAGGGTAGGAAGGGAAAGAGGAGGGTAGAAAATAATACTCCCTCTTGTCCACCCTTTTCAGAGATGCCTATGTCTTATCCTCCACCACACGGCTATACTGAGCTGCCACAGCATCACGAGCCGTACACCTTCATTCAGACACCCAGTCTTCCATCACAGGGCCATAGGACTATACGTCCGACATACAGTCCAGCTGCCTCACAGCCATCTGCATCACATCCACATGGATCACATCCCTACATATCACAGCCACATGGATCGCATCCACCCATGTCACAGCCACTCGGGTCACAGCCACTCGGGTCACAGCCATCGGTATCACATCCACTTGGGTCGCATCCAGCTATGTCGCAGTCACAGGGATCGCAACCATCTTCATCATCGACTCCATCTATTGCAGGCCTTCGCCTGCGAGGCATTAGCTCTGACCCGCCTACACCATCTTCACATGCCTCTGATACACATGCTTCGGATGGTGATGACGAGGTAGTGCATTATGATCGATATGGCAGGATCATCATAGTCCCTGAGGGTGATGGGTAAGTGTTATTCATTATTTTTGCGTCTATTGATTTGTAACATTTTTACTAAGATATTAATGTATTTTTATTATTAAATTGCAGGTTCAGGCCGGGTAATAAGATTACGAGGATAATCACCAATGCCATCAGAAAGCTTTATGATAGCCCTTATGCGACTTGGACTGATTGCCCATTCTCACTGAAGGAGCAAATTTTCAATCAATTTAAGGTATAAATGTTCTTTTAAACAGTTTAATAATTTATATTTATGATGTTTCCATCTAATATTTAACTTTTGAAATACAGAGCAAGTGTGTATGGGAAGACCGCTATAGCGCGGAAGTGGCTACAAATTTTCATCATAAAGCTCGCAAGAGATTGGCGGATGCTTTCTCGGATGCTAGAAAGAAGAACAAGAGGCCTGGCTGGTTACTTGAGAATTTGTGGAATGATTTGCAAAGGCAATGGCTTACCGCAAAGTTCTTAGAGAGGAGCGAAAAAGGAAAGAAAGCTCGCGCATCCGAGAAGGGAGGCTCCTTGCACACTGGAGGTGCGATCAGCCTAGGGACAATAAAAAGAAGATTGGTACGTAATTGCTTAAATTATTTTACTGTTCTAAGTATATCTATTCTGTTTATTAACTAAATTAATTTGTTTTCAGGAAAAGAAGTATGGACGTCCAATGAGTCATGATGAGCTATTCAAGGAGACACATATTGTGAAAAAGAAGAAAGAGGGGGATCAAGATAGGTGGGTCGAGGACCGGGCCTCAACTGCATATGTAAGCTTTCAATTTTCTTTAAGTATTATAATTTACTTTTATAAAAATTTTGAAATACTAATTTAATTTAAAATAATATAGGGTCGCTACCAAAGTAACGTGGAGGAATTCATCCGTAGTCATCCAGCTGGTGAATCGGGTGAGCCAACCCAACCTTCGGACGAGGATGCTGAAAGAATATGGTTGGAGTCTGTTGGCAGTCCAAAATGGGGGAAGGTATACGGGCTTCCTACTAAAAACTTCCATCGCTATAAGTGATCGTTCCTCCCGTCCTCCAGAAGGTCGACCTCCACGTGATCGTTCCTCCCGTCCTCCCCGTGATCGTGCTTCCCGTCCTCCACAAGACCGTTCTCTATATCGTCTTGTAAATGAAAGTTCATCAGACGGTGATGATGATATTGTAGAAAATACCCCTTGACTTTTATATACTTTGAACTAGACAAATAGAACCAGTTTTGAACTAGTTGTAATTAGTTTTAACTTCGTTTTGAATTTTTATATTCAATTGAACTTTAATTTGTTAGTTTTAAAGTATGTATTGAATGTTTTGGTTGTTGTTGTTGTGTTGTTGTTGTTGTTGTTGTTGTTGTTGTTGTTGTGTTGTTGTATTGGTATGCTGGCAGGTGGTGTAGCTGTCAAAACAGGCATTTTATGCCAAAATTAAACCCAGAAAAATCGACCAAAGTTGGTCCGGACCGATCCGGTTAACCGGTTCTCATGTGAACTGGTCCGGACCGATCAGGTTAACCGGTTCTCATGTGACTTGACAATAACGGGTCGTACCAATCCGGTTAACCGGTACCAAAAAACTATCCGGCACAATCTGGTCCCCGTTCTAATCCAACCCTATCCGGCCCTTACTACCGGGCCGGGCCGTTTGACAGCTCTACTCAAATATACTCTAACCAGGGGCGGCTCTAAGGCTTTGGGCAGTGAGGCCATTGCCTTAGGCCCCCATATTTATTTTAAAATTCTTATTATTATTGTTACTATTATATATTATATAATTTATATAAATAATTAGAATAAAAAAAGTGTTAGTATATGTTTTGTTACTTGATTGAGGTTATTTTATACAATAAATTTACAAATTATGATAATTTTCTCCCCTCATTAATTAGTATATTTGACAAGAGTGGGTTGCTCTAGTGGTGATCACCCTCCACTTCCAACCAAGAAGTTGTAAGTTCGAGTCACCCCAAGAGCAAGGTGGGGAGTTCTTGGACGGAGGAGGCCGAGGTTCTATCGAAAACAGCATCTCTACTCCATGGTAGGGATAAGGTCCGCGTACAAACTACCCTCCCCAAATCCCACTAGTTGGATTATATTGGGGTTAAGGGCCTCCGAATAGATTTCGCCTTAGGTCCCGCGATCTGTTGAGCCCCGACTCTAACATGAACCATGACCACCAATCACCGGTCACCAGCTACCTCTATCCTGAGCCACCACGACTAACCCGTCCGCTACGTTTCCAACGTTGACCATCACCATAGTAACCAAAGTACAACCATCACTGCATAACCACTATCATCACTCGTCTCCACTGGCCAAAACCACGTTAGCTATCACCTCACAACTATCGTCATCGATCGTGAGTGCGGACAACCGCCATTACCAACTATGATTGTGCTAGCTTTTAGTATTTGTTCTAGTATTTGTTCATACAATATATAAATATATTAAAATAACCTATTTATTTGTTTTCTCAACAATGATAAATTGTACAATTTTTATGCTAGAAAACAAACAATACAATCTTAAGCTAAACATATCTCTATCCATTTAAATACAATACGAATAACCGAACACAAAAGGAAAAGGTAGAGCAGTAAATGCAATAAAAAGAATAGTTTATGATTTTTTGATTTAGTACAGGGAGGTGAAACTTTCCTCCTACTAGAATTACAAATTACAAACCATTTAACCATATTATATTCCATCTACCTAGTACAATAATTTGAAACATATAAAAGAAGTCAACAATAATTAAGAGTCGCAACAAGTTGGGATGCAATTTGAAATATACGAAATAATAAAATACAATTATAAAAGAAGATATTCAATTATTTTGTGACAAAATTACTAACAGCCTGTTTTGTCAAGCTTATGATAGGTCAAGCGTGTATTCCTATAAATAAAAGTGCTTATTTTGAGAGTTAAAATTATTTGACCAGTCCACTAGGAGAAAAATAAGTGCTTTCGCAATTTACGGAGAAACAAAAGTTATTTTTAAAAAGCTAAAAAATATAGCTTCTCCACATAAGCAGAAGCAAAAATTATTTTTAGTTTTCTCTCGGCAAAAATACCCTTGGCATATATTTATATATATCAAAATAATCCTACTTACTTTAACCTAATATTTACGCTATTCTAATGTAATGGAGTTGTTACGTAATAAAATAAGGGATGACATTATCGGAAATTCTCCTCATGTTAAGTATTTTTTCTTATTTTTAGAGTAGTTTCTAATAGAAACAGTTTTGTGAGGTATTTTTTTAATATTTATTGAATGATATTTTGATATATTTAAATCATTTCGAAAGAATAAAGTATTGTTTAAATTTATTTGTATATTTTACTTAAATAAATCAAACTTAATTAGAATCTTTAGAATAAATAGTACAATTATTTATCTACTTAATAATTTTTCCTATTTATTTTATCGACGATTATTTTTTTCAGTTAGTTACCTATAATTTAAATAATAACACATTTAAAATCTAATTGAGACTTTGAATTCTACGATAATGAGATAACAATCCTAGTTCTTTTGAAAAAAACCTCGATGAAATACGAAATTGAATTGATCCATGCTTAATGTTAAAAAAGTTTTGGTAACCAACTCTATGAAAAAAATCATAAAGTGAAAGCTAATCAGTTGTGGCAAAAAGAATAATTCAACCAATTCATGCACTGATAATATGACTTTTGTTTGGTGTAAGTATCACAATTGTTTTTCCTCCGTATGTTTATTAAGTAGATAAACTTTTTGAATTTGATGTATTTGATGAACCATATGAAATGACAAATAAATTGCGTCTAAAAAGTATAGTCATTACATGTTACCTTTCTATACATGACAACTTGAAAATTACATAATGTACCTCTAATGTGAGGAACTTGAACACCTCTTTCTGACATAAATTGCATAATTTTAAACTCTAGGTCCTTGAAATGACACATATTTCACAAAACTTTGCAAAAGTTAAACTTCCATACATTAAATAATAGAATTTAGGATCAACATATTCTAAAAAAAAAATTAATGAAAGACAACTAGGAAAATATGAGAGTCTTGTTGAAGATCTGATGTCCATTCATACCCATAAAGGCTTTGTTTTTGCAGTGTCCGTTAGAGTTTCCTGAACCAAAAAATTATGAATGGATAGTATCTTTAACAAAGTAAAAGCCAAGACGATACACAAAGAAAGAAAAAAATATAAAAAATTGTATCGAAGCCACTCTAATTTTGTCATCTTTGTAAATTTCACGACACGTCACTTCCTTCATGAATTGCTAAACACCACTGACCCATAAGGGCAAAACCTACAAAAGATATTTTCAATTTTGTTCTCAAATTTGTTGGCTCGTGTGAAAGCAGTCATCTGCTAGAAATCTTATTTCAGATTTAGAACTTCTATTACCAAGACGAACTTCAAAATTTTAATACAGAAGAATTTCTCATTTAATTTCATGTTGAATGAATACAACTGTAATCAAAATCCGTTTATTTATCAGTTTCCACCGGCAAAATCTTCTCATCCATCTCTTTACCCCTCTCCTAATTAATTAATATATCCGGACAAAAACTTTGAAAAGGGATGAACTATTGTAACGACCCGACCGGTCATTTTGAGTATTACAGCCTTGTTTCCTCATTTACTGCTCAATTTGTGCTTTACATTTGTTATGTAATTTGCCGGGATAATTGGTTCGGGTCCAGTGAGGTTTCGGAATGAATTGAGACACTTAGTCTCAAAGATGAAAACTTAAGTTGAAAGGTGTTGACTTATGTATAAATGACCCCGGAATAGAGTTTTGATGATTCAAATAGCTCTGTATGGTGACTTTGGACTTAGGAGCGTGTCCGAAAAATTATTTAGAAGTCCGTAGTTAAATTAGGCTTGAAATGGCTAAAATAAATATTTAAATTGGAAGTTTGACCGGGAAGTTAAATTTTTGATATCGGGGTCGGAATCCGATTCTGTAAATTGAAATAGGTTCGCTATGCCATTTATGACTTGTGTGCAGAATATGAGGTCAATCGGACTTGATTTGCTAGGTTTCGGCATCGAATGTAGAATGTCCCAACGTCGTTTCTTCAAGATTTAAATGGTACAACAATAAACAAATGAGCTACAAATTCAGTTTTGATTGAAGCATTTGATCCGTATTTAAATTTCAAAGCCATAGCAAAAAGAATCGTCGAATTCTCACATCGTATGAGAGTTTTATGCCCATTTCCGTGTTAGAAAATATTTCCTGTTGTCGTCACTGTCCAGGGTAGCGTGGGGTGCTATCCCTGGCGCTGGTACTACTGGAGTTCTGGAAACGGAGCCACAGGCAGCGCCCCACGCCACATGTGGCGCCCGAACATTAAAACCCTATAAATAGGAGGTTTGGGCGATTTTCAAAGGTAAATTTTACCACACAATTTGGGATTCAAGGCGTTCGGAGGACGAATCGCGAGGAAAGGGTTTAATTGGAATAATGAATTGAGGTAAGTAACACTTCTAAACTTGGTTCTGAGGGTATGAATCCCTGAATTACGTGTTGTATGAACTGTTTGGAGATGACGCACATGTTAGGTGACAGGCGTGTAGGCGTACATCATAGGAATTGTGACTTAATTGATTCCGTAGAGTTACAAAATTAAATAAATATCATTATCCACATATCGTCCACGTGTTAGGGAAATTGAGCTGAGTCTCATATTAAAGATCATGTTCAAGCTACATGCCGATATATTTTGGGACCCGTATAGGTCGTATTGTTGTGAAACTATTTCTTTAAATTTATTATTTTGTACTCAATCACATATGTCTTGCATATCATATCTCAGTCTCTGTTGTCATTTATTGATACATCATATCATCATGTCGGGTTGATTTTTCATGTCATTGAGAGCCCGAGAAACTGGAGACTTTGAGTGATATTTATGGGATCGAGTGATGTTTATGTTTATTTATTTATGCCTAGATCTGGCTATTATAGTGCTTGGGCTGAAGGAGCTCCTCCAGAGTCTGCACCCCCCACAATGAGCGGAGTCTGCACCCCCCACAGTGAGCGCAATTGATATATATATATATATGGGATGGATCTTTCCTGGGCATGGATCTTGCCATAGATATATGTATTGATATTAAGGGATGGATCTTCCCTCTACATGGATCTTTCCCGAATCATTGATATCGAGGGATGGATTTTTCCTGGACATGGATCTTGTCCGAATTATTGATATTCGGGGATGGATCTTCCCTTGGGCTGGATTGGTCTTATACAGTACTGAGTGACTGACTGTCAGTTGATGTGTGTGTGTGTGTGTATATATATATATATATATATATATATATATATATATATATGTGTGTGTGTGTGAGGGATGGATCTTCCCTAGGCTGGATTGGCCATATACAGTACTGAGTGATTGAGTATTTTAAAATTTGAGTACACGAGGTTTTCACTGAGGTGCATCATATACAGTATGCATATTGGCATGTAGACATAGAGATGTCATAAACCTCATATCATTCAGAAATGACCTATTTTAATTGTACTGAGTTTAACTGTTAAACTTGAAAGCATGCCTACATTTCTGTACTGTTATTTTTACACTGGACTATACCTGTTGAGCTCGTCACTACTTTCAGTCCAGAGGTTAGTCTTGTTACTTATTGAGTTGGTTGTACTCATACTACACTCTGGACCTCGTGTGCAAATCTAAGTGCTCCCAGATACGATGGCTGCTAGATTTCGGATTTTATTGTGTTGGAGACTATCAAGGTAGCTGCTTGGCATCCGCAGACCTTGACTCTCTTTCCTTTCGGTTATTGTACTGTTCCATATTTTCAGACAGTGTGTTTATCAGTCAGACGTTATTATTATTTAGATACTCATGTACTCTGTAACAACGGGTTTTGGGAGTGTTTTGAATCTGAAATTGTGGGGTTTTCTATGGAATTCAAATATTATAATTTCAAACTTAAGAGATTATTGTGATTTATTGAGGTTATCGGCTTGCCTAGTATTGAGATAGGCGCCATCACGACAGGTTAGGATTTTAGGTCGTGACAAGTTGGTATCAGAGCCTAGGTTACATAGGTCTTAGAGTCATGAAAAGGTTTAGTGGAGTCTTACGGATCGGTATGGAGACGTCTGTACTTATATTCAAGAGGCTGTCGAACCCTTAGGAGATTTCACTTTCTTGTATTCTATTGTGCGACATTGATTCAGCTTGAAACATAATTCTTTGAATCCCTTCCACGCATTCGTGTGCGCATGTGAACGCTCGGTATCGTCTGTGCATCGCCGGCTTGTAATTCTATGAACGAGGATCGAGATGAGTATTTTGTGTTTTGGTGATGGGCGAGTCTGGAGGACTTCGGTTGTGAGAACTTGTGCGTTTGTACTTATGCGTTCGATAGTATCCCTATGAGTGGAATTTATGGCTCGACGAGCTGTTGAATGACTATATGATGAGTATGATATGAATGCGGGATGTGTTCATATGGGTTGAATGAAACAAATAAAGTTTACTTGTGACTTAAGAGTTTGCTATTAGGTACTTGATTCCTATTTTGATGTGACGTATGGTCTTGAGTTGTGAGTGCGTTGAGGGAGTTTTCATGTTGTTTAATTGTAGAGCGAAGTAGATTTTTATGTCGTGTTGATGAGTTCAAACTCAGAAATATTAAGTGATTTCGTAGTAATTGTGGCTGCGAAAGGGTATAGCAAGATGCCAATTTGAGGCTAAGCAGGTGGATTATCTCCTACAGAGTAATCTATGTATATGTGTTCCTTATAATGTTGAATTGAGGGTTTCTTTTCTCCCATCAGGTATATGTGTTGAGATTTGAGTTTGGATTAGTTGAGAAAGTTGACTTGACCATCACGGGGATGAAGGCGAGCTTAGTAGATAATTTGAGGTATTTTATGGTTTTTGTTACCTGAGCTTGTGAAGAATTTTTGTGGAATTGACTGCGAGATTATGACAATAGTAGAGTATGAGTATAGTGAATTATCATATGTTTTGTTATATGGCTTTGAGCCAAGTGGGGGAGTCTACTATCTACTATTTGATTACACGATTATGTGCGGTATTGGTTTTGGTCTGAGGCATACTTGTTGATTAGTTATGACTTGCAGAGGTTGAGATTGGGGATGACTCAAGTAAGAAAATTCTCTGAATGCGGGTTATGTTGCACTTCATGAAAATATTAAAAATCATGAAATGATTAAATTGTTATTTTGAAGGATGTAGTGCGCACAAAGTATGAATTTGATTGGTGGTGTTAAGGCAGGGTTACTTCTTTATGGGGCTGTTTTACTAATGGGGATTGTGTCTTTCGGCCCGTTTGGGCGGTGTAAGTTAGATTTGAGCATAGCGGGTGACTTTCGAAAGGGTTCTAATAGATTCAAAATGTATATGTGTCAATTGAAAAAAATTCGGAATTTGTATATCGTCAGAATCGATTATTTACACTAGATGGTGCCAGGACTTACGGTAATTCTGTATGACTATGGATTCTACATTTCAGTGCAAGAAAGGTAAAAAGTAACAATTTAAGTCCACATAAGGTCTTTTCAGTGTGAGGGTCTCGGTTGTGGTACTTTTGTGGTGCTTAAGAAGTTTACAGTGGCTTATGGGCCTTAGGGAGGTATGGTTTTATGTTAGGATGTCTTGTAGTGAGCTTTGGGTAAGGATCGTAGTGTTCTGACATGGAGAAGTGTCAACTTGAGGGTAATTCAGAAGAAACTCAAAGTAAATAGGATAACTGGGTAGTAGGCTAAACCAGTATGGTAATAGTATGCTCGGTTCATTTGGGTAATTATGATATGGTGAGACTTTACAGATGTTTTGGTTGCAATATTCTTGGATTTGGTGACCTTCGTGGCTTGGTCGAGTTAGAGGAATTCAGTTCCGATAGCTTTGTTATGTGCAAATGGATTTCAAAGTGTTCTTGATGGTTTGTACCATGGTTTGAGCCGGATAGTTTCTACCAGTGTGGGGAACGTGTTGTGTATTGTGATTTCCTCCTGGAATGAAGCAAGATGGAGGTTTCTAACTGACCGGGTATGTAATTTTCTGATGAATCGGAGTTGATAATGAGATTCTCGTGCTTGTCACATTATGGCATGATAGATATGGTGTGTTGTGCGGGATTAAGATTTACATTTACAAGGTGGCAGTTTATTCTTGAAGGGAAAGTCACGAATTCTGGATAGAATGGTCAGTTTCAGATATTTCGATTAATGTTATAACTGCTCGGTAATCCCTAAGAAGGGTGCGTATTTCAAAAGGTGCATTATGTTTTGACTTATGGATTTTCATCGGTATTGAGGTACTTATGTGGATGATAGACTACTAATATTCTAATTATCGCTATGCGGCACGGAAGAAGTATGGAAGTATTCCTAGTGGTTCATGTGTTATATGAATTTGGGGGACTGGAGTTATCAAAAGCAAATTGTTTCAGGGTTGCGACCTGGTTGAGGTGAGTATTTTATTTAAAATCAGTGGAGGCACTAATTGCATTAATTATTTGTGATAGTTTCACGCCACGAGTGCGTACATATGGGAGGTTTGAGCCATGTGCGGGCATCGGGGCAAGTATTCATACTCGGAAGAATGCTTAGAGAAAGATATGCCTAGAGTTGACTGTTAAGCGTAAAGTTATAACGTTTCTTGTATTCGTACCTTTGTCGAGAAGTATCTGGATTACACTTGAGGTTACAAAGAGGCTAATTCCCTGAATAAATTGGGTAGTTACTATTTTTGCGTTAACTTGCCGATTTGAGTAGTGATAGCACATCTTGCACCTGCCTACTCTATGGCATGTTATTTATACCAGTCTAGGAGCATGAGAATCGTAATTCATTTATCATATACATGTATACTTATTTGATTGCTCATGTATGATATGCTTGTACTAGAGGCATGTGACCGTGCCGGGCGGATTATATTATTGTCATGTGAGTTGTCCGTGCGGATCCATATACTAATATTATTTGCACGTGAGTTGTCCGTGTGGGTCCAGATATTGATACTATAGCACATGAATTTTCCGTGCGAATAATGTTAATGTGAGTTCTAGAAGAGCTGGTTACTATTATTAAATTTGTGTGTCTTGGTTCTACTATATATAATGAGCTTATAGTATTGTAGTTGTGGTGGTGCTTGTTGAACTTGCAATACGGTTCTCTACTTTGAGACATCTTCCATTTTGGGTATAAGGTTGTGGAGTTGTGGCTTGAGTTGTATTGGTGTGGCATGTCAGTGGGATAGTTATGGACATTGGACCTAGAATGGGTAATATCATATTTTATTACGGTATATTGGGAGGATAATATTGAAAGTCGTCTTAGAAGGTGATTATGGTTCTGGTTGGGGCGCGAAAGCTCCATGACTTGTCGATCTGATAAGGGTTATGAGATTCCACATGCTTCTTTCATTATCAGTAGTGTACGAAGGTTTTGGAACAAGGTTTGGCTTGATATGGGGTTTAATACTAGTACCAGGTTAGTTTGGAGTAGTTATAGTGATCGGGAATGGTTCTGCAAGCATGCGAGTTGTGTAGTATGTTACGTGATTATATATGGGGTTATGGTTATGGCTTAATACAGCTTGTTCAGACTCATACAGTGTGTAGATGTGAGATTCGGGTCTTGAAAAGAAATTTTAAATATTGGAAATTGAATTCCAAGGTTTATGGGGTAAGGTTAAAGTAATGATCTTCAATTACGTGGTATTATCAGGTCTATATGGAATATGGTGGCGTGGGATCACCCCCGGGTATGTGCGTGGTAAGATGGAATAGTGATGTGATGGTTTGGAAACAACTCTTGGCATGTTCGAGGACGAACGTACGTTTAAGTGGGAGAGAATGTAACGACCCGACCGGTCATTTTGAGTATTACAGCCTTGTTCCCCCATTTACTGCTTAATTTGTGCTTTACAGTTGTTATGTGACTTGCCGGGGTAATTGATTCGGGTCCGGTGAGGTTTCGGAATGAATAGAGATACTTAGTCTCAAAGATGAAATCTTAAGTTTAAAAGGTCGATTGGATGTTGACTTATGTGTAAACGACCCCGAAATAGAGTTTTGATGATTCCAATAGCTCTGTATGGTGACTTTGGACTTAGGAACATGTCAAGAAAATTATTTGGAAGTCCGTAGTTAAATTAGGCTTGAAATGGCTAAAATAGAAATTTAAGTTGGAAGTTTGACCGGGGAGTTGAATTTTTGATATGATGGTCGGAATCCGATTCTGAAAATTGGAATAGGTCTGTTATGTCATTTATGACTTGTGTGCAAAATTTGAGGTCAATCGGACTTGATTTGCTATGTTTCGGCATCGAATGTAGAATGTTCTTACGTTGTTTATTCAAGATTTAAGTGGTATCACATTAGGCAAATGAGCTCGAAATTCATTTTTGATTGAAGCATTTGATCCGTATTGAAATGTCGGAGCCATAGCAAAAAGAATCACCGAATTCGGACATCGTATGAGAGAGTTGTGTCCATTTCCGTGTCGGGAAATATTTCCCATCATCGCCAGCGTCTAGGGTAGCGTGGGGTGCTATCCCTGGCACTGGTACTTTTGGAGTTCTGGAAACGGCGCCACATGCAGCGCCCCACCCCACCATTGGCGCCCGAACATTAAAATCCCTATAAAGAGGAGGTTTGGGCAATTTTCAGAGGTAAATTTCACCACACAACTTGGGATTCGAGGCGTTGGGAGGCCGAATCGCGAGGAAAGGGTTTAATTGGAATAAAGAATTGATCAGATTGAGGTAAGTAATACTTCTAAACTTGGTTCCGAGAGTATGAATCCCTGAATTACGTGTTGTATGAATTGTTTGGAGATGACGCACATGCTAAGTGACGGGCGTGTGGGTGTGCATCATAGGAATTGTGACTTAATTGATTCCATTGAGTTTCATAATTAAATAAATGTCATTATCCACATATCCTTCATGTGTTAGATAAATTGAGCTGAGTCTCGTATTAAAGATCATATTCAGGCTACGCGCCGATATAATTTGGAACCCACATGGGTCGTATTGATGTGGAACTATTTGTTTAAATTTATAATTTTGTACTCAGTTACATTTGTCTTGCATGTCATATCTCAGTCTCTGTTGTCATTTATTGATACATCATATCATCATGTTCGGTTGATTTTGCATGTCATTGAGAGCCCGAGAGACTAGAGATTTTGAGTGATATTTATGGGATCGGTTTGCACGCCGTTGCATGTTTATTTATTTATGCATGTATCTGGATATTATAGCGCTTGTGCTGAAGGAGACCCCCGGAGTCTGCACCCCCACAGTGAGCGCAGTTGATATATATATATATATATATATATATATATATATATATATATATAAGAGAGAGAGAGAGAGAGAGAGAGAGAGGATGGATCTTGCCATAGATATATATATTGAGGGATGGATATTCCCTCGGCATGGATCTTGCCCGAAGCATTGATATCGAGGGATGGATTTTCCCTCAACACGGATCTTCTCCTAATCATTGATATTTGGGGATGGATCTTCCCTTGGGCTGGATTGGCCTTATACAGTACTGAGTGACTGACTGTCAGTTGATGTGTGTATATATATATGGGATGGATCTTCCCTGGGCTGGATTGGCCATATACAGTACTGAGTGATTGAGTATTTTGAGATTTGAGTACACGAGGTTTTCACTGAGGTGCATCATATACAGTATGCACATTGGCATGTAGACATAGAGATGTCATAAACCTCATATCATTCAAAATTGATCTATTTTAATTGTACTGAGTTTAACTGTTAAACTTGAAAGCATGCCTACATTTCTGTACTGTTATTTTTACACTGGACTATACCTGTTGAGCTCGTCACTACTTTCAGTCCCAGAGATAGTCTTGTTACTTATTGAGTTGGTTCTACTCATACTACACTCTGCACCTTGTGTGCAGATCCAGGTGCTCCCGGATACGACGGCTGCTAGATTTCGGAGTTTATATTGTTGGAGACTATCAAGGTAGTTGCTTGGCATCCGCAGACCTTGACTCTCTTTCCTTTCGGTTATTGTAAAGTTCCATATTTTCAAATAGTGTGTTTATCAGTCAGACGTTATTATTATTTAGATGCTCATGTACTCAGTGACAACGGGTTTTGGGAGTGTTTTGAATATGAAATTGTGAGGTTTTCTATGGAATTCAATATTATAATTTCAAACTTAAGAGATTATTGTGATTTATTGAGGTTATCGGCTTGCCTAGTATTGAGATAGGCGCCATCATGACAGGTTAGGATTTTAGGTCGTGACAAGTTGGTATCAGAGCCTATGTTACATATGTCTCAGAGTCATGAGAAGGTTTAGTGGAGTCTTACGGATCGGTATGGAGACGTCTGTACTTATCTTCGAGAGGCTGTCGAACCCTTAGGAAATTTCACTTTCTTGTATTCTATCATGCGACATTGATTCGGCTTGAAACATAACTCTTTGAATCCCTTCCATGCATTCGTGTATGCATGTGAACGCTCGGTATTGTATGTGCATCGCCGGCTTGTGATTCCATGACCAAGGTTCGAGATGAGTATTTTGTGTTTTGGTGATGGGCCAGTCTGGAGGAGTTGAGGCCGAGGTTAGACCGCAGCGTAAGCTCGGTAGTTTCGGTTGTGAGAACTTGTGCGTTTTTACTTATGCGTTCGGTAGTATCCTTATGCGTGGAATTTGTGGCTCGATGAGCGGTTGAATGACTATATGATGTGAATGCGGGATGTGTTCAGATAGGTTGAATGAGACAAATAAAGTTTACTTGTGACTCAAGAGTTTGCTATTGGGTACTTGATTCCTATTTTGATGTGACGTACGGTCTTGAGTTGTGAGTGCATTGAGGGAGATGTCATGTTGTTTAATTGTAAAGTGAAGTAGATTTTCATGTCGTGTTGATAAGTTCAAACTCAGAAATATTAAGTGATTCCGTAGTAATTGT